>NC_136299.1:2928254-3407439 GCF_964198595.1 Lampetra fluviatilis
ACGTTCAAAACGTTTGGCTCGTCATTCAAAAACTTAGTGAACGCTCCTCGCCGCGAGAACCACGATTGGCTACGTCTACTTCTCACTGCAATGGACTAATGGCTCATGGTGAATGTGTGTTGTCGTTTGTTCAACCCCCTTGTGTATGGCTTGCGTTACGGCACTACACAAATTGTCGTTGACCCCCGGGCCGGCTCAGGACACGCTGGCAGGACTCCGTCGCTCAGCTGGTCTGGGAAACCATCTGAATTCCCCAGGAAGAGCTAGAGTCTGTGTATAGTAGTGTATAGTCTGGTGTATAATAGAGTACATAGTAGGGTATAGGGTAGTGAAAAGTGTAGTTTATAGTAGTGTAGTGTATAGTGTAGTTTATAGTAGTGTATAGTGTAGTAGTGTATAGCATAGTAGTGTATAGTAGTGTATAGTACAGTAGTGTATAGTGTAGTTTATAGTAGTGTATAGCGTAGTAGTGTACAGTGTAGTTTATAGTAGTGTATAGTATAGTAGTGTATAGTGCAGTTTATAGTCGTGTATAGTCGTGTAGTGTATTAAAGTGGAGTTTGTAGTAGTTTATAGTCGTGTATAGTAATGTAGTGCTAGAGTATGTTGGCAGGGACAGGGACGTCTGGACCGCCCTACTCAACACACTGCCACCGTGACCCTCATCAGGACAACCGGACTGAGAAACGAACCAACGAACGAGCTATCCCAAAAAGAAACTAAAAATCATAACAGTAATACTCTACGAGTAAAACAAAGTGACGTTTTAAAGCACCTTTCAAAAAGGTCCTCAAAGCCTAAATATATACACAATCTAGATTTGAAGTTTTCGTGACTGCAGGGATCCATACTCTTTGGTTCTTTCGGTAAAGTCACGTAGGTGATTTAATTTATTTTATACCTACGTGACTTTACCGAAAGAACCAAAGAGTATATACACAATATTGGTCGTGAACGCATGCGTATGAAATTGTTGTTATTATTATTTAGATTCTATTTATTTTCAGCGGGAAGGACCCAATGAGCTGCTAGGCTCAATTTCATGGGCGTGCTGCGACGTTGCAGGCGTTGCTGGACGGTCCACATATTAGTTACGGTGCCATGCTCTTGGGGGTGGGTGAAATGAAGGTTACATCTGCAGTGGTTGTGGCAGTGGAAAATATTCGGTTTCATACCTGCCAACCCCTTATCCGTGCCCAACATTATCACAGACCAATTCAGACCTTATTGGTCACCCCGTGCCCTTTATAAATCTCAACGTTCATCCTACAAAGTCCCATCACAACAAACAAATTTGATGATTCTTTTGCCCGCATTGAAACGGCTATACGCCGTATGGACCTGCACACTCGATGTCCCTGTACAAGAACACGGGGCAAACCGTGTGGGTTGACGGGAATGTGTCTCGTCGTGGGTCGCGTGACGTCATCATGCCCCATCACGTGACCGTCGTCTCCGGGACGCCTGGCAATTCATAGCAGGCTGCACATTGAATAGGCTGCGTCTAAATTGAGGAATGGAGTGGGGGGGGGTCCTACTGCCGCGTGTAAAAATAGGAGCTAGGGTCACCGTCCAAGGCTTAAGCACACAGGACAGTGGGGGGCCCCCGGGGTTGAGGAGGGGGTGCAGAAAGTGGGGGGGAGGGGGCACTACTTAACACGAGGGGGTGGGGGTGCAGAGCGCCCTCAATGTAAATTCTCAATGTAAATCTCCACGAGTGGGTTGAGACGAAAGAGGTCCAGCAGCAGTGTCATCAGTCGAATAAACAACTGATGGTGGCTCTGGCAAAAGGGAAGGCGGCGATGGCTTTGGGCTGGCCGTGGTGGCGCTAATTGTGCTGCGAAGAATGTGCTGAAGGGCCATCATCAGGCTCATTAATGCCCCAAAGGCCACCGCGTTACTGACGGATGCCTTGAGTTGCTTTGGCTGTGGGGTGACCTTGTTTTTATTTTAACCGCAGTGCGCTCCGCCAGCCACGCCGCCGAGTGGTCGTTAGAGGAAGCACTCGCTCGTTATCACAAACTCTAAAATACTCCTAGATTTGAAGCTTT
This sequence comes from Lampetra fluviatilis, assembly GCF_964198595.1. Taxonomy (NCBI): domain Eukaryota; kingdom Metazoa; phylum Chordata; class Hyperoartia; order Petromyzontiformes; family Petromyzontidae; genus Lampetra; species Lampetra fluviatilis. The sequence goes on from NC_136299.1 coordinate 2,930,306, forward strand.
CGTGACTGCAAGGATTCATACTCTTAGGTTTTTTCGGTAAAGTTACGTAGGTAAAAATTTAAATTAAAATTAATAAAAATAAAATAATAAAAATCACGACGTTTCGGAGGCAACACAAGTCTCCGTCATCAAGTGGGACCGTCACAGACAGATTTGCTGTATCAAGTGATGCAGCAAATCAAGTGATACAGCAAATCTGGCTGTGACGGTCCCACCTGATGACGGAGACTTGCGTTGCCTCCGAAACGTCGTGATTTTTATTATTTTATTTTTATTAATTTTAATTTCATTTTTTACCTACGTGACTTTACCGAAAAAACTAAGAGTATGTCTAAAATACTCTTTTTATTTACCAGGTAAGGCCCACTTGAGCTCTCCAGAAGCTCTTTTTCAGAAGCGATATGGCCATCACAGATGATAGCTCCACGAAGTTGTTGTCTCACGGGGACATTTATAAGCAGCCAAATACTCTTAAAGGCATGTTGATTCTAAATGTGGAGGGGACAAACCTGGAGGGCACGGAGTTGAAAAAAAATCCACGCGGCCACGGGGAGAGAGAGAGGGAGACACGCAAACTTCAAATATACAACAGGCGTCAGGGTCGGGATAAAAGCCACGACCGTCCTGTATACCAGGCGAAGTAGTTAACATCTCGCCACACTAAGATAGCACCTTGCCATGCTCTTGGGATAACGTTTTAGTTTGTTTGTTTGTTTATGTATTTATTCATGAATGCCGCCAGTGTTATCTGTGCGATGTCACGCGCAATCACGCTCGGAATGCTTGAAGACACCCCGCGATAAACGTGAACAAATCGCTGCTGATCTCGCAGCGACAGCGCACGCATTCCAACGCCCGACGGCGGAATTGCTTGTCTACAAGATCACAGTCCTTCGCTGAATCCATATGAGCATGGGACTGCCATCGTCAAGAACAGACCCACTGGAGAGGTCTGAAATAAGAGGAGTGTTGCATGTGGCATCAGCAGCGTAACGGAGCGTGGGGCCAAGCAGGGGATGCCTTACCCCTCCCCACCGGTGACCAAAGCTACAAGTTGAGGCCCCCCCCCCTTGACAACCACCACCAGATATGTTTTCAACAACAGTGTAAAAGAACAACAACACTTATTTTGCGAAGACGCACTTACATCTTCTTAGTTCTTTCAGTAAAGTCACGTAGAATGGAAATAATAAAATAAGATTTTTTTTTTGGTTCTTTCGGTAAAGTCACGTAGAATGGACATAATAAAATAAGAAAAATAAAAAAAATATTTTATTATTTCCATTCTACGTGACTTTACCGAAAGAACCAAGAAGATGAATCCCTGCAGTCACGAAAGCTTTAAATCGAAATCGCACCTACATCGTTAAGTGTTCGATGCCGTGAGCGTAACGACGATGACGTGATTAGGGCAATAAGAGCTGTGATACACAATAGCCTAGGTGCGACCGTGCGAGACAAATCAAATATTGGGGGGGGGGGACCCCACCTGACCGATTGCCGCCCCCCCTGAGCTGATAATGTCGTTACTACGACAGTGGTTGTAAACTCTTATCACGAACACTAAGAATTATTATGGGACTTTTATTCCCGTATTAAAGTATAAAAAAATAATAGGTTTCACCCTTTCTGCCAATAAAACAGGAGGTGTTAAGATGTTCAAACGCCAAAATAGACGACACCTTTTGCAAGACATCGAGTCTGCATTAAGCACACACGTACTTGTGGCAAAAAACACGCAAACAAACATGCTCTGATAATATTTGCATTGTCTTTAAAACGGATTTTGCCCACACCGGAGACAGTCTTCTTCATGGTCTAGTCTCACCAGTGTCAGACCAGAGAACGCCCAAAAGGACAATTATTATTCGTAATATCATTCAGAATTGTAAATGTTGTGGATTTACTCTCCAACACACAACCAGTGTGCTGTACTAGTGTAATAATGTTCCAGGAGACTGGACGCCGGGGTTTGGAGGCACACGTATTTATTCCGTGTCGGTACAGTACAACACTGACCTACAACACTGGAGGGGGTATCGGCCCCCTCACCCGTCTAACTGGGGATACACTCTCTAGCTACGCCTAGCCTACCCCTGGGTCCTCCACTAACGGGCTAGGGGAGGCTAGCTAGCCGACACTGGTAAGTCGGGCTCACGGTACCCAGAGTCCCAGACCAGCTCTTACAAGAGCACCGGCTCTGGCTCTCGGGACCACGCCGCTGGCTCGATCCTGTTCGGCCCTGATAAGGGCGGCGATCCAGGGGAGTCCAGGGCTCTACCTACGACGATCTTCAGCCTTCACTGGTTAGCTTCAACATCTCTCCCTGAGCCCTCCGGCTCATCCCCTTTTATACCAAAACCCCCCGCTGAGGGGTGGGGCCCCGGGGGATCCCAGCTCCGAGTCAGCCCCCCAGGCTGCCCGATGCGGACGTCGCTGGGAGCACCTTCCCGTGCACCGACATAGCCACGCCCACTGTGTTTCTTTCCCATCTGATCCCATTCTATAACAGCCCCTCCGTAACACCCCTACACTAGTAACGAATTGGCATGCTTTATTTCCGTGACAAACCTTACTAGTTGGCTGAATCGGATGGTGGCGGGTTTAACGACACATTCATATTTACGCGATCTAACCCAAAAACCTCTATTATGGACAATATTGGTCGCGAAAGCCTACGTGTTAAACGATTATTATGTCGTTACTACGCTACTGGCTGTCAATAATAACTGCGAATGCCACCTCGGTGTAACGGTGCAGTACACTGGACGTGTAGTCCTGTGCTCACCGGTTCGACCTCCCGGTAATTACTGGCGAAACGTCGTACTCAGATTGTAAATATTGTGGCTTGGCTCTCCAACACACCGGTGTGCTGTACTAGTGACGAATTGGCCACGTTCTGTTTACGTGACAACCCTTACTAGTTGGCTGTGTCGGGTGGTGGCAAGTTTTAATGGCACATTTATATATTTACGCGATCTAACCCCAAAAAAACCTCTCTTATGGATGATATTGGTCGCGAAAGCCTCCGTGTTAAACCAAATGGCCACATGTTTTTTTGTTTAACCCCAGGGGTCGGCAACCTGAGGCTTCCCCCTTGGAGCTATTTGGCTTCGCCCTTGCAGCTCTGATGGCTTACCGCCTTGTGGGCAGCTGTTGAAAAATATAACTAAATCTTAAACGTAATTTTACGTAAAGATAATTTATAAAATTTTTTTACAGTGAATGGAGGTAACTATGGAATGTCTTGGTGACAACAAAAGGTACAATAGGCAAACTCTACTGTTAAATAATAACAAAGGTGGGGAAAAAAGCTAAATAGACGCAGTTTATTCCATCACCTATTTTTGTTTATTTCAGTCAGAATGTGTCATTTCCGTATGCCTGCTGCTGTGTTTGTGTACAGGTAGCTCCGCGCGTGATGCTGCTCTCCAACTATTTTGGTAGAAGACGAAAAAAAGAATAATCTTATTGTTTGCAAGGTTGCTGACCCCCTGGTCTTTAACGCCACCCCTCCCGCCGCTACCGCCACTGCCGCCGCCGCCTCTCTGTTCGCTCGGCAGTATCTGTGATGGGTTACACCGCAGCCTGTCGTCAAGTCGCGATGTGGTGGGGTCAATGTATTTACCTAAACTGAAAACTCATTTTTTTTATAACTACTTTTTTGTGTTTAGTTTGTTGTTCTTCCACACTCCGCGCACCTCCGATTAGCACGGTTGGCTACATACGGTGTGAAATAAGTTCAACATACACACTTAAACAGTGGGTATTCAAAGCCCTTCAGAGATCTGTGTCCAGCATCGAAGAGGAGGCCTAAAACCATCTCGAGCCTAGAGGAACACTCGAGAGCTCCGAGTAGCGAATTCCCTTCCGCCAGCAGTGCGGTGAGCCGGCGATTACAGGGCTGTACCTTCGATTGTTTCTCTTTTAAATAACGACCATCCCATCGACCGTCATTGCAGACCGTGTCGACTTCCCATGCTGACAATAGCTGCAACTTGTAACGTGCCGACACCTCCCGCTTCATGCTCGCTCTCGCGGAGATGGAACGACTCAGATGCCCGAGAGGGAACCACAGACGAGCTCTGGGGTCCTCTATATATTAAGGCGTTGTCGGGCAATTGACGAGTGGTTTACACGTGGGAGGATGCCAGAGTACACGGAGAAAACTCACGCGTGCGACAAAGAAAACTTTCCCATACAGACGGAACACGTGGAGTCCACGTGTTGCTGTACTGCCTTCTCCTGGCGAGCCAGCGCAAGGCTCCCCCACCTCGACGTGCACGAAAGGGAGTTTCGTAACATTTGTGCGACCACCAACCCTTGCCTCCAGTTGTTTTCTCTGCATCTACATCAGCCATACGAGAAAGGAGAAGAATAATCAGCGCCCGTGGCCACCAGACAACCTTGCGTGGTGGATTGATTGCCCCTTCAGTCACCATATACCCACCCACGTTTCTAACTATGTAGCCGTAAAAATAGTTGAAGCCACAGTGTAAGAATGTATGTGTTTAAACTATTTCACAATCACTGTATACTGCACAATACAATGCAGTGCGCTGTAGGAGGCTCTCCAAGGCTAAGCTGCACTTTTTTTTAATGAAGTGAATTCAACTGAGCCCCATTTCAGAGGAACTGTCCCCTGCTACACTACGGTATTTGTCCATTCATTGTTTCCGACTGCCACCGTAATGCGAGGTGGCATACAATCCTCTAAGCCAGTGGGATCCCACCCACAAACCTATTTGTAAGAGGCAAATGGCCTTTGTGTATCCACTTCCACTCATTATTCTCTTCGTATTCTCATTGTACGATTAATTTCAAACCGGTGTTCTTCATTGCGAGGCCTGAAGGCCACTGGCAGCCCATGGTGGCCTGTTACATTGCTTTTATGGCTTTGTTTTGGTGATTTTCGGTAAAGTCATGTAGGTAAAAAATAAAATTAATAGAAACAAAATAAAGATGTTATTAACCATGCAAAAAATATTTAACTACACATTTTTGGACCATCTTATTTGACAGGTACTATTCTACTTCACCGAGTGTTAACATCCCCAGCGTTTAACAGTACTCTCCTTTTTTGTATTTGGGTTGTCACCAACACTGGGTTAAACAACATGCGCAGTGATAATTGGTTTTGTTGCCAGATAGAAGGGTAAAAAAACAATTATCATATTTTTACTGGCAAATGAGGTTCCAATGGTGTAACATGCGCAGTGTCGCTCGCTCTCTTCTAGCAGGTGCACCTTTAACATGTGCACATGTTGTTCTCTTTTAGCCCCGCCCCCCCCCCCCCCAATACGTTCCATTCATTGGCTACCACACTCAGATAAGCTCCTCCCCCCTCCTCCCCTCCTTAACTTGTATTTAAGAACTTGTATCTTGGAATTTTTTGCCTCACTTGATAAATTAAATCTAGCTGTGACGGTCCCACCTGATGACGGAGACTTGTGTTGCCTCCGAAACGTCGTGATTTATTATTTTATTTTGTTTCTATTAATTTTATTTTTTACCTACGTGACTTTACCGAAAAAACCTAAGAGTATGAACCTTTGCAGTCACGAAATCTTCAAATCTAGATTTTGTTTTGGTGATTTCGAAAAGTTTTTTGGTTTGGCCATGTTTGTTTGTTGTAGTACGGAGTTAGACGGATGGCTTTAATCGAAGTTGTCTTGTGGTTGTTGTTGTTTGACTTGCATCCCACTGGGATTTTTGCACACAGCGTTGGTGTACGGTGCTTTTTCTGTAAGATTTTGCAGTTTTTTCCTGGATTTTTCTGTTTGCGCATAGTCACTTTAAGTTGTTTTCTTGTTCATGTTTTTGTTTGTTGCGGTTGCACCCGATTCAAGAGCCGAATGGCTCTTGAATCGGGTGCTGACGTGCGGCCTTCCGACAATACACAAAGAGTGAAAACACCCCCCATCATCATCATCGTCGTGCTGTCAAACCCAACAATGGTTTAAAATGCGTGGCGGTCCTCACACTGATGATGTCTTATCAGCAAAAGTGGGCCCCCTAAAAGAATTAGTGAAGAACTCCGGTGTAAACAGTCACCGTATAGGATGCTTTGAGCAAGCGTAGCTTTACTGATGAGGCACCGGATGTCCAAAACCTGTCAAGAGTTTGCGTTTTGCGTTGGGAGTCAATGTTGCTGCAAACAAAAATCCACTTCACAGAAACTAAACCTAAACCTTTTTTTAAACAGGGAAGACCCACATATGTATTTGGCTCTTTATCAGAAGCGACCTAGCCAGACATGATAACGAAGTCGCTTATCACGTGGACATGAATCGCAGCCGAATACTCTAAACACATGTTTCTAAATTTGGAGGGGAAAACCGGAAGGACCCAGAAAAAAAATCCACGCGACCACGGAGAGAGAGACATGCAAACTCCAAATATGCAGAGAATCAGGGTCGGGATCGAACCCACAACCTCCTACACGAGGAAGACGACATCTCGCCACCTGCGTGGCTGATCGGATGTCAAAAAAATGCTCGTGATATTTTTTGGTAATAAAAAAAACATTTTAGAAGAGAGACAAATATGGGAGAGAAAGGCACATTGTCAGCTGGATTATTTTAATCCTCTCGCACCATCAGCGGTATCGCTGCTATGGAACAAACCCGGTCCAACAGAGGCTCTTGCAGAATCTTCCTGTCGGGGAGAAGTCTCGTAAACACGTCTGGCGTGTCTGGACGAAGCTCCCCATGAACCGTGAATAATATTTTCATTGTTCACGGGCTGGTGGGTGGGGGGGTGTTGGGGAGCGGTGGTGTAGCGGTTAGCGCGGTTGCGCTACGAACCCGGCGACCCGAGTTCGATTCCCGCTCAGGGCCAACACCGGTGACGATGATCTGAACCGGTCCCGGTCCTGGGCCTCCCGTATGTCGACTCAGCCTTAACGAGTACCTGGTGTGTGAACATCGCCGCTAGGGAGACAAAGGCGGCCGGGCGTGGTGCTGGCCACCTACCCCCTTCACAGGTGCTACTCGCTAACAGCACTTGCCCCAAAAGTCTGTTCGGGCTATACGGGGGATCTTTGTCTTTGGTTTATGGTGGGGGTGTGTGTGGGGTGGGGGTGTGTGTGGGGGTGTGGGGTGGTGGGGGTGTGGGGTGGTGGGGGTGTGGGGTGGTGGGGGTGATTCCCCCAATTGCTGACGTGCGGACACACCCCCTGCACACCCCCTGCACACCCCCAGCACACCCACCATCACCACGAGCCTCACTGCCATCAATATTTGGCAAAAACGTCGCACACAACAACACGCGCGCTCTGCCAAACGAGCGAGATGCCCTATATATTACTACCGCCGTGTTGTTGTTCTCGTTAGGCATTGGAAATTGTTTATTATTCGAGAATGGTTATAAATAGTATTATTATTACAATTGTCAGAACTTAATTAGATTCATGTTACATGATTGCTATTTTTGTGTAAGGGATGGTTGCAAGGATTGCTGCTGAGGACATCCCCCCCCATTACGTTCAACCAATTATACTGTTGATCTAACAGTGATATTATTATAAGTAGAGTAATACCCCAGTTGACGTCGGAAATGCGTTTCTGAAATGTGCGATGATTAACCTGTATATACTTGTTCTGTGTGGTATGTTCAGTATTGTTTGTTCCTATTCAGATATACTTTTATTTTGGAGTTAGATCATCAGGTAGTTTATAATGTCAATCATTTTTTAACTATAATCCTCGACAGAGCCAATCAAATCAAGTTGTCAACGTGCACAAATATGCCGACTGATTTGATTGTCAGCAAAACCGGAATTTTTTTTTAAGAGCAAGCAACATATTGACAATTGGTTCTGTTGGGTGGTGGAGGGTTAAAGTAAAACAAAATAACATTATACCTACACGATGGTCTAATACAAAATAAGCTAATTATGAAAGCTTACGTGTGATGAAAGCTAACGTGTAAAAATGTTGCTTCTGGCTTAAATGTAACAATTTTATAAAATGACAATAAAAAACGTTCAATAATTATTACACTGAAGAATGTGTCATTTGCATAATTATAAATAATGTTAACGCTTTTGAGAATTTGCAACAACACCACAATAAATGTGCCTCCGGGCTCAGGAGACCACCTGGAGAAGATTCCAGGCACGCGTTGACAATGATGGCGAACAAATGGAGACTCTTTGACTTTTTGAAGCTATTAACATATAATTGTTATCATGTTACAGTGTACTATCCGTTCTTTGTCCATTAAAAACGATAGTCCCATGCAAGTGTTAGCATTCTTTTGAAGCACCCTGTATTTGCATACCTAAGATCCAGCGTTCCAGAGAAAATAGTACGATTTACAGATCGTCTATCCCCTTAGCTTTAAAAAGGGGTTTGTGGATGTGCGGCACTGGTACATGACGCAGTGGGCAGTGAATAAGAATAATAATAGTAGTAGTAGTAGTTCAATTTGTAACGCGCGCAAATTTGCAGACGTAGTGGCCGCAACTCGTGTTCAAAGAACGGAAGACGCAACGAGGGATGGCACCGGAGGTGCGTGGCGTGGTGTAATGACGACGCAGCGTCTTCTGTGACCGCGGTCTGCGTGGTGGTAAGGCGGTGGTCGGCTCTGCACGTGGCCTGTAATCCAGCACTGTGGAGGGGGATTCATTGGCTGAAAACGTCTTAAAGTAAAATAAAATCTCAACGCAAGACCTTGCTGAAAAAGAGTCAGTCCACTCAGTGTGGCTTTTCAGGATGGCTTTCCAGGATAATATAGGGTGGTTTTTTTTATTGACCCGATTTCAAATCGCTATATCTCTGCAATCATGAACCGCCCAAGAATGAAACTCTTAACACTTGAAAGGGCGGGGCATAGAGTTTCAAATGAATACCACTACATGCCTTTCCCAGCGCACAAACAGCCCCCACCTAGCCTCAGTCATTCGCAAGACACGCCGCCTCAACGTTGGATAGGTCGCACAAGACCCCAAGACTTGGCGCTACACTCTTAGCCCCCAAGATCCCCAGACATCACACCCTGCGACTTTTTCTTGTGGGGACACGTCAAAGACCGTGTTTTTGTGCCACCATTAGCGACTAATCTGGATGACCTCAAAAACAGAATCACGGCAGCGGTGACTTCAGTGGAAGAAGACACTTTGAGAGGCGTTTGGGACGAATTCAACTATCACCTCGATGTTGTCCGTACAGCAGGTGGAGGGCACATAGAGCATTTATAAAATGGTTAGTAAAACATAATAGCTCATTAAAACGTTTGTAACTTTTTGTGTAATTGTAACATGTTGCCATCGTGAAATATCCTGCTTTGACTTCGGGTCCATCATTTTCAAACACTTTCTCAAGATATGTTCCCTATGTTCAGTCCGACGGAAACGTCACGAGCCATTCCTAATCAACCTCGGGTTCTCAGTCAAATACGCATCACTTACCATATGTAAACCCCCGCTTGAAATCCCCATTGTGGCCGTTCCAATTCGCGGTTATGCAATAATTGACCTGAAGACAATTCAAATTGCTCGCAGAAGACGTGATCGTCTTTAAACCCACACACAGGTGGCCACAGCCCAGAGGTAAGGAGGATGGGAGATCACTGTTGTTTGCCTGCACAGCACCTTTCTGTGTCCCGTCGACAGACGTCTGGCAGCCTGCTGCGTGGCACCGTGTTCGTAAGGTCTCCTACGCCAGACAGGATGCAACATTTTGAATCCACATATAGAGGAGGTGGGGTGCACGGGACACGGCGCATATTGACACCCAGCCCATCCATCCGAGCTAAATTGGCCTGTACTTACCAATGTTTTACTGGCTGCTAAGGATCTATTATGGACTTAAATGGTTGCATAGTTTTAAAAAGTGTCAATAATATGCTTTGCTCAAGCAGTTACGTTACTGATCATTTATAGCCCATTGTCAATCCACTGCTGGATGAAGGCATGCCCAAACCATATTGGTTTATGGATGGTTGTTGGAGCATACTTCACCACCCTGGCCATTGCAGGCTGTTGATGGGGGAGTGGGGGGGGGCTGGTTCGGATATCACTCATCACTGATGTTAGCTGTGGCTGGGATTCAAACTCAGTTCTCCATGTTCAAAGACAACTTGAATGAAACCGAAGTAAATGATAATGGCAGAAATAAAAACACGCATGTGGCAAACGTTTACTGTCTACGAGGCAAAAACTCAGCTGCAGTTGGAGTTGTCCTGGACTGAGCTCCAGAAAATATCAAACCATCCCACCGTTATTGGATGTATGTCAAGGCCGTAGCCATGGAGTCAACATTGGGGGGGACCAATATATATTATAATGACGGCCTTGATGTATGTTGAATGTCTTTCGCACCGTACGTAGCCAACCGTGATAATCGTAAGTACAGGGGAAGGACAACAACTGAAGAGAACAAGCGGTTTTAAAGAAATTCGTTTAAAAAAAAGAATTGAGGCTTCTGTATCTAAACCGCGATGAACTTCAATGCAAACTGAGTCTTGTACAATGCACGGAAAAGCTCTAGGAAACGCCTCTGTTGTATGTACGTACGTGTATGTTGGAATTATTTCGCACCGTATGTAACCAACCGTGCTAATCGGAGGTGCGGGGGAAGGCGTTGTAAGACATTGCACACACAGCTTCGCGTGATGCAAATAAATTGCCAAAAATCATATTTTGAACTTAAACCGAACTGTGTCAATAAAAGAAAGTAACAAAATAGTGCAGAGTGTGCAAGTGCAGCACTAGGTTCAGTACACATGACCCTCCATGCTGGGCATGCGCACAGCAAACTGTTATTGTTGTGGTGTTCGTTGGGCCAGTAAAACATTCTGGGCGGGGATGTTTTAACATTGCGATGTTTTACACCACACATCAAAGCACTCGGGTTCAACAAAAGCGACGACGCGTTAACACCTTGTTTACGAAAAGTAAACTATTTTTGATTTTACCAGGTAAGGCCCAATGAGCTACATTGCTCTTCCTCAGATGATAACCCAACGAAGTGGCTTATCGCGTGGAAATTTATAGCAGCCAAATACCCCAAACATTTGGTGTTGATTCTAAATGTGGAGGGGAAAACCGGAGGACCTGGAGAAAAATCCACGTGACCACTGGGAGAGGGACACGCAAACTCCAAGTATACAGGCGTGGGGATCGAACGCAGGACCTTCTGCAAACCAGGCGAGGGAGTTAACATCTCGCCAACGTGGTGGCCCAGTAGTAGCGATACAACAACGTCTCAATAACAATCACAAGACATTTACCGTAAGCAAGTTTACATTTCCTCAGCTCAGTGGTTTCATAATTGATTAATGGAATTGCTATTTAAGGGTACCCCGCGGGGACTCTGGCTGTCGACTGATGAGGCTGGTTGTAATTACTGGCGAAACGTCGTACTTGAATTGTAAATTTAACACGTAGGCTTTCGCGACCAATATTATTCATAATCAACGTTTTTGGGTTAAATCGCGTTATTTATAAATGTGTCGTAACCCTCCACCACCCGACACGGCCAATCAGTAAAAAAAGTGTCACGTTGACAAAAGACAAATAGTTCACTGCTTTAGCCCACCGGTGTGTTGAAGAGTGAAACCACAACATTTACAAGTTTTGAGTATGGCGAATTGCCCGATGATGCTGGATGCAATTACCAGCGAAACGTCGTACTAAAAATTGTAAATGTTGTGGTTTCACGCTTCAACACACCGGTGGGCTAAAGCAGTGAACTATTTGTCTTTTGTCAACGTGACACTTTTTTTGCTGATTGGCCGTGTCGGGTGGTGGAGGGTTACGACACATTTATAAATAACACGATCTAACCCCAAAACTTTATTATGAATTGTAAATGTTGTGGGTTTACTCTCCGATGTGCTGAACTAGTCACGAATTGGCACGTTTTGTTTACGCGACAAATGTTACTAATTGGGTGTGTCGGGTGGTGGCGGGTATAACGACGCATTTATATTTACACGATCTAACCCAAAGACCTCTATTATGGATAATATTGGTTGTGAAAAGCCTCCTCATTTTAGGCGTTGAACTGTGTTACATGAAATGCTTTGTTTTATAATTCTCCAGAGTGCGACCGGGGGTCAATCTGTTGTACGTACGACTAAAACTCACGAACCCAAAGCACAGGTTGCAGAAATTACCTTATCAATAATTTACCGACTCAGAAGTGTAAATCAACTAACAGATCCGCTGTTTTTTTTGCAAAGTAATTTATTAATTTCCAGCCCTTTTTATAAGCCAATGCACTGTTCTTTACCGTTAAGCTAAACATTAGCACGACAGTGTTCACTCCTAAGTCGGGCCATTTTAGTACAACTCAAACACAAATGCATTGTACAAGATAACACAGCATTAAACATTTCCAGATGTAAAAAATGGTATGCATACGTACATATGAATTGTCCAATTGTGTCTGCATGGGGGCCACGGTGGCGAGATGTTAACTACCTCACCTGGTATGCAGGAGGTCGTGGGTTTGATCCCAACCCTGACGCCTGCTGTATATTTGAAGTTTGCGTGTATCTCTCTCCCCGTGGCCACGTGGATATTTCTCCGGGTTCTCTGGTTTTTCCCTACACATTTAGAAACACGCATTTAGAGTATTTGGCTGCTGCGATGAATGTACATGTGATCAGCTACTTCGTTGATAACTTTGTCGCGTCTGAAAAAAGATGTATAGCTCAGTGGATCTTACCTGGTGAAAGATAAAAAATTTGTTTCGTTTATAGTTTTAGAGTAGGATGCAGAAAACAGTCTCCAGGAAAGACACACTCACCGCTAAGGATAAGAGTTGTAAGAGTATTTAGCAATTTGGGAGGAAACTAAAGTGCCAAGAAATATAAATTGAATATTGGGGATAACAAATCATCATCATTATTATCTTTATCATCATCAACACCATCATCATTTAAATTTTCATGATCATCAATATCATTACAGCCACTGTTGCCGCTATCATTATCCATTATCACTATCATTCTTCAAAATAACTTTTAACATATTTATCATTATAATCTGTTTCCAAATACACCATGGCTAGCCAAAGCTTGGCTAGCTTTGGCTAGCTTTACTGTAGTGCTGCTGTTTTTGACTTAACATTACAATCCACACATTTCACACGTAGGTGCAGGCACCAGTCTCTCTCACGCACGCGTGATCATTATGTAATAAAGGTCGTGGAAGCGACTTCTGGAATCCGGTCTATATTTGTCTTTCGTTCACAACACTCCTATCTTACTCCTTCACGCTGCTGACAGACAGCGTTAGAGGGATAGAGAGAGGGACACGCGCGGCCACGTGGCAGCCTGGACCCCGCTTCAGCGTGGCCTCACCCTCCGTTCGTTCCAGATCTGACCACGTGTTGTTCGTCTCCACCCCTTTTAATACCCGGGTCAGGTGGTACCTTTCCACCAATCCTGGTTAACCTCTATGGAATCTTCTAGACTCCATCGTACGCTCCCGGGACCACGCCCCTGACTCGTTCCCCCATTGGCTGTGGCTAAAGCCAGCAGAACCAATCCTCTACTTACAGATGTCACCTTCCCATTACGTCAAGGCCACGGCCCTAGACTTCCCCCCATTGGCTATGGGCCAGGACCGGCAGAGCCAATCATCGTAACGAGGTGTGATCCATCAGCAACCCGGATATATCCTCACATTACAATTACATCATTACAACCTTATGGTCCAAAGGACAGGTTGCTACAGGATTGGAAGGATGCCCTGGTGGTCCCCATTTTAAAGCAGAGGGACCTCACTGATGGCAACAACTACCGGGCATCTCTCTCCTCAGTGTGCAGGGAAATTTCCTGGCAAAAATTATTCAATATCGCCTTGGCAGGCACACTGATGAGAGGCTTGCAGAGCCAAACAAGAGGTTTCAGACCGGGGTGGTCATGCACGGATGTTATTTTCTCTTTCCGTCTGCTACAGCAAAGGTGTCAGGAATTCCAACGGGATTGACCTGGTCAAGGCCCATGATACCATCGATAGGCCAGGGCTCTGGGATATTCGTCATGTTTTCGGGGTCCCTGACCCTCTGCTTACAATCATTAAGCACCTTCATATTGGTGGGTAGGCCTGGGTAAAGTTGCATGGCCAGGAGTCAGAGCCATTTTTTTTTATCTTTTTTTTTATCTTTTTTACAATAATGTCTTATAGTGTATTGCATTACATTTCTCTGTTTTTTTCTTTTTTACCTTTTCTTGTTTTATTGTATGTAATGACAGAGATTAGGGATTAATAAAGTACAACCATAACCACTATCATATAAACAGAAATATATTTCATAGCAATACTAGCGGTAAGTACCCGGCGTTGCCCGGGTGAACACGTTCCTTCGGAGTGGGCAGGTAGGAACTTGGTTGGACAGCGCGGCGTTCGGGGGGGGGAGGGTGGCAGTTGGATGAGTGGGCATGTTGACCCTTCCCCCCCACCCTCCCCGACATCGTCAACCAATCGCGGCGTACCTTGGTGTTCGGTGGGGAGGTGCATGGGTGGGCGGAATTCCGGATATGCACGACAGACAGACAGACACATAATCCCTGGAGGGCAGTATGGAACTTGTTGTTCCTACCTGTATAACACTCTAGGTATCTAAGACTCACACACACATACAATCACACTCTGAGACTCACACACACACACTCACTCTCACACTCTCAGACACACACACACTCACTCTCAGACTCACACACACACTCACATCTCACACTCTCAGACTCACATACACTCACTCTCACATTCTCAGACTCACATACACACTCACTCTCTCAGACTCACACACTCTCACACTCTCAGACTCACACACACATACACTCACTCTCACACTCTCAGACTCACACACACAACAACAACCGCCATTCGCCACTAAGTGGCGGTGACGTCACCACGACGCTTGTGCCAGGCCATGTGCACCCTGAGGCCACGTGAAGTGTCGAACGCCCGCTGGCAGGAGGTCACGGGGCAGACCCAGGTGCCACAGGTCGACTGACCGAGATGACCGAGATGACTGGCTGATGCACCACCTGTGCCCCCTACTGTGCCAACTTGCTGTGCTTTAGCCACCCGGCGCTCCGCTCGTTGTTGTGAGCGTCGCTCCTCCGCCCTCCGTTGTTGTTGGAGGGCGACTGCCTCCAACTGCCCAGTAGCGTCCTTCACGAGCCTCCTCCACTGAGGCCGATCTTGACACCGCTGGTACCAGTCATCGGCAAGTCCACTCAGCTCCACGTCCTCCTGTACCACATCACTCCATCTCTTCTCTAGCCCGTGCCGCGCCCGTTTAGCCCCCTCGATCCGGCCGAACAAAAGCTGTTTAGGCATGCGGTGGCTGGGCATGCGGGCTACATGACCCAGCCAACGCAGCCTTGCCTGCCGGAGGAGCTCACTGATGGGACTTTGCCCAGATCTTTCAAGGACTTGTGAGCTCCTCACACAATCCAGCCTGGTTAAACCCAGGATGGATCGTAGGCAGGCCAGCCTAAATGTTTCCAACCGGCGAAGATGCTCCACTAGGGGGGTCCACGTTTCGCAAGCGTAGAGAAGGGAGGGAATGACCGTGGCCGAGAAGACCTGAAGCTTCGTGCGGAGCGACAGACCAGGTAGCTTCCACACAGCGTTACGCAACCGATGAAAAGATATTGCCGCTCGACTGATTCGGAGTAAGACCTCTGCTGATAAACTGGAGCCAGTCATAAGCACACTGCCCAGGTATGGGAAACTCTCCACTCTCTCCACAACTGCCCCATCACCGATTGGGAGTTGTGGGGGTGGAGTGCCCGATGGTACAAAATACCCAGGCAGGTGCTTAGTTTTGGTGGGGCTGATGGTAAGGCCCCACCTCTTAGTGGCACGCTCCAGTCTCAGCAGCAGCGTCTCCAACTCCTCTTCTGAATGAGCAGCTATTACCAAATCATCGGCATACATAACGTGGTTGACCAATAGGGAGCCATCCCTTGATCGCACCCGGGCGTCGATCAGCCTCCCATTATATCTGTACCAAATGGTAATTCCCCCGGTACAGCTATTGAAGGCTTCACGAACTACGCAGTCGAAATAGATGTTAAATAATGTGGGAGCCAGAGGACATCCCTGTCGCACCCCAAGGTGTACAGGGAAAGGCTCCGACTCCCGGCCACGTAGTTTTACCCGGGCCCGCTCACCATCATGAAGGTCCTTAATGATCGTGAGCAGAGGGTCAGGGACTCCGAAAGCACGAAGAACAAGCCAGAGCCCAGTCCTACTGATGGTATCATAGGCCTTGACCAGGTCAATAAAGCAGAGATGTAGGTCTTTTTGGAATTCCCTACACCTCTGCTGTAGCAGACGGACAGAAAATATGGCATCTGTGCAGGACCGCCCTTTCCTGAAACCGCATTGGGGCTCCGCAAGCCTCTCCTCAGCGTGCCTAGCAAGGCGATGTTGAATAATCCTTGCTAGGACCTTACCCGGCACACTGAGGAGTGAGATGCCCCTGTAGTTGTTACACACACTCACTCTCACACACACATACACTCAATCTCACAGACTCGCACACACTCACTCTCACACTCTCAGACTCACACACACATACACTCACTCTCACACACACTCACTCTAACACTTTCAGACTCACACACACACACTCTCAGACTCACACACACACTCAGCGCGGCGTTCAGGGAGGGGGGTAGTTGGATGAGTGGGCGTGTTTACCTTCCCCCCACCCTCCCCGACATCCTCAACCCCCTTAACTATCGGCCCCTCCCCCTTGCTTAGGCACCTCCCCTTACCCCCCTCCCTTAGGCCCCTCCCCTGACCCCCCCTCCCTTAGGCCCCTCCCCTGACCACCCCCCCCTATATCCTTAGGCCCCTCCCCTGACCCCCCTTCCCTTAGGCCCCTCCCCTCTCCGTACCCGGCAGTAGGTCTCCACCAATCAAAGGGCTGTTTGTATTATATATTTATATATGCACGACAGACAGTAGACAGACAAAAAATCCCTAGTGGGCAGTGTGGAACATTGTTCCTACCTGTAACAGGTCCCTGCGGGGTGGGCTGGTAGGAACGGATAACCAAAGAATATAAACATCATGTATTATTACACTTGTTTAGCCAGGAAAGCCTCACTGAGTGTAAAGGTTTTTGTAGGGTCCTGCCAAGTGTTTGCAGTAGGGGGCGATGTTGCTACACCTAATCGAACGATACGAAGGGAGAGTTTGATGCCTAGTTCTAGGCTTTAGGCCTAGCTGTAGGCTTTAGGCCGCTGTGAGTTAATTTGTAATTTAAATGTTTTAATTATTAATGTAAAAGCTTTAAATGTAAATGTTTCTATTTAAAAAAAACCATCAGGGAATGTAACATTGTTAAACATTAACTCCCTTTTACACACGCGGGGGTACGATACGAAGGGAGAGTTTGAGGCCTAGTTCTAGGCTTTAGGCCTAGCTGTAGGCTTTAGGCCGCTGTGAGTTAATTTTTAATTTAAATGTTTTAATTAAAAACTATCTCAGGGAATTATAAGGGAATGTTACACTTGTTTAGCCAGGAAAGCCTCACTGAGTCTAAAGGTTTTTGTAGGGTCCTGCCAAGTGTTTGCAGTAGGGGGCGATGTTGCTACACGGACGGACGGACGATATCATCTATTGTAGGCTGGTTCACTTCGTTCCTACCAGTATAAATAAATCTAGAGAGCGCTTGCGAGCGAGGCCATCGAAACATAGCCGCCCCCATCATTCGCTCAGCCAACGAGAGCTACGTATGGTGAGCCAACCAAAATCCACCTCCCCACGATTAAATTGTCACTTTTCCCGGACACTTTTGAAATGTATTTTTGCTTTAAAATGTATGACGGTGCGTTTACCCAAGTGAAAACTCACGAGTCCAGGATCGAGTCACGGGCTCCACTTAAAAGAATTCCAACCACAGAAATGTGGACTGAGGACATCACGAAGACCCAGATTGAGAGCGCAGAAGCTCCAACCTCGTCGCTTACTGCTGCCTTTTAGGAGTACGGTACTGAAATAATTAACTTACATTTCATAGTTGAGACCTACACATGACACAGCATGTGAGAGACTGTGTTGTGACGTGTCTGTGTCTCTGTTGCATATTAAAGCTTTGGCAGAGCGAGTAACGCTGAAACTAACATTGCTCCCAGTAACATGGAGCCGTTGATGCAGTAAAATGTTTTATACAATTACACATCTTGTATGAATAGTTTTAGCATTTTTATTGTATGTAACCATGCTGATAACCATTGCAACAAATGACGAAGTAAATACAATTATGTTTATAAAGTTAAATAAATATATTATAATGGAGGTTGGATTTGAACCCGTGATCTCGATACTGCTGCCGTCTTGTGGCGAGGGTTGTAAAATATTTAAAGAGGGGGTACATAGGCCTTGACTGAATGAAGCTACAGGCAAGCGACACCACACTTAAGCGGTTGTGCTTTCGCTGCGTTGTCCCCACCTGAAGACGGACGCTTGTGTTGCGCCTGAAACGTCGTGATTTAATTTAGTTGTTTTAATTTTAAAATTATTTAAAAAATTTTTACCTACGTGACTTTACCGAAACAACCAAATAGTGTTGATCCTTGCAGTCACGAAAACTTTAAATCTAGAATTAAGCGACACCTTCTCACCCATACCGAGTGGATTAATTTGTAATAGAAGCCCTCCTACAAATTTGGTGGATCCCGTAACAGGTATTAGACCCCCTTAATTAAAAGGCTAGGGGCTAAAAAAAGTATTATGCTGATAAATACTGCAACAATTTACTAGCTAAATAAAATTATTTAAGTGAATTTTTTTTATAACGGAGGTTGGATTTGAACCCACCACTTGGTGATTGCCGCCCACTTGTGGCGAGGGTTAAGTATTGCATTCTGTGCTGATTGTGAGCCCTGGGGTGTTTTACCACAGAACAGGATAACTGTTATGTATATGCAGTGGCGCAGATCGGAGACAGTCATACTTGGAGGCACTTCTTTATTAAACAAGCACCATCGGGATATATACACACTCTACGTGGGTGCACACTATTATAATTAAGACCGTCAAAGTATGAGCAATGAGCATAGATTTTACCAGAGAATAGGGAAAGAGATTTAAAATGAGAAAAGTGAAATGAGCTTCCGTCGCTGCATAAGAGTATCATCCCCGCATATGCGCACAACAGCAGTGTTCATGGGAGATTAGCACTATGTTGATGGGAGAGATTAGGCAAGCCTCAAGATTAATGGAGGCAACACATTTATTAACACCAACACACGGGATAACTGTCCCTTAACAGAATAACAACTTATGGTGGTGACCACCAAGCTAATTACACTAATTACAACGTAACTGGCTACAACGGATCGGACCACAGCTTGGGTCCAGGTCCACGTGTTGACGTAGAACGTAGACGAAGGTTTCTTCAAGATGAACAACAACGCCGGTCCCTCTGGGGGACCCGGCTTATATCCTTTGCGGCGTGGCTGGCTCCGCCCTTGGCCACGACCACCTTCCAGAACCCTCTAGCAGGATCTCGACCCGGACCACGTGACCACCTCTAGCCCCCACTTGGGCCCCTATGTAGACTGAACCGGTCACGTGTCCTCTTGGGTCAGCCAGAGTGCACAAAAGTATTGGTCCTGCTGTGTTTCAGATCTGCCTTGTGTTCACGAACACGGTCCGAAACATGTGGTTTAGTTTCCCCAATGTAACTGCTGCCGGAGATACAGCTTAGTTTGTAAACGCTGGGATATTGCATGCTAGGAATCTTGTCCTTTACAGATGGGATCAGGTCACAAATTGTATGCACTGTGTTAAATCGGACCTGGTTCTTGTGTTTGTTCAAGATTTTTGAAAAAAAAATGGTTTTCCCTGCTATGTCAGGTAAGGTGATGGTTTTGATTGGATCTTCAGATGGCTCCTTCCTCACGGTTGGGGTGATGGCTTTGCGGATTTTGTATTCAAAATATCCATTCGCCTTGAGAGCCTGGTGTACGTGTTTGAGTTCACTGGTCAGGTGTTCATGGTCGGAGATACATTGATGTGGTCGAGGAATTGTTCCAGAGCCAATCGACCATGTAGCCAGATGGCAAACGTGTAATCCACGTACCTCTTCCACAAGGACGGGCGTACAGTGGATGCCTGGATGGCGTCCGTCTCAAATGTTTCCATTAAAATGTTGACCACAACCGGAGATAAGGGAGAACCCATTGGGTTGTCTTCAGTTTTTTTGTAGAATGTTCCATTCCAAGTGAAGTATGTATTGGTGAAGCAGTGTCTCACCAGGGCTGGCACATCAGCATTCAGTCCTTGTTGGACCAAATCTTCAATTATTGCAATGGTATTGGGCACAGGGACTTTCGTGAACAGAGAAACTACATCGAAACTAACGAACAAATCACCTGGGGACAGTGAGATGTATTTAATTGACGATACCAGGTGAGCTGAGTTAAGCACCGCTGAGGTGGTCTTACCAGTGAATGACTGCAAGGTCTCAGACAGATATCGGGCCAGTTTGTAGGTGGGTGAGCCAATGGTGGAGACGATGGGACGAATGGGTGTACCTTCTTTATGGATTTTTGGTAAGCCATATAGTCTGGGTGGTCTAGCAGCAGAAGGTTTTTAGGAAAACCGTTTGGTCTGTTTAATTAATGAAGCTGAATCAGTGATGATACCATTCGTTTTTATAACGAGGCAGTTGGTGGGATCTCTTTGGATTTTTGTGTAGCTACCATCATGAAGTAGGCCCTGAATTTTGTTATTGTACACGTTTTTGTCCATGATGAACATGGCATTGCCCTTGTCGGATGAGAGGGTGACGATATCTTCCCTCTTTTTTAATTGAAATAACTCAAAGCGCTCCTCCTTACTGATGATACAAACTTTCAGAAATAGGAACAAACCTGTCCATATGTCCAGTTGCCTGTTTGGACTGAGAGTCGTAAGTTTAACCGCCGCGCAAGATATGGCGGTGGTGGCATCTACATCTGCAGAAGGTGAAGAACCGGTGGCATCTACATCTACAGAAGATTATACAACTTTTAAAGCCATTCCCCATGTTTAGTGTACATGCCGTACAACATGTTTGGAATTGACGGGAGTAAAGTTTAACAAATCGACTTACGAACAGACCTGTGGAACCTAACGCGTTCCTAAGTAGAGGAGTTCCTCTACATCCATGAATTTAAGCATATTACACACATTTTTTTTTATTGTGTATAAGCTTTGTACTATTTATACTTTTTGCACAGATGATAATTTTTGTACACTTTTGTTAAAGAAATTGGGAGGCTTTTTTAGGTTTGTCCAAATAAAATAGAATTAAATAATTGCCACCGCAGGGTGACACTATCTCATTATTACAATTCCCGTGAATAAACGGCAAACTAACACAATAAAACTCAAAAAAAGCGGTCGCAAACCTGCAATCATAACCAGACACACCCTTACCACCCCCTTGTCACGCAACACCTCAGCTCAGTCCCTCTGTTAATGGGATTGGACACCAGTGTTCATTTTCAAGACCTAATTATTGAGTATTTTATATATTGAGATATTACAATCAACTTTAATATCAAAGTCTCAAATTGCTAATATCTTCATCACCATTAATAACTCAATCAACAGTTAATCGAAATTCTGACTCCTTATCAGTCAATTAACATTCAAATAATATTGAATTCAGTTATATTTAATGACATTTCAATGGAGCTAATGGAGTGTCTATCTCACCAGAACGGAGTCCACCCCACATCTGAATTGGGGGTACCCCGTTCTCTGAATAGTCTACACACTGGTGAGTGTGGCCTGTTGTGCACGTGAGGCTTGGGATCCAATCTCTGATCACAATTTCCTTTACAGACGATAACCGACTTACGAACACCCATACTTACGAATTAACTTCCATGAAATATTTCTAGATTTGAAGCTTTCGTGACTGCAAGGATTCATACTCTTAGTTTTTTCGGTTGTATTTAAGAACTTGCATCTTGGAATCCCTGCCTCACTTGATACAGAAAATCTGGCTGTGACGGTCCCACCTGATGACGGAGACTTGTGTTGCCTCCGAAACGTCGTGATATTTTATTATTATTTATTTTAATTTCATTTTTTACCTACGTGACTTTACCGAAAAAACTAAGAGTATGAATTCCATGAAATATATTTTATTTACATCGACTTAAAACGCGAACTCGCACATGCGAACTGAACCGTGGGACTATTTTGTTCAGCAGAGTGATCCTCTGCGATGGTTATGAGTCAGGCTCACTCAGGGAGTGAGTGTTTGTGCGTGTGTGTTCACTTGGCCTCAAAGTGCACATAGCCTGGTACAGGAGCCGTGGTGACTTGACCGTCACTTCGTAGCGAATGTGGGGGTATTGGTATTGGCACAAGTGTGCGTGTGAAAGTAAGTTTGTGACAGTGAGTGTGTATGTCAAAGTGAGTGCGTGAAACCGAGTGTGTGCGTGCACGTGTGTGTGTGGGGAGCGGTAGTGCAACCAGTGATGATTACAATATCTGAATGGGTTCTGGGCCTCCCCTAGGTAGACTCAGCATCAAATGAGTAGCTGGTGAGGTGTGTAACCATCGCCACTGGGGAGACAAAGGCGGCCGGGCGTGTTGCTGGCCGCCCACCCCCCCCCCCCCCCTCCGTGTGTCGTGCCGGCCTTCATAGGTGCTCGCTAACAGCACTTGCCCCAACAGTCTGCCAAGGCTACACGGGGGATCTTTGTCTCGCGCGTGCAATTGCGGTGACTCATTGGGACTTGAATAAAAACCATGACGCGGCGCGGGCAGCGTCTTGACCAATGGGACGCGGCGACGTGGGCTGGTCTCCGCCACCGCCGCCGTGATTGGTCCGCTTGGTGGCCTGCGCGTGCATCAAATTGGGCCACGACGACGTCATGAGTAGGGGGGGGAGATGACGGAGAGGGGGGGTCCGTCATTGACCAATGGGAGGCGATGGAGTGTCGGCGTGCCCCCGCTTGATTGGTCAACGTGCGCCTGCCCAGGGTGTCGCTGAGTGGTTGACGCAACCCGCCAGCAACCCACGTGGTGGTCGTGTCTATATAAAGGGCGGCAATACGGAGAGTTCCGGGTTCACTGTCGAGTGGCGTGCTCAGGTGGCTGGAGTCTTCGTGTTGCGGTGCGTAAACAACCTGTTGTTGTTTAGAAAGAAGCCGCCGCTGTTGTTTGTGTGTGTGTGTTTATAGTACATATTGTCCACACACACGTAGGCTTTCGCGACCAATGTCCATAATAGTTGTTTTGGGTGAGATCGTATAAATATAAATGTTGTGGATTTGCTCTCGACACACCGGTGTGCTGTATTAGTAACGAATTGGCACGTTCTGTTTACGTGACAACCCTTACCAGTTGGCTGTCGGGTGGTGGCGGGTTTATCGACATAGTTACGCGATCTTAACCCAACAACACATGTATGTGGTATAACTGTGGTATAACAGCCATCGTATTTATATAAATGTGTGTGTGTAGTATGTACACTGTATAACTAGCACGTAACTACTCTATTTGAGTAGTGGAGATAGCGTTGCACGTATTGGCTAATTATCAGAGCACACGCTGTTGTGTATCGCGGGTTGTTAGTAATTAAACCGCGATTTTAAGAAGGGTCATTGCCCGAAACGTTGACTGTTATAATAACGAGATGTAACCTGAAGATCGCAAGCTGCAGATTTTCCCTCTGCACGGCAAGTTGTGGTCGTAGGCGTGTGTCTGTTCAATGTTCATCATCAATGTGGTGGTGAGACATTCAGTACAACTTGATGTTACGTAGCAGAGCCTGGGCCTTGCCGTGCAAAGGAAGGTCGTGGGTTGTTACTTTTATTTTATTTTACCAGCCAAGGCCCACTGAGCTATGTAGCTCTATACTCTTTGTTTTTTTCGGTAAAGTCACATAGGTATAAAATGAAACAAATCACGACGTTTCGGGCGCAACACAAGCGTCCATCATCAGGTGGAAAAGCGTGGTCTGCTGCTGAGACAGACTGTTTTGATGTAGCTCTTTTTCAGAAGCGACCTGGCTTATCGCAAATGGATCACTCAACCAAGTGGCCTATCGTGTGGAAATTTATAGCAGCCGAATACTCTGAACGCGTGTTGATTCTAAATGTTGAGGGGAAAACCCAGAGGACCCGGATGAAAGATCCATGCGACCAAATATACAGGCGTCATGGTCGGATAGTACACACGACTTCTTGTAGACCAAGCGAGGTAGTTAACATCTCGCGGTGATGGATCGATTGGGCTCGGCTTGCTGTCCATCTAGGATCGATAAAGTAAATGCTGTACAAAATCAACTGGTTCTGTTGTGTTGTGGATGAACTCACCCCTGTCATAGGACCGTGAAATGTACACCACTGGTTAAGGTGCCACCAACGGATACAGGCAACCACCGCCTCATTGCTGGTTTGAGTCTGGGCACACTTTATGCTCTTTTCAGGTGCCGCGGTGGCGAGATGTTAACTACCTCGCTTCGTATGGAGGAGGTCGTGGGTTCGATCCCGACCCTGACGCATGTATATTTTGGGTTTGCATTTCTCCCACCCTGTGGTCGTGTGGAATTGTCTCTGGGTCTTCCGGTTTTTCTCTCCAAATGTATAAACATGCGATTAGAGTATTTGGCTACTGTCAATTTCCACACAAGCCGCTAAGTTGACCTATCATTTGTGGCCAGGTTGCTTCTGAAAAAAAAGCCGTATAGTTAAGTGGGCCTTTCCCTGCAAAATATATTGTTTAGTTTAAGTAACAATCCGTAGCTCAAGCACACTGTTAGTCATAGATGTAACATTAATTCCATTTATAGAATATGGCTGTACAGTAAGGTGCGTTGTATATGCCGAGTTTATGATGATTATTGTGCTTCCAAATGTTCCCTTTCAGGCTGTTGTCATAATGAGGTTAGGAAGACTCCTCACCATGGGCTGCAGTGGCCGTCTCTCCCTCCTGCTCCTGGCGGTCGCCCTGTGTTCTACTCTGAACGTCAGAGCAAAGGTCCGCTTTCAACATTGTGTAGTTTGCAACAAACATGACAACATTGTGCAAGTGTTGACAAGAAATCTGATACGTAGTGAGACATTTATGACTTGCACCAAACCATTTGCTTTGCCCTGATTGAATAACGAAGGATAATGATTAATAATTGCTTTGTGTCTGATCACACGTAATATTGTTTGAGAGACTTTGCGTTAATTAAGGATAATCTACATCGACTTAATCCTTCGCTATTGCAATTTCCTGAAATAGTGGCTCGTGTTCATATATGGCTGGGCAAAAGTTGTGGCCATTACTTTATCTGTTTGACCAGTTTGCAACTTTTCAATTGGCACACAAAAACAGACATGAAAGACTTTGATCTGCACAAAGGTTGTTCCATTATAGCTCCAATTAAAAACCCATATTGAGCTGGTAGTCTGCATATATTTCGAGCACCTGCAAAGGGCATAACCACATTAACTTAAGATATTCACTCGACAAAGAGATGCTACCATGGATTAATAATGGTGAGCTCAATGGGTTTGCATTCAAGAGGTGGTAGTTCAAACAATGGGAAAATTGCCCCTACCTGTCCACCCGGCAGTTAAAATGGGTACACCACAGTCAACCGTCAGGTCCCATGTGCCGAGTAGTGTGGGCATCCCCACCTCTTCCAAGATTTTAGACAATGTGGAAGAGTAGGCCAAATACCCTCTTCGAGTGGCTCTCCACACCTTCCTCTTGTGGAGGCTCTACCACTGGTAGTGGTGTGTGAAATAGGTTTAAGGACTGAACCTTTACCTTTTAATAACCAGAATGTGTTGCATTAGCGGTGTAAACAAAAGCGAACGCATTGGTGAAATATTGCATGTTGGTATACAGGAGACGTCGGCCCTTGTGCTGGTTGAGGCGAACGTTGAGGATGGTCCAGAAGCGAACGATGCAACGGTCACCACGGAGATGGAGCAGCAGGAGGAGGAGGAGGAGTATAACCCAGAGGTGTTTCACCCCACAAGTGAATGGCAGTCACTGAAGCCAGGTAAGAATGACCACCCCAGGCGTCTACTCTTGCATATTGTCGAATACCATCACGATGCTCTCACTCGACCTAATTTAAAAGGTGAAGGTCAAGGTGCAGCCCTGAAATTACTCGCTCGTGCCGCTGTTGGCGGCATGGCTTCCCACTCTAGGGAGCTTTAGAGAGCCCCTCTAAGAGGGCATCTTGGCCCATTCGTCAATGCTGGCTAGAGGTCTTGGAAAAGGTGGGAATAGCCACACATTACCGCACCACATGCGGCCTGCCAATTGCAGAATGTGCTGTAACCATTCGTACTGCTGGGTGGACAGGTGGCAGTGGGGGGTTAAAATCCTCTACTATTGTTTCAACTGCCGTATCAATTCAATGTCAAAGTAAGACTCACTTTCATAGTGTTTTTTTTTTACATGTGGAGACCTTTTTATTAAATTACTTGATGCGCACTTTGTGTCCTGGGAGAAAATAATAAAATGTGTTCTCTTATATCAGACCGCTCTCCAAACAGCAGTGCCACGTCTCGCCATGGAATCCCAACTAATATGTATTCTGGAATGTGTGCACCTTGTCTTTGTTTCAGGCCAAGCGGTTCCAGCTGGCTTGCACATCAGGCTCAACCTTCAGACAGGCGAGAGGGAGGCAAAGTTGTTGGACGAAGCGGACGGACGCAATCATGGAGAGAAGGATGACCGCAAGCAGAGAGACAAGTGATAGTTCGCACGTCACTGCATTGCCCATCTCGTAGTAGTCCGCGGCTTGCATACAAAGTACATGTGTTAGTCGGAACACCATAAGGCAGTGTTTTACACAATTTTTCTCAGTGTGAGGGCTGCCACACATTTGAAAGCATTGTTGGGTTTGACAGCAGCACGATGATGGGGTGTTTTCACATTTGTGTATTATCGGGGGCCGCACTAAAGGCCACTTCGGGGCTGCCAGTGGTCGGCGGGCCTTGCAATGTAGAACACTGCCTTTGTATAGCTTGGCTGGTTTTAATATTGTGGCGTTCGATTTAGTGTGATGTGTATATATACATATATACACACAGGATACAGGCATATACATCGGCCTACACAACGGTTATTACTAAATATTTCAATGAGGTTATTCTCATGATGGATTTTGAGATTAATTGCAGATAGTCCCATAAATAAGAATTAATCTGGTACAAAGGTTGTCGCTGAGTTGTTTATGTAGTGTCAATTAGTTTTTTTATGAAATCCATAATATTTACTTGGATATAAAAATAAATGTGTTTAATATTATATTGTTCTTTCGGTAAAGTCGCGTAGATAAAAAAAATAACAATAAAATTATGAAAATAAAGTTAATAAAAATATCACAACGTTTCGATCGCAAAACAAGTAGTCGAAATGTCGTGATATAGAATATGAATTCCTGCTGTCACGAAAGTTTTAAGTCAAAGATGTGTTAAATGTTAATTTGGATTTAATTAAAGGCCTCATTAAATGTGCTGGGCCCAATAACAAAAACCATGACATCTAAATAGTACGTTATAACATTTGAGAATCATATTGACTTATGTGTGTTCCTGTGAGCGACCAATTCTTGACTAATGGTTGGCTATGACAAGGTAAACATTCAGACTGCAATGCAGCCTGGTCGTCCTCTTGGTTGGGGCTCCGAGTTGCAGGTTGCGTGTTCTCAGCTAATCTCAGGGACTTTTCTCCAGTCTGATGCCACGGACAAGAGCGTTTTTAGCACTTGGCCATTGTCAGTCCACTGCTGGATCAAGGCCTCGCCAAGCCACCACCATCTCTTGCGGTCCTACGATGTACTAATTCGCCCAGCACCTGCACGCGAACTGATTTCATCGCTCCATCTCCTCGGTCGGTGTACTTTTGGACACTTGCCACCCGTTGGCTGCCATTCCATCGTTATTCTTGATCGTCGGCCGTCGTCCCTGCTCGTGACGTGACCTGCTTAACCGTTTCTCACCTTTTGTTTTTCGTGCATATTAAATGATGTGCCGTGGCTGTCGGAGTTAAACATTGCCCAATTATGCCTACACTGAGAACTTCTGTTACCTAGCACCACGTGACTACATATGGTATAGATACTGTATACATACATTTTGGTAGTGTTTTAAAACGCGTAATAATAATTTGTTAGTATATAATGAATGAGCCAAATTAATTACTTCGTTTGAACTGTTTTGTTTTGACCACATTCCGGTCAAAAGAGTAAAGCTTTCTTTCTCTTGCTACTCTTTCCCTCGGACTCCAGTTATGTGATATCCATGCTGTGTCCTGAGACAGACACTTCTAGTGACCACCGTCTAACCGTGCATTATGGGTAACGGCCCTGAGAGATGTAGACAATACTTTCCAAGTTATTTTTCAGTGTCTCTTCTCCACGCAACATTTTGTATGCCTATACTCTTTGGTTTTTTCGGTAAAGTCACGTAGGTATAAAATAAAATAAATCGCGACGTTTCAGGCGCAACACAAGCGCCCATCATCAGACCATGCTTTCCCACCTGCTTTTATACCTACGTGACTTTACCGAAAGAACCAAAGAGTATGGATTCCTGCAGTCACGAAAGCTTCAAATCAAGCTTTTGTATGCCGTTTTAAACATTGTCACATGCCAATATAACCGTTTTTATTCCCATGGCTGCATTATGCAAATTAAGTGACCAACCAACATTTTCGTGAGTCGCGATTGGCCAGGATGACCATCGACAAGCAAAAATTTGGAACATTGTTTAATTATGGATTCCGAGCGTTTGAGCAGGGCTGACGCTGCTTTTTGCTTGGTGTGAGTCTGCTCTGAGTCACTCCTCCAGCAGCTGTGCAGTGAATCGAGTGGGTAATTCACCTTGATAAATTTGTGGCATTGAGCTGTGATATCAAGTCTGATCAAAAGTATTAATATCGTCTGCTATATAATGCGATGTTTCTGAAAAACACCGCATTATGGAAATCTTATGTGAATAATTAATACATAATATAGGGTAAAGCACACGTGAGATGCGTACTCAGGCTGAACAAAGACCGAGGCGTGTGGGTAGCATCTCGAAGCATCCAGCAGAAATCCCTCCTTGTGTGATGCTACGCCGAGGCAGCCGTACAACCGCTTATTCCTACTCGTGCGATGTAGTTCCATTCACTTAATCGCATTATATCCAATTCGCATCCACGTTAGTAAAAAAATGTGTTCCCTAATACATTGAGCGCGTGATGTATAAATTTGCGTTTTGAAAACGCACGGCATAGGAGAACAGATTGTATAGGTATCTCAAATACTACGTTTATATTATCTCTGGTGTCCCATTAAGTTCAGTGCACCTATACACGAAGTAAAAAAAGGAATTAGAAGTGACAACCACATGTTGTTACATTTGTTCCTGGATGTGATTTTGTAATCAATTCCAATGCAGCACCTATCTCACACGTGGTTGTTAGGCTGGATCTTACAAGATCATGAAATGTTTCTACCATCTACACAAGATGTTTGTAAATAATATGTGATATCTTCAAAAGCAAGTATTTTAGCAAAGCGCTCGTATTCGTGCATATACTTAACAAATGCACGTTTGCGTTACCTCTACTCGTCAAATGGGTTGAGCATGGTCTATTTTTATTGTAAATCCCATAGCTGAGAAGGACCCAACATCGCTGCTCCTGTCGAAGCGTTAATCTGGCAGGAAGGCGGCAAAATAACCTTAATCTTTTGGTACTCCATTTATTGGTCAGAGCCCGGACATCGTTGATGAATGAAAAACTATTGTGTTTGTGTGGCTCCCCGGCCTGTCCGCTGGATCCTGTGGCTTCAATGCATAGAACTTCAGGGGTGTGCGAGCGCTCCTGAAAGAGTTGGTGGAATTGTAATAATTAAACGAATAATTGCATTTTGTAAATTAATAAATAGCTGTGCCGAGCCATAGCCTCCGGAAGTGGATGCCATATAGTCATCTTCCAGTGGCTATGGCTCATCATGGCCATTAGTTAATTTTGTGTATTAATCTTGATTTGAAATTTTAGTGACTGCAGGAATCCATACTCTTTGGTTCTTTCGGTAAAGTCACGTAGGTAGAAAATAAAATAAATCACGACATTTCGGGCGCAACACAAGCGTCCGTCATCAGGCGTATTAATTTATTTAATCTCTTGCCGACTTCCAGGCGAGCCCTTCCAACCCAAAAGATTTTGGATATCTGAGCCACTGGGGACAGGAAGGGTGCAAACGTCGTTTATTTTGCTCGCTGTGAGCGCTTGGTGAAGCTGGGCACAAAGCAACAAGTACATTGTTACTAGCTTGCTTGGAAGTTGGATTGTTCCCTCGAACGTTGGCTTGAGCTTACTCGGCAGCCCGGTGCCACGTGTGGCGCAAATAATGTTTGCATATATGCAGCAAAATAAGAGTGCAGTCTGGGTGTTGTGCAAGTTGGCACCTTGAAGTGCAGTGTACATGGGGTGACGTGGATATTGACTTTTCCTCTTGACTAGGTATCCACAATGTAATAAACTTGGCTTTACGTGCAGAATTGATGGAATGTGAAAAAAAACGTTAAAATTGAGAAACATGTTTACGTGAAGTAATTAAGAGCCTCGAGTATCGTAGCCATAGATGCATCTTGCGTTTCTAGAGACCCCGTAGAGTGTACGAGTGGAAATAACTTTTGGTCGCTGGCCGACGTTTAAATGTCGGTGAAAGAGCGAATTGTTACGCGATGCACTGGCAACAAAAATGTTAAAAACAAGAAGTGGGTAATGTTTGAAAATGGTCCGCTGTGTGGCAGTGTGACTGCATTGACTAAACTATTGCCTTTGTTTTCAACTAGCTAGGGATACATTCATTTTGTGCGAGGCCAAGGTAAATCTTCCCAGAGGATGTAATTCTAATTTCTATTGCATGTATTGTGTATCATTTATAGATTGGGTGGCTTCCAATTTAGACGATTTTGCTTTGATAAATGTCCAAATGGGTAAGCCACTTTGTTGAGCTATTATTTGTGGCCGGGTCGCTTTTGAATAATAAGTGAATATCTCGGTGGGCTTTCTTGGTTAGGATGGGGATGGTTTAGTTTTATTTGTTTGTGTTTGGGTGATTTGTTTACCTTTCTTGTACTCTCATCGTGTCTTTGTACTGCTGTAACATTCTTACCGCCCCGACTGCAAAAGGATGAGCTTTCAAGCTCAGTATAAATATTCTGATCATGATTTTGGTATAATGTGCAGCTTCTAGTGTGCACCACTAGGTGGAAGGTCTACAATACTCGTCCTCAATAATCGACTGCTTTGCCATAGGAATGTGGAATATCCACCACGTGTTTAAACTCCCCTCCCCCACAGTCATAATGTGTCAATCCACACCCTGGTGGCCACCCTTGCAAACAAGGCGTTTCATTTCACGGGATCTTTGACGGGTGAAATCTTTTTAACGAATGAAAATTTAATAAAAAAAAGTGAAGCGCCTATTGCTAAAAAAAACAACGATGCCAAAGTGCCCTCTGAACGCGTTGTGCGTGTGGGGTGCAGGAAAGGCAGTCTGGATGTGGAGGCCGGCTCCTACACGGCCGCGGAGCTCAAGCAGGCGCTCAAAAAGTTCAAGTACTCGGACCCCGATGCTGCAGCTGCCAAGGCACACGTAGGCAGAGTGGCGAGGTTCATTGTGGGCAGACGCGCCCCCCAGGGAGTCGTGGGTGCCTCTCTCTGTCGGGGGCGAAGCATAGAAACTTCCTGAGGGGGGCGATGGAGGGCAGTCCTGAGGTGTCGAACTCTTTAAATAGGGCTCATGTTAATCATATATAATAAATACAGACTTCCAAACATTCAATATATTTTCTCTGGCCATTTCCAATTAACCCTTTCCAATGTATGTTTACATTATCAGTTTTTTCTTGATATTTCGTTTTCATCAGAATATATTTTAAATAAAATAACTTGATTGGTACTGGGGCTCCCACAAGGCCACGCGGGAGGGCGTGTGGCACAGTTTGGCACCAGCTATTGTGGAGTGCGGTCGTGTCACTACGGTTCTCTACGGCGAATAATTAAAAACAACGGCGCTACGCCTCTGAATAAAACTGACGTTGAGCCGTTTGCAGGTTCGGAGATTCGGAGGCGAACGGAACCCCCCACCCTGCAACTTGCAGACGTCTCGGAATGGCAAAGTGTTGAATGCCAATTGTTAGGGTCTCAAGGGGGGAGGGATTGCCCCCCCCCCCAAACTCGCCCTCCCCCCCCCCCCCCTTGATTTCTCTACTCAGCGTGGCCATTAACTTACCTGCACAACATTGCTGTGGGCAGCTTGTGCAGCAATAGGGTTTTCAGGTTGTTACCACGCGTTGTTCGGCGTGGTGTCCCGACGTTTCGCTTTACGTGCTGGGTGCTCCTTGGGGAACTGAATTGAGTTCCGTGAATTCCGTCCCTGTAGAAGCTGCCCGACCAAATGCAGCGGGGACGTTTGAAAGTCAACGGGGGCACAACCCAAAAACGCGACGGAAAGGGCTCGACCCGTTTGTGGCCGTGCGTGGTGGCACATGCCATCTCAGTCTTTCCTGAATTTCTACCCTAGGTGAATTTATCATAAATGAGAAACCTGTAGTGGAGTCTAAACATGAGTACTGGGGACACAAAGGTGGCAGGGCTTTACAAGGTACTTATTAACAGCAACAGTTTCTATCAGGTCGTATGGGTGAATATTTCTATTTTTTGTCTGCAGTGTGTGTTCATGTGTACAATTTTAATTGTTTATAAAACGTATTCAACAGTCTTCTTGGTTCTTTCGGTAAAGTCACGTAGAAGGGAAATAATAAAATAATAATAATAAAACAATAAAATACAATTCTCACGACGTTTCGGCCACAATGCAAGCAGCCTCCCCTAACCCAGCTTAAATATACGCTGCCAAGCTTGGTGGTGTTCATTCAGACGCTGTCTTTCCGACAGACCTGTTCTTCACCTGAGGACGGCTGCTTGCGTTGTGGCCGAAACCTCGTGAGAATTGTATTTAATTATGTTTTAATTTTTATTATTTTATTATTTCCCTTCTACGTGACTTTACCGAAAGAACCAAGAAGATGAATCCCTGCAGTCACGAAAGCTTTAAATCGAAATGTGTTCAGCAGTGTTTTAGTGATGCCAGGGCAAAGATGATGAATGCACGATCGGTCTAATAATTCATTACATCACTGAGAATTAATGTGTTTATTTGATAAATGCTAATTGATCATCCGTTGCGTCCTTGCTTCCTCGGTTGTCATTGCTTGACCGTGTTGTGCCTCACGGTTTCAGGCAGACGAGGTCAAGAAAAATTTCCGTTCGATGGACGAGATCAAGAAAGACTTCAATGAGATGCACGTGAAGGCCGAGTCGGATTCGCAGATCATGCGCAAACTGCTGGCCACGTTCTTGCAGCCCGACGTCCCCGTGACGGAGCGCAGTGCCGCCCTGTTCGACCTGGAGTACTACGTGCACCAGGTGTGGGCCTGCTGCAGTACCTCGTCTCTGAACTCTCAAGTTTGTTTGTGCGTGTTTGCTAGGCACATTACCTGGAGATTCTGTCGTGTTTTAAATGCTGGGTATACCAGGAGAGAGGCTGGGGTATAAGCACACGCAAAATCCGTGGAAGAAAAGGTGGGGCATGTGTGTGCTTATATCTGACGTAGTGTGCTTGTGTCAGAAGTTGCCCCTTGGCTTTCCCTCCGCCAGTGCAATGTAAGGACGAGCTGGTTGTATGTGAACTGTGCTAATTTAAGGTGTCCTCATATCCAAATTATACTTTGCACGTAATTCGATTTTTGTATTGTCTGCTTTTGAGCTTTTGCCGAACAGTAAGTGATGAGAAGTCCTCACCAAACATGTGGAGTCTTGCATCGCTGTTACGCGGCAACAGAAAACTATCAACGTCGGTACCCCACTGTAAATAGCGCATGCAGTCGCATGCGATACTTGCAGTGTGATTAAGTACAGCCCACTACTTTCTATCGTTGACAAGCGCTATAGATATGCCAAAAAAAAACGTGGAGGTTTTTTCTGAACGCTTGTCGGCAATGCATGTGACCACTTCGCCCTTTCATCGGATGCCTGATCTCACGGGATGTTGAAGGCAAGGTATAATTGAGCCGGGATAAGTGCTTGAATGGGGGACCACCATGCATTGTAGGTGTTACAGGCCGCAGAAGTATGTGCTTGGCAGCAAAAAGGAGTGGGAGCAAAATCTATTATTACACACAGTGCTTGTGCATGTATACCTCTGAGTATGTAAGCACTGTGTGCATCTATACCACAGTGGTTCTTCATTGCAAGGCCATTGCGGGCCACTGGCAGCCCTTGGTGGCCTTTAGTGCGGCCCCTGACAATACACAAATATGAAAACACCCCCCCCCCCCCCCCATCATCATCGTGCTGTCAAACCCCAATGGTTTCAGATGTGTGACGGTCCTCGCACTGATGATGTTTTATCGGTGAAAGTAGGGCCCCCCTCTGAAAGTTAGTGAAGAACACTGAGCTATGCTTAAAGTAAAGCAACGCCGTGTTAGCTTGGCCAGAGGTGTGAACGTCGGTGCTAAACGGAACTTGGCATTGTGTTGCATCGACAGGTGGACAATGCCCGGGATCTGGTGACGCTGGGAGGCCTCCAGAAACTTGTCAACGCCCTCAACTCCTCCGAGCCTGAGATTCGGAAAAACGCAGCTTTTGTGCTGGGATCGGCCATGTCTGGGTGGGTATTTTTGTCCTTTGAAGTAGCGGTAAAGAAAAAGAACAGAAACTAGTTTGCCTGCAGCCGCATTTGACGCACTAAAGGTGTCGTTGCTGCCTGCTGCACATTTTTGTTTCCGTGCATTATCTTAAATCAAGAGGGAAGGTCAACCTCTGTGGGCTCTGCCCCTTCTTTAGACCCCACCTCTTCCTGTTTATGTCCCGCCCCTTCCCCCCCCCACATGGGGGTGGACTGGTTTGGGTAGTGGTGGGAGGGAGTGAGTGGGGGGATGCCCAGCAGTGGTAGTTGTGGGCGGGAATAGAAGGGGGTAGAGGTGGAGCAACTTTTTGACAATGGCCAGAATCCCTCTTGGAGCAGCAATACCATCATAGATGTTGTTCGGTGTGGATCGAGGAAGCCTCACCGAGTTACAAAGCTCTTTTTTTGGGAGTATAACTGCGTTGGAATGTTTGGCCAATTTATTTTTAAAGGAGTGTTGGACTTGTGGAAGAATACTTGAGTACCTGGAGGGAACTCGAAAGGCTCACACGGACAGGCTCACGAGGCCACTTGTTGTACTTGCCGTCACTTGGCCATCTCCATAGCCCAGTGGTTTTGGGAGTTTCACAAATCTGTGTCGTCCACCAACCGTCGCCTTGAGCATTATACGTCTTAAACCTTTGCGGCAGGTGCTGTGCAGAATTCTCTGTTGTGTGATGGTGTAGCAACACGCATCAGTTAGCAGTGACATGGGCCAGCAGTAGCTCGTTCGCCACTTGTTTTCAGAGGTCCGCGGTTCAAATCCAGTAGGCCACCCTGGTTATTACTGCGGGCGTATTAACGATAAATATCACCAAGCATCGCATGGTTACGTAATTTTGTATTTTTCATTAGCCCGTGTGTGATGGGTTGGTGGTGGCGCATTCGCCGTTTATTTCAGAGGGTCGCCGTTTGAATCCAGCTGGCCGCTCGGGTTATGACTGCGGGGGTGTATTAGCCACAGCTATGATCCGCACGGTTGGCTACGTACGGTGCGAAAGAAGTTCAACATACATACGGTGGACATTAACAGATCCCTTAAATGTTATTCTCAACAAATAGCCCATTTTGTACTGCTGGCACCATGGTTAGAATTTGGAAATTTTAACAGCAAGTAACCAAATTGGAATTACACATAGCAATCATCGCCCCCTACTGGCAGGCTAATTAAATTAAAACTAAACTATTTTAATTTTAGCAGGGAAGGCCCACAGAGCTATATAGCTCTCTTTTCAGAAGCGACCTGGCCACAAATGATAGCTCAACGAAGTGGCTTATCATGTGGAAATGTAATGCAGCCAAATACTCTAAACGCATGTTTATAAATGTTGAAAGAAAAACCAGAGGACCTGGAGAAAAATCCACACGACCACGGGGAGAACATGCAAACTCTAAATATACAGGCATCACGGTCGGGATCGAACCCACGAACTCCTGTATACCAGGCGAGGTAGTTAACATCTTACCACCGTGGCGCCCCCACTTGCAGGCTGGTGCTGAATCTCATCCTTGTGCTACACAAGGGGATAGCTGCCACTGGGGGGGGGCTGCGCATTGAGTGGTTTGAGAGGGGTTGTGATGTAATGTTGCTGAGGGATATAAGTTAGCGCCATTTTTTATGGAAAAGGTTATTATCCACAGGCCCCGTCTGCTGCCGACTTTGGCCAAATAAGTGTAGTTAAATCTTTTTTGCATGGCCAATCTTATTTGACAGACAACTATTACAGGTTATTGATATACAGCCAGGCTTGTTTTACCATGTTTAGTTGTTTTCTCCTTTTCACACTATTGTTATGTAGGCCAGGTTTAGTCACAAACCGTACCTCTCCATAACAAAGGCTCACCCTCTTAAGCCTCACCTTACCATATGAATAAAAAGTGTGCCGTACTTGGCCCTTCCCCCCTCTCCAACCATTATATAAACGGAGTGGTAGCTCTTGCAATCTCTCATTTACTTGATACACCTGTTGTGGCTGTGACGGTTCCACCTGAAGACGGAAGCTTGTGTTGCCTCCGAAACGTCGTGATTTTTATTTTATTTTACTTTTATTACTTTAATGTTTTACCTACGTGACTTTACCGAAAAAACCTAAGAATAAGATATCCAAAGATTTCATTGTTCCTTTGAAAAAAAATGGTATTCCAACAATCTTGACTTAAAGCTTTCGTGACTGCAGGAATATATATTCTATGGATCTTTCGGTAAGGCCACGGAGACAGAAAAATAATGAAAATATTGCGATGTTTTGATCACAACACAAGCAATCGTCTTCATTTCTTGTGTTGCGATCGAAACGTCGTGATATTTTTATTTATTATTTTTCCATCTACGTGGCTGTACCGAAAGACCCATAGAATGTTTATTCAAACAATGTTTATTTTTAAATGAACAAAAGTTTGTAGTTCAAATTCTGGTGGTGTTTTTTTTGTGAATTAAATTTTCAACGATGGACCATTGTCGTCACCAAGCTATTGCAGTGCTTAACTGCTTTGTGAATTAACGGTGAGGGCACAGCAGAAACAACGCGATGACACAATTTAAACATTGATCCGGAGCAATACTCTGTAAGGGACATGTTATGGCTCTTTTCAAAATATTTTCACAGGTGTTTTTTTTATTTGTGTTGTGTGAGACTATGTTTTGCAATGCATGTTTTAAAAAACATTTAAATCATTGTCCTAACGACCCGTATATCTTTTCTCTGCTCTGTGTTTACTTCAATGCGGTGTTTGGTTGATTAAAATGAGGATAGCGACCGTGTACGGACATGTGATTGCGTTGCTCCTCGCCGATTTCTAAATAATACCAATCGCGGTGGTATTTTTAGTTGCAGATGAATTATCACCAAGTACACCAACATAAGAAATGTAGAAACAAACAAAAAGCATACCCTCCTACGTTTTAAGTTTTAAAAAGGACAAATTCAGAAAAGGAAATTTCCTCTTGGCCCCTTCCAATTTTCCTGGCATCAAAACCTCATCGCAACTTGGAAAAAACAGAAGGTGCAGTACCTAGTTTGCCTCGATTGTGTCAATAGTGGCAGTGCAGCATTTGGGAACAGCTTTGGCAGTGCCATATTCGGCCAAACGTTGTTTGTCTTGTGTATAGTCGCAGTTATATGTGCTGTCACTGATGACTGGAGTCGCGGCCTTCCAATTCTTCACTTGGCTGGAGTCACGACTGCCTCGATGGTTGACTTTTTTCTTTCATATATTTTGTGTTATTTGAAATACACGATGTCGTTATTTGTTGTGTAGGTTGCTCAGTACCCTAATCTTTTTTAAATTGTAAGAGAGCAGATTAAAATTGTAAATGGAATCGTCGCGTCATAAACCCTGAGTGTTTAGCACATAACATAGGCACACAAGGTGAAAATTGTGGCTCTGTCTAAGCTATGACTCGATCACATCATAGTGAACGAAAACAAAAGCTCAAAGCAATTGAAATGTTCGGATCAAATTGTGACTTTGGACAATTTGAGTAAGACAAAAAACTGTACAGCATTTTCAGGATCCTCTGCATCCTGGGACGACATCTGTTGGTCATTCTTGAATTGCAGCTCTCCTGCCGACAACGCCAGATTTTTTTTCGTGAAACATTCGCAAAAGTGGCTTGTGTCCGTATGTTGAACTTCTTTCGAATACTTATATAGCCAACCGTGCTAATCGGAGGTGTAGCTTGAAGAACCCCCACTTTCCTTCTTGTCTTTCTGTAGCAGTGTTTGTGGGGATATTGCGTTCCAGAGCACGTAATTTTGTTTGCATTTATCGTCGATGTGATTTGCAGCTGCCTTGTCTGTCTTTGCCACATCTTGCTACTGCTGCTGCTGCTTTTGCAGGAATCCTCCGGTGCAGGTTCAGGCAGTGGATGGGGGCATCCTGCAGAAGCTCGTCACGGCCCTCGCCACGGAGCAGCAGCTGCCTGTCACCAAGAAGGTGCGCGCAGATCCTTCAGACAGAACTCGCCCTGGTGGCGAGATGTTCACCCTTTCCCATTCGGAATCGGAAGAAAAAAATTAAATGACTTTATCGGTACCGAGGCTCCCGCAAGGCCATGCGGGAGGGAGCGTGGCACAGTTTTTGGAGCCAGCTATCGTACAGTGAGGCCGTGTTGCTATAGTTCTCTGCGGTGAGTACAGTATCTTTAAAAACAACGGTGCTACGCCTCTCTAAATTAAATTAACACTGAACCGCTTGTACATTCCGAGATTAGGCGGTGAACAGGACCACCCTGCAACTTGCAGACGTCTCGCAATGGAAAAGGGTTAACTACCTCGCCTGGTACACAGGAGGTTGTGGGTTCATTTCCAACCCGACGCCTGTATATATGGAGCTTGCATGTTCTCCCCGTGGTCGTGTGGGTTTTTCTCCGGGTCCTCCTTTTTTCCCCTCCACATTTAGAATCAACGTGCGTTTAGAGTATTTGGCTTCTATAAATTTCCAGCCGATAAGCCACTTCGTTGAGCTATCCTTTATGGCCAGGTGGCTTCTGAAAAAGAGCTACATAGCTCAGTGGGCCTTACTTGGTGGTCAACAACAAAAAGACTCGACCGCTCGTGGATTCCTATTGGTTGTGCCGGCGCACTTGGCCGGTATGTTTTGAGTTTCTAAGATCACGCCTTCGTGTTCATCGGGGAAAGGTGCAGCCCAGTAATTGTTTGCTACAGCCCCTGCTGACGAAAGAATAACGCTCGATTCGTAACACGGTGCCGCCGCACAGTGTTCACTCCGCTCGCGTAGAGAGAGAGAAGGATTCGTAGGCGCGAGGAGCAACCACGGACATGCAGGAAAGCAGCCACGCGATGAGCCGGCGCCAAAAATTGCCCAAGCTCTGAGGTTCTCGATATATTGAGGTGTTGTTTATTGGCCGATTTTTTTTATGGGTGTTCACATGCGGTAGGAAACCGGAGCACCTGCAGAAAACCATACGCGTGAAAGGGAAACGTTATCCCATACAGCTGGTGCCATACCCTTGCACGTCAGGGGAATTGCACCTTCTTGACAACCATGGGAAGGGAGTTTCACAACATTTGTACAATTCAACAACCCTCACCTCCACAGTGCTGGATTACAGGTGTGCATTTCCACCACCACCTGGCTATTGGCCTCTACTAGAGGTATCCCTAGAGAGCCTCCTTCTAGACAGGGTATATTGGCCTACTCTTTCATGCTGGCAAGATGTCTAGGGAGGTGGGGGAGTACGCACAATTTACCCCACTGCACACTGTCTGCTGTTTGACGGTGGTGATTTGTGCATCTATAAGACACTAAAATAGCAAACCATAACTTTTTGAGACATACGTAAAGGTGGGTGATGTCACCTGCTTTTTATGGAGGTAGTTTTGTAAACGCGCTGCTTTGGATCTATGGCCAAGTGCACTTTGTCTGAAAGCAGTTGTCTCGATCGCACGCAATTTCCGAGAGGAAGTGGAGCCAAAGGTGGCCTTGGTTGTAGTTTCTCGGAATGGCCACGATTCCAATTTGTCAGTCACTGGGAATCTCCAGATGACGGAAATTATAATCATGGATCCCATGGTCAATTTAAATATGAGTATTTGTTTGGAATAATGAGTGTCAAAAAGAAACCCCGAAGCAAACGTGCCATTTTTAAAGAGTTCACTTGAGCTGCATTTTCTGCTGCGTCGTATTTTTCTCTCGGCTTGATGTGGGCAAACCAAGAATCTGGCACAAAGTTCAGCCTAATTACTTTAGGCGGCGGGGGGGGGTCCTTTACTGTGCGTAACTTTTTTTTTTTATCAGGTGGTGTGTTGGTAAACTCTCTTGTTCGCCTGGGAAGAAGAGGGGCCATTGAAAGATACTAAAGAGTAAATTTTGAAAAATGTTTGAGCAAGAGATTGTTTGCATTCTCCTATTATCAACATCTTAGCGTATGTCTCAGCTGCGATAATAAAAATGTTGCCGACTTCACTTTCTTCAGCCCCATGGAAAGATCTATATTTGTTACTGCCATCTTTAGAAGTGATCACCATCTGATGGTTGTGAATGTATAAAGTATAATTAGTCATTTTAAGATTTGCTTAGTGGGGTTTGCGCAGTTTAACGTGTAGGCTTTTGGGACCGCAGTTTAACGTGTATACTTCAGCGACCAATATTATCTAAAATAGAGGTCTTTTGGGTTAGATCGCGTAAATATCAATGTGTTGTTAAACCCGCCGCCATTTGACACGGCCAATTGTAAGGTTCGTCACGTAAACAAAACATGGCAATTCGTTACTAGTTTAACACACCGGTGTGTTGGAGAGTAAACTCGCAACATTTACAATAGAGTATAACGTATCCCCGGTAATTACACCCAGCATTATCAGTCGATAGCCAGAATTTTTCGCGCAATTAATGGTCCGTTGTTGGTCTGGGGTCAATGTGGTTGTTTATCTCTCTGGGGGCACCACTTTGCGGAAAGTCAACGGTGCTTGGTCCCCACCGTCGGAATGTGGAAATGGCACCACAGGCTCCGAGTTGTAAGCAGAAAGGTGAACGCCTATCGTACGCTGGCGTGGGGCACAGTTTGACATGGTGCCACGGTAGCGAGGTGTTTACTATGTCGCCTGGTATACAGGAGGTTGTGGGTTCGATCTCGACCCTGACGTGTGGAAATTTGGGTCCTCCGGTTTTTTGCCTCCACGTTTAGAAACATGAGTTTTTGGCTGCTAGAATTTTCCACGTGATAAACCACTTCGTTGAGCTGTCATTTGTGGCCAGGTTGCTTCTGAAAGAGCTATATAGCTCAGTGGGCCTTACCTGGTAAAATACATTGTTTGGTTTTAAACCTTTTTCTAATTGTACTAAATTTTTCCAGCACCCAGATATAACTTGCAC
The DNA here is from genome assembly GCF_964198595.1 of Lampetra fluviatilis. Taxonomy (NCBI): domain Eukaryota; kingdom Metazoa; phylum Chordata; class Hyperoartia; order Petromyzontiformes; family Petromyzontidae; genus Lampetra; species Lampetra fluviatilis. The sequence continues at coordinate 2,971,840 of NC_136299.1, forward strand.
AAAAGCCACGGTGTGTCTAATTATTTCTATACAGCCACTACCGTCTGTCCCTGAATTGTGCTTAATAAGTGTTTCGCTGTGCCTTAAATCACTGAATACGAGTGCACGCTTCCAACTCAGTGTAGTCGGAGCCCAGTGAGGGTTTTTGTGTAGTTGGCAATCGAGCTGAAACTCAACGTTTTTTGCAGCTGAGAATGATTTTTTTTACTGTTATCAGGAGAGCTCGATTCAAACCCTGAACTTAACGTTACCGGGTCATGCAGGCGTATTATTGTTCCTCTTAGCTGGCCAGCTGCTTCAAGACACCACTGTCTTCATGCCAGTCGTAACTACATTTTTTAATCGTTGGAGATATTCTGATAACAGTTTGTGAAAGATAGCACCTCTGTGGATAACTTTGTGCTGTTTGAATGTAATCCAGGTCCCTATTAAAAATTAGCGTTTCTTGCCCAATGGGTTTTACCTGTGCAAAAGTAAAACCAAAAGACTCGGTGATACTAATCGTATTGCAGTAGTCCCTTGGTGTTAGCGGTGACATCGGTTAACGTTGGCCTCCCATAGGACCCTCCATGGTTTCGACTAATGTTGAAGTTATGATTAACGCTAACTTTACGTTATGCACGCGGGTGCTAATTTCGGCCAATTATAATGCTGAGCCATGCCATCGGCTAATCGGTGACGCCCATTTATGAGAGTAGACCTCGACTGGCTTTGTTAACATGTTTTCTGTTTTGGCAGTGGAAACAGCTCTCTTGCAGACTCTGATTTTTACTTAGTTTTCAACTCATAAAAGTGAATTCTATTAACAGTTATATTGGTAAACAGTAGTTTTCGTGGAATGGATTAAAAACGTAAACCCAGGGACTGCTATATTAATGTGAAGAATTGTAGGTCCCACGACATTTTGAATGAAAACGATCAGAATTTCTCCACATCTTGAAAAATCATTATTTCCCGTGTGCTGCTTCACCAGAGAGGTCTTCACTTCCTCGTGGAAAAAAAAAAACAGTGAAGCAAAAAGGAAGGAACCCAGCCCAGAATTGGTTTGTGTTTCCAAGCACAGCCACCGCGGGGGGCTCATCCCGTTTTGTCTGAAGCCGCGAGCCGCTTTTGTTTCCCCCCCCCCCTTCTCCGTTTCTCGATCACCCGCAGGCGCTGTACGCCCTGGCGGCAGCGCTGCGCCACTTCCCGTACGCGCAGCAGCGCTTCCTGTCGCTGGGCGGCCTCTCCGCGCTCGGCCGCATCTTCGACGGCGAAGGCACGCGCTCGCTGAGGTTCAAGGTGCTGACGCTGATCGGGGATATGCTCAACGAGAAGGTGAAATGGCCCGTCGCCAACAACGTGCGGCGCTCGCCCGCTTTGCCGCTCTCCGATGATGAACGCTTTTTATTTGAAACGTCCTGTCTTCGGGAGCCTGTCCAGTTTGCGGTGCTGAACATCGCAAAACGGCTGAATTCTGCCCAACGCCTGCCCGCAAAAGCGCAGAATCTCAGAATCTTCACTCGGATTGAAGAAAAAATCCAATGAGCTGTGAAGCTCTGTCACAAATGTGTGCAGAAGCCTTCAGACGTGCGCATCACACGGCTGCTTACGTGTCCCCGCTGCCGCCCCCCCCCCCTCTCTCCGCGCACCTCTGCAGAGCCAGCTGGAGTCGACCTCCGGCGACGAGACTGAGCAGGAGCAGCTCTGGCGCGCCGAGCGCCTGGAGCAGTACCGCCGCATGGCGCTGGCGCCGGCGCTCGCCTCGCTCGGCTGGTGCGACATGGCGGCGCCCCTCTTGTCCGACGGCGACGCCAGCCCCGACCACGACTCACGCGAGAAGGCCCTGGCGGCCGTGCTGGCGCTGATGCCCGCGTGTCGCGACGCGTTCCTGGAGCCGGAGCGGAGCCACGCGCTGGCGCGGAGGCTGGCGCTGCTCCGCGACGAGTACCGCCGTCTAGCGCGGCAGGAGGCGGCCGAGGGAGATGCGGACGGGTACTTCGCCGGCATGCTGAACGACGTGGAGAAGCTGGCGGCCGAATTTGACCCCGCGACGATAGGCTCGAGCGATTGACCCCCAACTCCCCCGTCGCTGGGATTGCATCTTAATTTATGATTGTCGTAATTTTTGTGACGCCCCCTCCCACCCCCCCCCCCCCCGCGCTTTTCGTCGTCGTGTGCGGTGAGCTCGAGTGGTTTGCCCGTTAATGCCGTTTGTGATGGCGACATGAGGCCGTGTTTTCCGCTTTCACTAATTTCATGCCCTTTGTTTTGGATGATGGTCAAATGACAGCCGCCATTATCTTTTCAAGGAAGAAGAAGTGAATGATTTAATTTTGAGTGGGGACTTTTGTAGAATTCCGATGGCAGCGTGCACTGTCACAGCAAACGCTGAACGAGCACCGTGCAAACAATCAGAAAACGAGGCCCTGTATGTAATGACGCCAATAAATATTTGAAGCGCCTTCAAATAGTATTTATTTCCATGGCCTAACGGTGTCTTCATACACAGGAAACATCGCAGCGACGATGCACTCCGCTGCTCCTGACGCTGTTGTCTGGCTTGACCGACCTGAGCATGAATTTGTAGTCGTGGCTCTGCATCTACATCGGCCATGCGAAAGACGAAGAGTGTATTTAAATGCTTTGTCTTCCTAATGTGCCAGATCGTTTCATTATTATACAAACCCCCTAAAAGGCACCGTTTTCCATATTTGAATAGTAAGTATTTCCTTAGATATATGGCAGGATTTATTTTTGTTTTCCTTCCCCGGCACCTCCGATTAGCATGGTTGGCTACGTACGGTGCGAAAGATATTCAACATACAGTCCAGGCCAGGCTTTTGTTAAACCCAGGGAATGTAATTGACCAGCCCGGTTTCTCCAACTTGGACTGAAAACCCGATGTTATCCTTCACGAGTGGAAGAGTTTTTTTTTTCAAAGTGACCTCTTGAATTAAGAGGGCCATGGTGTGGCCCTGGGCACATTCCAAGCAATGTGCAGTGCTGGCTTGTTTACAAACTTGATAACAGCAACAGGCAAGACTCTAAGTGACCATCCATGATTGTTATGTGGGGTCTCTATGGTGATGCATTTGATTGTTTACTCATCTCGAACATATCTCGTCTGTGCTCTGTGTATGTTTGTTGAACTTTTTTCGCGCACCCTACGTAGACCAACCAACCGTGTTAATCGGTTTGCAGGGTGAAAAGTGGGGGGGGGGGGGGGGGGTGGCCATGTCCAGTCCTGGCCAGCTCAGTGCCCAGAACTCAATAAATTACATGAAAATAAGCAAAAACACCTGAAAGTTAACGCCTTTAACATTCATACTCTTTGGTTCTTTCGGTAAAGTCACGTAGGTATAAAATAAATGTAATTAAATAATTTAACATTGCCATGAATGGACACATTTTCCGATTGTTTTGAATGAATTGCACGAATCTCTCAGCCCTACATGACACTTTAACTTTTAGTGATTCGCATTTTTTTTATTTGAGGGTTTGCTTTTAAAATGATTATTGATGGCACTTGAACATAAACATGGCACACTGTTATTTGGACGCCACTAGATTATGTTGTAATGAATTTAATTGCTATTTTAAAGTGTGTGTGCCTACTTTTGTAATACAAGATAAGGTGTGCTGGCGGATGCCTGTAATTTATTTTGAGGGAAAAAAGTTGGTGAATCGTGCAGATTTGTGGAACTTCCAAATCCACTGGGGCTGCAAGGTGGCTCGGAGGGAGGGGGGGGAGTAAATCGATGGGGGGTTAAGCCCGTCGTGAGTCTTGCAGTGTTCCACGAATGCTTGCGCTTTTCCCAGGTACTTCAGTTTCATTGCGCACACGAAGCACTCAGTAGAAATGGACATACGTCCCAACGTAGGACACGCCGAGACTCCAACCTTCCTAGGATGAATAAACACAATTTTTTGAAGCAGTTTATCTCCATTTTTAAATCTTCCCTTGCCAAGATGTGTGCACCTTACCCCCCCGGGACCATGGCGAGGCTTTGTGGGTAAGGAAGGATCCCGCGAGGGCGATGCTGTGCCACTTTGCATGATTTTGTGCATTCGGTCATCTACACAAATTGTAGAAATGGATTTTGACCATTTCGAAATTTGCTCATTTTGAAGTCAAAATTGGCCCCATTGTCTAATATCCCACACCAAACGTCTTGGTCACAACCGTGTTGCTGTATATATTGTGTAAGGACAGATATTACGTTTTGTGCGTTGTTTTGCGTGTGCTCCAACCATCAGAACATGGAATGTGTCGGAAGAGATGTATGTGGTGTGATATATTCTACTTTGGTTTCTGTTAACTCGCTCTTTCCTGGTTAGTAAATTAATTTGCAACGCTGATTTCTCATACGTGTTTATTGTGGTATTTGCGATCGTTGAGATCTGCAAATGATGAGAACCCCAAACGCAACAAATGTTTTTGCCGGCTGGAAAACGAATCGTTTCGACAACACCCTGAGTGCGAATCTGGACCAAACCGGCCTACAGTCAGCTCTGTTCGATGGGCTGGTCATGTTTGCGCACTTTATTAATGGTGACATTGGGATAAGATGCCCACAAAGCAGTTCTGCAGAAACTGGTGGTTTTGCAAGATGCTTAAGACGGATATCTGTACACTCAGTCCACGTGTTTCGCTTGTTGAACCTAAGCCTATGCAATGCCACTTTTACCTCTGTGCAATTGCAAGTAAGAATTGGTTTAGTGACCGCAAGATAATTGTCTTTTGAATATTCAGTGAGGCACAACTGAAAGTGTGAATATCTGTAAATAAACTGCAGTTTCATTAAGCTTTGCAGGAATGTTGACTTCGTAAGGATATAATGAAGCAATGAGCAAACCTGGAAAATCTGTTTTTTTTGTAAAAGTATTTTTTTTTACCAGACTCCATTGTCTGCTGTGCTGGCACAACTCAAAACACAACGTTAATAATCATTTACATCGGACAAAACTGGAGCCAACAGTTTTGTGCTTCAAGGCAATGTTAATTATTAATGGAGTACTGAGGGTTCTTTTTGCTGTTAAGTGAACACGTGGATCTACTGTATGTTGAACTTCTGTCGCAGCGAACGGAGCCAATCTCTGCAAGTCGGAGGTCTGTGCCTGGAGCTTCTGTGAATAAATTATGCAAATACAAAATTCGCCTAAAGCCAAGCTTCGTGTTGTCTTTTGCGAGAAAATAGTTGAGTTGCGTGGTCTCAAACTGGAGGGTTTCTCTGCCAAGTGGAAACACACGTGGTGTGTTTTATTAATGCTTGAATGAAATTTGCTGCTGACACTTGGGACTTTTTGTACGTTTGCAAACATTGAAGATTGTGTCATTTGTTCTGTGCTAGACCATCCACCTGACCGAGCCAATAAAAAGCCACGTGGGCAAATATTGCCAATTGATTTGGTTTATCAGCAAACAAGGGGGTTGTTGATAAGCGAGGACATTTTGACAATTATGTACGACATTCTTGCTGGAGATTACAACCAAGCATCATCAGGCGTTGACAGAAGCTCGACTTCTGTGCGGTCTGGTGACCTTCGTCTTTACACACACAACTACATGCATAAGAGGATGTTGTAAGCACCCTGTGACTCACAACAACAATGTTAAGAGATCCTGCATGTCATGGGTTCACTCGTTCAAGCCCTGACAAGATAAGAGGTTGGTCAAAAAAATGATTAGATGTACTCGAAAAGGAGTAAAAAAAAACGTTAACAAAACATTTTGTTCTCGTCCTGTGAAAACAATGGTGCAAATTTCATTTCAGTGTTCATCTGTTTGCCATTGCAATGCAAGTCTGATAATTGTCAAAATGGAAATTTTATCTTGGCAAGATGAGGTCAAAACAATTCCTCTAAAAAGTCAAAAAGTTAGAGGTGTGACCACATGTTTCAAGTAAAGATGAACACGAATGTGAATTTATTAAGCGTATATGCGCACATTTTGCTTAAATTACTGTCACCTCTTTCTGAGTAACCCTTAAAAAAAGCTTCTTATCTCAAATGGCCTTTACTCTGGAAATAAACTTCTGATTCCGATAATTCACATAGTTTTGCTTCATTTTAGCTCCATAAACTAGTTACATTTTTATTTTACCAGGTAAGGCCCACTGCGCGATTTAGATATTTTACAGAAGCGGCCTGGCCACAAACGACAGCTCAACGAAGTGGCTTATCACGTGGACATGTATAGCAGCCACATGCTCTGATTCTAAATGTGTAGTGGAACAAAAACGGGAGTGCCCGGATACAAATCGATGCCGACCACGGGAAGAGAGAGACACGCAAACTCCAAATATACAGCCGGCGTCAGTCGGGATCGAACCCACGACATCCTGCACACCAGGCGAGGTAGTTAACATCTCGACACTGCGGCGACTCTCGTAAATCTCCTACCCCCATCAGCCTCGTATGAATACGGACAGTATGTACAGAGGTGCAAACACCTCGCTTGGCATCGCTTCATTTCCCCTTGTGACGATGCGGGCACTGCAGGTTGTCCTGACCCAGTTGCGTCATCACTTTGTGACCGTGACCAGCAAATTACGACAATCTTCGACTGGCACCGTGAATCAGGACCCGAGATTTAATATAAAATTTCAGATTCCTTCGCCGTTGCTCCGTGACGCACAGATTCGATCCCTTGAGAGATTGAAACGCTATTTTGACTTGCTTGCGCAAATGTGAGACTTTAGCGGAGGCAATGGTAGTGTTTCAACGGGTGGTGAAATGTGTTCTAAACAAGAAAGAACTCAGAATTTTTGATTTTCAGTCATCGGCTAGGGTAAATCCACTACTGGATGAAGGTCTCCTCCAAGCCGCCACCATCTCAAACAACAGAGCAGTTGGATTTGCCTTGATTCCAAAGAAGCTGAACGATATAATGGCTGTGCAAATGTCCTGCACGATTTTCTCTCTGTCGATCATCAGCCCTTCATCCACTGCTGCGTCAAAGCGTCCCCCATGCCGTCACCACCCCGCGCAGCGTCCCGCGATGCCACGATCCACCTGCACGTGAACCGTTCTCATTGCTCCATATCTGTGGCGGTCATCTCGGATGCGTTTACCTCCTCCGGCTACCATCGCCCCCACCAGCCTATGGCACACGTCTACCACGCTGCTCGGTTTGGTTTCCTTTGGCAAAAGGTGGGCGTCGCGGAACTGATTTCAAATATCGCACGCTTTGTGGAATTGAACTCGGGTTGCTGGGGTCGCAGTGCAGTGTCCTAACCACTGAGCCACTGCTCCAATCGTTGCTGCTATGAAGGTAATATTACAGACGATGGCCTCCTGGGCCCCGAGACCTCCCACATGGAATGCGATGATATCGACACTCTTCTCTCGCAGGGGATAAGAGTAAATTCCACGAAAAAAACAAAAATGCTGCACACAGTTGTTCTTGTTGGAAGTACTGTCGTCGTTTCTTGGACATATTGTTTCCTTCTCTGTAACATATTGTTTTGCCCCGTTAAAAAAAAAACTCGATTAGCGCCGTTGGCTACGTACTGTGCGAAAGAAGTTCAACGTACACGCGTACACACAACTTCGTTCAGTCTGATCTACGTTCTATTTGGCTTTGGGGACACTTGGCCCACGCTAAACCTGTCCTGACCAGCGACAATTCCCATGAGCTTGTTTTGACTTTCGGCGTTCACCAACGCGACATGATTGTCTCTCCGTCTGTGCTGTGATTGTTGCCACTTGTTTACCGCGGTCTCAACGTGGGGCTTTCTCAGAAGATTGCCTCTGATCGGTCGTCGCATACACCAAGCCTGTTGTCACATTCGGTCAATGCGCATCGACACCGCCGTCTCAGGAACTCTGCGACCTACTTCCGACGATCCTCGGATGCCAGTTTTGAGCAACATTATTTTGGCTCCCTTTCCACGCGTCCTCTCCGGGAGGCTGTGACCGGCAAGCGAAGGGAGAAAATCCACAAACACCGACTCCCCCTCCCCCCCTCGGTGGGTCGCTGTTAAGTCCGTCTCTTTCGCCACACACCCGCTGGCCCGGACCGTCTGATGTGCCGCGAGGCGCCGCACTCTCGCTCGTCTGCTGGATTTGTGCTCCAGCCTGGTCCGGGAGCTCATAAAGCAACCTTCGCGCTAGATGCACAATTACATAATGCAACGTGCAATTATAACCGCAATGATAATCTGAACTTGTAACGAATTGGCATGTTTTGTTTACGTGACAACCCTGACTAAGTGGCTGTGTACGGGTGGTGGCGGATTTAACGACACATTTATATTTCGATTTAAAGCTTTCGTGACTGCAGGGATTCATCTTCTTGGTTCTTTCGGTAAAATCACGTAGAAAGAAAGACAGCGTCTACATAGACTCTGTCTTCTCGACAGACCTGTTCTTCACCTGAGGACGGCTGCTTGCGTTGTGGCCGAAACGTCGTGAGAATGATTTTATGTTTTATTTTTATTATTTTATTATTTCCCTTCTACGTGACTTTACCGAAAGAACCCAGAAGACACATTTATATTTGCGCGATCTAACCCAACAGCCTCTGTTGTGAATAACTGGAACACTGAAACCGACACCAATCCCCCCTGGCTCCCTGTTCTGGCAAACATGTATGACGGGGGGAGAGTCCATCCGACGCATCGATCAACCGGGCGCCGCGGTGGCGAGATGCCAGCTATGCAGGAGGTCGTAGGTTCGATCCAGACCCTGACGCCTGCTGTATATTTGGAGTCTGCGTGTCTCTCTCCCCGTGGCCGCGTGGATTTTGTCTCCGGGTCCTCCGGTTTTTCCCTCCACATTTAGACACATGCGCTTAGATTCTTTGGATGCTTTCCACGTAATAAGCCACTTTGTTGAGTTATCATTTGTGGCCAGGTCGCTTCTGAAATAAGAGCTGCATAGCTCAGTGGGCTTTACCTGGTAAAATTTAAAATATATAATTCGTTTAAACCGCTGTTGACTTTCCCACAAAGTGGTACTTGTTATACCGGAGCGAGTGATCATTGGCTGAGTCAACTACCCCAACCAAGACATTTAAACTCGCAACCTTCTGAATGCGAGCCGCTCGCTCACTCGCTTGCTCGACCTTCGAAGTCACCTGGCCCGGTTTGCAAATCCAAACTATCTCGGGGTGCTAATTGGTGTTTTTCCATTTTATCTGGCAACAAAACTGACACCTTTTTTTTACAAGGAGTCATGTTTGCATTCACCACAATACCTGCGGTCGGAATGCAAACAAAAAACATAACTCTGATAATGTATGCACTGTCCTTGAAATTGATTGGTCCACACCCGAGACAGCTTTTCTTAGAGCCTAGTCTCACATGGTGTTGGACCAGATGACGTCAAAAGGCGCACAACTCAAAGACCATCAGAGTATGAGTACTCGGGGTAAGCTTACCCCGAGCTCCGACCGCAGGTATTGTGGTCAATGCAAACATGACTCATTGTAAAAAAAGGTGTCAGTTTTGTTGCCAAATAAAAGGGTAAAAAACCAAATATCATATTTTGCTACTGGCAAAGGAGGTTCCAATGGTGTATCTCGGGGTGCTAAATATTGCTGCTTCACGATCTGCATTCCATCACCGCAAGCAGCAGAGTGGCGCATTCACACATTCCTCCCGTGCCACGTTTGACCCGAGACCGGCAGCAGGCAGCAAGCTATTTACCTGCGCAGACAGGGCTCGGGATAACAAAGCCTCTGTCCCTGCCTGCCTGCCTTCTGGTGACCAGTGTGGCCGCGTGTGTGGGCGCAGTAGTGGGGCGGTTAGCGCACTGCGCAAATGAAACCCGGCCACCCGAGTTTTATTCCCGCTCATTGCCAACACCGGTGACGGTCCTGGGCCTCCCCTCGGTCGACTCCGCCTCAATTGCGTACCTAGTACGATGTGTTAAACAAAACAAAACATCGCCACGAGGGAGACAAAGGCGGTCGGGCGTGGCGCTGGCCATCCCACCCCCTTCGTGTGTCGTGCCGGCAGCCTTCATAGGTGCTGCTCGCTAACAGCACTTCTTTGTCTTTGTTTCATGTCTCACTCCTCACTCGCAGCGACGTGGTCGGTTACGCCCTAAACTCGGTCACGATGGGGGTGGTCGGCTCAGGAATCCAAAGTCCAGCCAGCTGGCAGCAACAGCATCAGCATCCTCGATCGAGTGATGTCGACACACTTGGTTGGGATTTTGTCAGAACAATGTCAGTTGCCGTCAGGCGGGCCGGCGAAGACGGCTGAGCGTGAGATACACGCACGCGCGGCCGTCAAGGTAGAAGAGGTCTAAAGCCAAGAACTTCGGAAACGCTCCCGTTCACTTTACCGCAAGACGTCTCACGCTGCAGGCCGGTGACTGGCGGTCACTCGCATTCTAAGAGTCCATAGGGACGAGGCACCGTGAAGCGTGCCGAGAGTTGCACCGCATTAAATCTCCACCGCGCGTCGTCATCATGGTCATGGGTATCAGCAAAGAGCTGCAGCGGGACGACGCCAAGGACGGCAGCAAGGGGTTTAAGAAGCTTTTCTCGCTGCGCCGAACCAAGAAGGGCAGAGAGAAGCAGCGGGAAGAGCAGGCGCAGGTGGAGGAGGAGGATGAGAGTGGATCTCGAGGACTCGAGAACAGCGCATTCGCTCCGCGGGACCGTGAGCTCGGGGGAGACGCGGGGCAGGCCGATTCCCCCGGCTGGCAGGCGGTCTGGGCTGACGGCTTCCACGAGCAGGGTACCTCCGTGGGTGCTCGGGTCAGGTTGGGCAACATCGCCCCGCTGCCCGACAGGTACGAGCAGCTGGTGACGGACGAGGAGAAGGAGGAGAGGAAACGGATGAAGAAAGAGAAGCACAAGAAGTACAGGAAGGTCTGTGTGTGTTGTGTGTGTGTTTGTCTGTCGGTCTGTGATGACGACCTGACCCGGCGACCCGAGTTCGATTTCCACTCACGGCCGCCAACACCACGTGGCGATTATCTGTACCGGGCCTGGGCATCGTCTAGGTCGACTCAGCTTCAAAATGAGTATCTGGTGCGTTGTGTAAAAGCATTTCCACAAGGGAGACAAAGATGACCGGGCGTGGTGCTGGCCACCTGCCCCCTCGTGTGCCACAGTGCCGGCTGTCTTAGGTGCTGCTCGTTAACGCAAGAGTCTGTTAAAGGCTATTCGGGGGATCTTAGTGTTGTATTCCGATGCCCTCTCTCTCCCACTCTCTCACTTTGATCTATTTTCACTTATTCATGATTTTAAGGGTTAATTCTGACGTATTCACGTGAGAATTTGAGTTCATAAGCCGTGGGTTTTTTTTCTCTCTAACAATGAACGATGGTGGTTCAATCTGCTCTTTAAAAGTGTTAGTTTATAAGGTAATGCGTGTAATATTGACGCTTTATGATGTGGTACAGACATCTATACATCGACCGTAGTAAAGACGCATCGGAAAGTAAGACGTGCGGATCCCACACAAATGTTGTGTTTGCTTTAAGATACATTTTTCTGAAAAAGTTGGTCTTATAAATGGGAGAATACGACGCTACTTAATTCAACTCGGGTAAGACGGCATGCTCATTTCGCAATGACACGTTCATGCGATGTTGAGGACATCCCAGAAGTAATGGTGTGAATTAAAGATAATAACAAGTGACAATGGAGACGTGATGCCGTGCACCGCAGCACAACACGCGTCTACACGTGCAATGTTACTTACGAGACAAAAAAAGACGAAGATCCTCCGTGTATCAATTCTAGATTTGAAGTTTTCGTGACTGCAAGGATTCATACTCTTTGTTTTTTTTGGTAAAGTCACGTAGGTGAAAAAATAAAATAAATTAAATCACGACGTTTCGGGCGCAACACAAGCGTCCTTCTTCAGGTGGGGACAACTTAGCAAAGAGTGTGTATCCTCCGTGTAGCCTTGAAAAGACATGGGGCAAGTGCTGTTCGCCAGCACCTATTAAGTAAGGCTGGAACAGCGCACGAGGTTGTGGGTGGATGTGACCATCACCATGCTCGGCTGTTTTTGTTATCCCCAACGGTGATGTCTACACGCCGCACCAGGGACACTCGTTTAAGGCCGAGTGGACCTCGGGAAGGCCCAGCACCGGTTCAATTATTCGTCACTGGTGATGGCTAGTGGGCGGGGAATCTCTACACCACCACTACGCCACCTAAACACAACAATAAACATTGTACATGCACAGAAGTGGCTTTAAACATCACGAGGAACCTTCCTACGCCGTGCGAGTTGTGTGTGGGGGTTATCTTGACCATACTTCACCATGTTGGTCAGTACGGGGTGTTGTGGAAGCATAGTAGAGTACAACAGTGGATGCTGCTGCACTGTTGTCTTGCTTTGCAGAGCAGTCACACAGCCGATGACACCTTTTAAGTAAAGCATTGTGATCACCCATCTGAAAACTGTCCAGATTCATGGCTGCTTAACTTCCATGATCTTGTGAGATCGGACGCATTGTGTTCTGCAGTGGCGATATGTTAACTCCCTCGCCTGGTGTGCAGGAGGTCGTGAGTATGATCCCGACCCTGACGCCTGCTGTATATTTGAAGTTTGCACGTTCTCCACGTGGGCACGTGAATTTTCTCCGAGCGCTCCGGTTTTTCCCGCCACGTTTATTAAACACGCGTATAGAGTATTTGGCTGATATACATTTCCACGTGAAAAGCCACTTTATTGATGTATATTTCGCGCCCAGGTCGCTCCTGAAAAAGAGCTACATAGCTTAGTGGGCCTTACCTGGTGAATACAAAAATAATATAGTTTAGTTAGTGTTTAAAAAGTGTAATCTTAGGGTGCTCTGATGCTACATTGTTCGATCTCCGGTTAGACAATTTGCGAGGGAAGCATCAAATTTGGCACATTTGGGCCATGACGCCGTGGTGGACGACGACCCTGTGCACCACTCTCTTCGCAGAACGTGGGCCGGGCCCTGCGACGTAGCTGGACCTACTTCGTCACGGGCCTCACCTCGGCCACCAATTTCTACGTCTCTCCATGGGCGGCCGCCTCCGTCATGAGGACGTCCTCCAAGTGACCTGCGACCTCCACCCAACCACCCACCCACCCATCTCAACCGGACGTCGCCTTCACTTCCATTGCTCCAACGGTCAACGATCAACTTGCGGGCAGCTGGGGTGAGAGTGTTCGACACCGGAGGCGGATTACTGAAGGAGAGGCAGTGGCTCACTCCTGCGAGAATTTCCATAATCAGCCCGCGTCTTTGCCAAAGCATTGAAATGTGTTTTACAAAATGCAATTAATTGATGAAAAAAAACACCGCAGCTTTGTTTTTTTTACCCTTCCATTCGCATGCAAGGGTGGCACACATCTTGGCTCAAAACGATGATTAATGAACGCTTCATATTTTGTGGCAGAGGAAGGTGAGGTTAACGCTCGTGTCCGATTACTGGGCCAGGCCTGGTGAGATTCTGCGGTTGAGTGTGGACGAGCACTTGAAATTAAACCAGTTTCTAGTGTGCGGTGAGTTACGTGATCTCAGCCCGTTCGCCAATGCACAAAACACCGTACAGTATTTCGTCTTTCGCTTCATTTGGTTTAACATTTCTGTGTTTTGCTAAAGTGCACAAATTAAACACTGTGCTGTGTATGAGATGAAGGGGGTGAGTGGTGGCGCCGTGGTTGTGTCGCACTGCGATACGACGAAGAACCCAGCAAGTTCGAGTTTGAGTCCCGGCTGGGGTGCTACGTACCATACTATCGGTAGAGCTGTGGCTTGAACAGCACCGCACAGACACAAACGAATAAATTAGTATTTGTATTTCATACGTAGGCTTTCACGACGACCACTACGATTTATCATTGGTTTATTTTGGGTTAGGTCGCAGTGAAGAAATGTGTCGTAAATCTTCCTCCCCCCAGTGCAGCCGATTCATAAAATAGTGTCACGTGAATCGAACGTCCCAAATTAATATACCACTTAGCACCACACTGGTGTGTGTTGCTGCAGCAGCAGTAAATGTGCAACGTTTGAGTCACGTGACACTTTTATGAATTGTCCGCGTCGGGTGGAGGAGGTTTTTGTTTTTTACGACACACATTTTTACACCGCCTAAACCAAAAGAAGCCAATTGTGATTCACAAGCGAGAATGATTATACGCGTGGGAAATGTGGTTGGGACAATGCGAGCAGTCGGATTGGGACTCTCCGTGGGGAGATGCTGAAGATAGCGCAAGGCTAAAAGCATCCGCCGTGGGCATCAATCCTCAGCGATGAGGATGACACCAGATCGACACAGACACTGGTACAAACAAAAACAAAGATACTCCATATGCCTGTAACAGACTGTTGGGGCAAGTGCTGTTAGCGAGCACCTATGAAGGCCGGTACGGCACACAAGGGGGTGGGTGGCCAACACCACGCCCGGCCGCCTTTGTCTCCCCAGTGGCGATGTTTAAACACCATACACAAGGTACTCATTTGAGGCCGAGTCGACCTAGGGGAGGCCCAGAACCGACTCAGATAATCGTCACCGGTGTTGGCCGTGAGCAGAAATCGAACTTGGTTCGCCGGGTTCGTAGTGCAGCGCGCTAACCACTACACGTGTTCACACGAGCACACACACGTGTATGCAGGCACACACATCGACAGACAGAATAACCAGTGATGTACCCATCTGTTGTCATCACGAAAACCGAATTTCTGAATATTTACTTGCTAAGGCAACGCCGACCCTCGTAACAATGGCACTTGTAGTCGTCGTTTATTTCGCCTGGATGGCTGAATTAGTTGTGTTTCAGCTGACACGGGAATAGGCAACAGGCGGAGCCAGCGCGAGAAGGGGTTATCGTCTCCCATGCAATCCAACTACGGGCCGTGCAGTAAACCCACTGCGGTCTGCCCCCCTTGAACCGAGGAGGAACAGCAAAACGACACGAACTCTCTCCCCGAAGCTCTCTCGCTGTGACCAGCAGCAGACCTTGACAATGGCATTTAGCTCCTGAGCATATTGCTCTCATCATACGCAATGACAGAATGCATACGGATATAGAGCAAGAGACACACAGGGTATCTTCTTTCACACGACAAACATCACTTGATGCAGTAATTTTAGCTGTGACGGTCCCACCTGATGACGGAGACTTGTGTTGCCTCCGAAACGTCGTGATTTATTATTGTATTTCTATTATTAATTTTATTTTTATTTTTTACCTAGGTGACTTTACCGAAAAAGCCTAAGAGTATAAACATCGGTAGTAAAAAAAATTAATCGTGACAATGACATACTAACTAAAAGCTAACAGCCATTGCATTTTTGGCTCTTTTTGAACCCCTGTATTTTAAGAATGTTTATCACAACACTGATCGTAGCACTTATTTTTAGTGTCTTGTTAATCCACTGCTGGATGGCTTCGCCACTCCATGTTAGGCACGGGATTTTTTTTTTACCATACCTCACCACTCTGGTACTTATCAGTCGGTGAGGTTGGTGCCCAGAAACGCAAGCACACATTTCACCCCGAAACATTTCGTTCATATCGGCAGCGCGAAGTAAAGCGAAGCAGAATTTGGCAGAATTGAAGTTGTTTTTGTTCTTACTTGATTTCACAAACCAATTTAGAAAATATAGGTTTAAAAAAAAAAATCGTATTTGTCTACTACTGTCATGGAATCTCCTTTGCCAGTACCAAAATATGATAATAGGGTTTTCCCCTTTTCCCCCCCCCTTTTTTTTCGTACGCCTTTTGGCGTCCTCTGGTCGAATACCGTTTGAGACGAGGCTCAAAAGAAAGCTGTCTCTGGTGTGGACCAATCAGTTTCAAGAACAATGCATATACTATCTGAGTGTGTCTTTTTTGCATTCTGACCACAAGCATTGTGGTTAATGCAGACATGATTCCTTGTAAACGGTTTCAGTTTGGTATGTAAACATCTTAACACCTGTTTTGTTGCCAGAAAAAAGGGGGAAACCCCTATTATCGTCTACTACTGTGTTGTAAAATCAGTTTCGGTTACAGGCATTTGGTAAAAGTCTACGCATTCAATTTTGAGCCACTTTACACAGAACTAAACATTGCCAAATATATACTTTTATTTTTTTATTTTTAAGGCAGTGTTATTGATGAATGTGTATCACTGAGGTAGAGCCATACGCCTCCTATGAATAGAATATGCATTTCAATGGATATATTACATGATGATGAATGCCATCTCTATTTATGATATGCAATGTTGATTTAATCCAGTCTCTTCCCTGTGTACATCATTTGATTGCAAATTATAATGCGTCTGGAAAAGTGAAACACTTATAACCGTAAAAGAAACGTTATGAACGCCGTTTTTTTTTCTCACCAATTATATCTTCACGTTATTTGCACACTCGCTCCCGTTCATCTTGCATTTGCAGCCGTGGTTGTCTATGCGAGCGTTGTGTACCCTACACGCGTGTTCGTGGGCCTTATCTTGTAGAACAAATAATAAAAAGTGTCTTCCAATGCACCCCCCCCCCCTCGTCGTTCACTTGTCCACCAACTAAAGCAGCGGAGGCCAACGGCGTCTCTCAAGCCGCCTTGTTGATGCCTACACGTGGTTCTGTCGAAGGGGGCATGACGTCGAATGCACGGTCACAGCAGCAAAGATTCATGAATTAAGGTTGCGTGACATGATACCATATTATGGACACACTTGGCTCAACACGTAGGCTTTCGCGACCAATATTGCCCAAAAGAGGTTTCTTTTTGGATTAGATCGCGTCAATATAAATGTGTCGTTAAAGCCTCCACCACCCGACGGGTTTAGCGACGCATTTTACATTTATGCGAAGTAACCCCCAAAAAACCTCTATTACACACAACACTAGGCTCTTTGCAGAACTCATAGCTCTTGAGCATCCAATCTCTCCAACCAGTTTAAGTGAGCAAAACAACTTTTTGATTGCATGTCCTTATTCATGGCAGCTCCTGGTTGTGAAATTCTTCCAAAGACGCCGGTCGTGTAGCCATCAACCGCATCAGAAACATCCAACAGGCCGATGCGCACGTCTCCTTCACGAATGGAGCATTGAAGACACGAGCCACGGTAGTGCGATTGTGGCCATGCGACCCAAACTATGGACCATACGGTAAAGCACGGCACCTCCGATTAGCGCGGTTGGCTACGTACGGTGCGAAAAAAGTTCAACATACACACACAGTCTGCAAAACCACAGGAACTCTCTCCTGAAGCCCTCGAGTCGTGGCTAGCAGACCTCGACACTTCGTTCCTAAACATTTTTTTTACCATGCGCAAGAATAGAACACGTAAAAGTTATTTCTTTTCAGAGCGTAAAAAAAAATCAAGCAGAACATTAACATTTTTACATTTTATTTCTTTATTAATTATATTCTTTTACAAACACTGCATAATCGCACTACTTTTATGTTTTTGCATTCCTTAAAAAAGTTAAATTAGAACAAACAAAAACTTCAAAAGCCACAGGATCTCGTGTATATTCATATAATCTTTTAATGAAACTTTATACGTCCCTGATTTTTCTTCCAAAAAACCAAACTATAGCCTCTGCAGTAAAAACCCGTGGACACATAAAAAATAAAGAGTTTAATAAATACTATAGACATTCAGCTGTGTGTTAGGAGCTGAGTAGCAAGTCGTTTTTCAAGTTGTTAAACAGCCATCGTGGACAAATTAAGACAAAGTAAAACGTGATATATTAACGTCCCGGTTATTGTTCTGCAACGATGTATTAACATCCATATTAGAGTTTTTTTTGGGTTAGATCGCGTAAATATATAAATGTGTCGTTAAAAACTCACCACTACCCGACACAGCCAACTAGTAAGGGTTGTCACGTAAACAGAACATGCCAATTCGTCACTAGTACAGCATCATCGGTGTGTTGGAGGGCCAAGCCACAACATTTACAATCTGAGTACGACGTGATTACAACTAGCTTCATCAGGCGACAGCCAGATTTGTGGAGAAGTCCACGTATTTCGTTCCTTATATCGAGGCGCAGATGTGGTGACCACAGTTCTGCGCTCTTGCGACACTTGGGGGAGGGGGATTACTGAGGCAACGTACATTATGCATTATGCGAGCCCTTTGAACTTGTCCTTCCTGTCTATTGTGTGTATTAAAATAGCCGTACCAACGGTATTCCCTATTGAAGTAAGCTACCCTTTGTAGGCATGCAGGACGAGTTCAAAGGGCTCGCATAATGCATAATGTACGTTGCCTCTATATAAGGAACGAAACAGGTGGACTTCTCCACAAATCTGGCTGTCGCCTGATGAAGCGAGTTGTAATTACTGGCGAAACGTCGTCCTCAGATTGTAAATGTTGTGGCTTGGCTTTCCAATACACCGGTGTGCTGTACTAGTGACGAATTGGCCACGTTCTGTTTACGTGACAACCCTTACTAGTTGGCTGTGTCGGGTGGTGGCGGGTTTTAACGACACATTTATATATTTACGCGATCTAAACCAAAAAAAACTCTATTATGAATATTGGTCGCGAAAGCCTACGTGTTAAACATGTATTAACATGTTACGCAAACGTTTTAAAAGTCGTATTTAAATTAAGTGACTTTAAAATTGGGGAACAAATGGAATTTAGAGGCTGAGAGCCTAATTCATGTGCTGCCAAAAAGGCACGTTTTACCAATATTTGCTGGAAAATAACCAAATTGCCACGATTTCCTGGCAATTCATTTTTCTGCGGAACATTGGTGGAAGCTGCTGCAATCCAGAACATGAACGAGGCCCTTGAAGCGTTATGCGAAATGGGGTTTGATCACAGAATGAACATTTTCTGTTAAAATGTCACTTATCCTAATCACAAGGTTAGGGTTAGTGTAAATGTAATAAGACAAAATGTATACAGTGGGATTGTACACGGGTCATTTAAATGTAATGAAGAAGTTGCAGAAAAGGGGGTAAACAATTCAAGTCAGTGGCGGCTGCTTTAATATCATTCATCTCTGTGAAAATGAAGAGATGTGGGTGAAAACAGAACAAATTTTGGAAACTTCCACTGTATAGTGGCAAACCAGGTAAATTGACAATGTGTTTTTACCGACTCATCTCTAAAATTGGGATTAGTCACTTAAGTCGATTAACTCAACTGCTTTATTTTGTGTGAATACTCAAGACCTCTTCAAAATGGTGGCTGCCCAAACAAAACAACCTGCCATGCGGAAGGCAGGAAACCCCCTATAAGCCACACCCAGCTTGATGGGGCTGTCATTAAGCCCCGCCCACATCACCTCCCGTCCAGGGGCACCACGTGGTGGCAGCAGCTGTAACTTTTTTTTTATCCCACTATGTTTGTGTTATCCGATTCGTCTAGCAATCGGACCGATAATTGGTAGGGTTATTAATTACTCAGGCAATTGGATATCTCAATAACGAAAATACCCTCATACATATTTAGCAAGTACAATGTTAGTATGAGCTCTCAATAATTGTATACATCAATCTAGAACAAGTTAGGTTTACAAATTATGGCGCAATGATGTAAAAAATATGGTCTTAACCTTTGCAGGGCTGCATTGTTCAAAGGATAATGAAGTGGCCATTTGTTTTTACCAGCCAGAGATCACAGGCAAGCGACTCCATTTTTAAATGTGCAAGTCTCCAAGTGACATTGGCCAAAATTCAAACTCACGTTGCTACAGAGTGACTCGAAACCCAGTCTCCTGGACTGAGCCAGTGATTTTTAAATTTGCTGGCGTATCAGTGTGCATGAACATCACCACTGATGACACAACCGCATACTATGTCCGAACACTTGAATCTCAGCTTCCAATGTCACTCGTGATCCCTTTGCAAGCAGTGCTTTCTTTATGGTCACGAAGCGCTCTGGAAACAATAGAAAGCCAATAGAAGCGTGGGGACGGGAAGTTACGCTGCATGTCAGATGACGGCTTAAAACAATAAACGGTAGATCAAACAGCACTGAGGCAATGTCGACTTCCTCGCAGCCGGACCAACAACCCCCCTACCCTCAAACTTTTACGCTCGTTTTATGTAAATGTATTTTTCAGCATAACAGCTCCTTCGTCAAACGCATCTCGTGCCTCCCATCAAGAACATCGAGGTGCCGAGACATCTTTTACCTCGGTGACATTTGAAAGTACGAATTGAATACATTTTCGACGGCGGACCTCTTTACAGTTGGGAGCCCCGAGTGTTGTTCATTTGCCCCATTCAGGACAGCAATGGGATCAGTTTCGTTTACCTAAATTTCCAAACTCTATCAACTGCAAATTGCATATCATTAGACGTCTGTAAGGTCTAATTTGTAAGAAATACCTTTCAGTTTCTGTGTCGAGAGATATGAAAGGGGGCATATTACCCGCTTTTCGAATGTGTTATTTATATTCTTCACAAGGATGCTAAATTATTATTTCATGTTATATCTTCACAAGAATGAATTACACTTTTGCAACACTTACAATAATGTGCACAGTATACACTTACGACCCGGTCCAAGCATGTAGTCAGATAATGTAATTATACTTTCATGTTGAAAATCCACATATTGACTATATTATGTAACTATTAATGTTGCTGCGGTTTTACCAATTAAGACCTTTGCATTTATTTTTCATATAGGAAAGTGTGAAGAATTTGCCTGCAACAACAGCATTTTATTACACAAAGACAAGTGGCACGAAACTGAACTACAGACATCCTTTCCTATAAAGGTTGCTTTCTTCCAAGCACAAATATGCACAGCAAGATTGGGATACATTTGACAAAAAACTTGATTTTGCGAAATTAAGGAGGAAAAAATAAGAATTAACCATCTCAGATTTTCTGATACACGCAATTATAACCAATGGGTTTCATTCGCCATAGTTCTGCTTCAAGATAATAACAAAATATTATTAATTTAATAAGTGCAGCCACACGTTTAACATGTCAATGTCTACTTAACAGTATTAACTTCCAAGTTTTTAAATATTGCAACAAATTAGTTAGATTTTTGTTCAAGCTAAACTGTCACAAACAAAATATTTTGGCTCTCAAAACGTGTGTTAAGCTTCATTTGTAGGTTTTCAAGACCGATATTATGATTCACAATTAACCCAATGGAAACTAAATTATTGATCGTTGTGCGTAATATTACAAAACTTTTTATATCAACAATATTAGCCTAATTCGTCACAAAATATGTGCGAACTGAAGTGTATCAAATAACACTATACCCTGACAACAAACTAAATAAACATAATTATTTTGTTCATACCATATTACGACTGTTCAAAAATAGAACAAATTCAATTACAAGCTATTTTTGTTGTTGTTTGTTTGGGAGGCTGGACATTTACTCCAAAACAGAAACGAATTTGTACTGTGATTACAGTACTTAAGTCTGTGCACAAGAGGGCAATGCAAAAGCCAGAGGTGGGTGAGAGGGACAAGGTTATTGTATACAATTTGGAGATGTTGCACGGCATGGCATTTCCATAAACTGCTTTTATGTTACGAGAGAAATCATGTGCTGCGTGTGATTTCCATAGCAAGATGGAGAAATCATGTTGAGCACGCGTTCTAACGAATGAAATAAAATGTATTCGAATGTTAAATGTGTTAAGATATTAAATAATCATGACATGTGCTGAATGTCGTCCCTAAGGAGTTTTTAGTCACGTGCTGGGTGATGCTGAAATAAAAAACTAATATTTTATATTTACCAGGTAAGGCTCACGGAGCTATATAGCTTTGTCAGAAGCGACACACGATAGCTCAACGAAGTGGCTTATCATCGCGTGGATATTTAGAGCAGCCAAACGCTCTAAACGCGTTTCTAAAACTGTGCGGTTGATTATAATATGAAGGTCGCCGACGATGGTTCATCGTATCGCGTAAAGTAAAATTTTAATTTATAGTGAAAAATGTAAAAT
This sequence comes from Lampetra fluviatilis, assembly GCF_964198595.1. Classification (NCBI taxonomy): domain Eukaryota; kingdom Metazoa; phylum Chordata; class Hyperoartia; order Petromyzontiformes; family Petromyzontidae; genus Lampetra; species Lampetra fluviatilis. Next base: position 2,993,660 of record NC_136299.1, read on the forward strand.
CATAAAGCTGTTCAAATGCATCTGAACTGATATTGAAATTGAGAAGGAATCTATACATCAAAGCTTAAACTAGATATAAAGACTTACTAGATTTTTTTTTATTTACAGAGTTCACTGTTGCGTTCACTGCTATTGGTCACAAAGGAATTAGAATCGCGAAAGTGATGCCACCTCAACTGGAACTGACAAGTGCGCTATTCGGTCCGGGCTCAACTGTTTTATGGTTCCAATCAAGTTTTCCCTGCACCGTCTGCTGGTTTATACACAAGTGTCTGTCTGAAATTAAAACAAATCTAGGACCAATAACAAAATAATTATTCCAATGTGTAATGCGCATTCCATCCAAGGATCCCGATGCGCACTGTATGGCAAGCAGGAAACAAAAACAGAACCAGGGCAACCGACCAAACTAGAGGGAAGGACACTTTAAAGTGATTGGGTTTCAAAGTAGACTTGAATACATCTACCGATTCTGATTGCCTGATTTCAAGTGGAAAGGCGTTCCACAGTTTGGGTGCTACACTAACAAAAGCCCAATCACCAAAAGAGCGCAACCTCGACCTGGGAGTGCTGAGCAGTTTGAGATCATAAGATATTAAATGACCTTGATGGAATATATAAATGTATTAGTTCCTGCAAATGATGTGGGGTGAGCCCTTTAAAAGCAAAGTTCGATGGAACACGCATCATCTCAACGCCTCAAGATAATGCCAGCTTTGCTTCAACACTATCAGCTTTTGTTGTCTTTTGCGATACGAGTTTGGGGAACAATGTTCTCCAAGAGGACAGTTTTCATCTTCAAAAAAAATGTTTTACTGTGACGTTTTGATAAAAAAAACACGGCATTTTGTAGAACTTCCTTTATATTCACGAAGGTTAAGGATAAAGAAAGCATTGTTTTGAAATCTACGGCTAACATTTCCTCAAGTTATTGATTGTGCAATTCACACAGCTGCTTGGAGGAAACGCCAATTATTTGAATGGATGATAGATACGGTGCAGTGCTCTCTACACATTTTGACGAGGGAATTTAAATTTCTGCATTCCCACAGGACATCCACTCACGCATGCCACCAGTATACATGCCGTGGAAGCACCGAACACAATGGAAATGGCAAACGCACGGGGCAGGCCATCCATCGGGCAAGAGGTGAAATTGAAACGTCTAACGGGTGAGGGTTTCAGGACACAGGCTGCAGTAAGTCTGCAGAGTGATGCTGTCATTGTGACAATCGCCCACCCCCTTCGATCAGTCATTGGCAAGAGGTGTGTGTGGCGCACGGAAGGTGGTGTCAGTGTTGACACAATCCCGTTTCAGACGTGGAGGCATTAATCACCTCATCCCTATGATTTAATTAAATATACATCGTTTTGATTTAATCATTGCCAACCCCACCACCACCCCCCATACAATGCGAGATGCGCTGCTATCGTGATGAGATCAGAAATGTGCCCAAAATATGTAAAACAAACTTCAAGCACCCACGGTTGTCATATTCTTAACAGTCGATTCCCAATATAGGCAGGGCCATATGGACTTGAAATATTTAATGAATTTCCCATAATTTTGAACGCCTTGTATATCCCCAGCTCCATATGACTATGGCCATATTCTGCACTCACGGATAATCATGCAGACTCGCTAAAGGACGCTTTGGCCAAAAATATCCTTCATACGCTATGAAATGTTCAAATAAGAAACGTTTCATCCCTTAAGTCAGCTCATGAGATACTCTCATCACATGAAATAAGAATGTGGGGAAACTACTTTTCCCTCACCTCAATACTCACGTGCCACTCACTGTCCAAACCTACAGCAGTGGTTCTTAACATTTACTGCAGCGGTTAAATTTCGATTTAAAGCTTTCGTGACTGCAGGGATTCATCTTCTTGGTTCTTTCGGTAAAGTCACGTAGAAGGCAAGTAATAAAATAATAAAAATAAAACATAATAAAATTATTCTCACGACGTTTCGGCCACAACGCAAGTAGCCGTCCTCAGGTGAAAACCAGGTCTGTCGAGGCGACAGCGTCTGAATGAAACAGCACACGCGCTTGGAGCATGTATATAAGCTGTGTTGGAAGGGGGGAAGAAAGGGGGAGCTGGGTTGGAAGGGGGGAAGAAAGGAGGAGCTCCCCCTTTCTTCCCTCCTTCCAACCCAGCTTATATACATGCTCCAAGCGCGTGTGCTGTTTCATTCAGACGCTGTCGCCTCGACAGACCTGGTTTTCACCTGAGGACGGCTACTTGCGTTGTGGCCGAAACGTCGTGAGAATAATTTTATTATGTTTTATTTTTATTATTTTATTACTTCCCTTCTACGTGACTTTACCGAAAGAACCAATAAAATTTACTGCAGCCTTACACCCCCTTTGGTTCTCAATTGTTAAACAATTTATGTTAATAAATACATCGGGTTTGATGAAACAACGTTGTACTTGCGTACCCGTGCGTAATTTGTGTTTCCAATTATTTACTTTCTAAAATAATCTGGCCGTCTCGCACCCCCAGCAGATGCGTGCACCCCAGGTGAAGAATCACTTCTCTCAACAGCCCGTTTTTCTGCAGGTAAATGTGAATTGTCCGGCCCCACATCGCCTCAAATGTTAGAGAAGTTCTCCTCAACGGTGGCAAGTCTCATTGCATTGGTCAATCTGTTCGTTTACCTTTGGTCCAATTTACTATAGGTTACGTTGAAAAAGAAGGTACAATATATGTGCCAGGAGGATTTCCCCTATTAAAATATATACTTTAATCATGCAAACCCCAAAAACAAAGCATTGCAATACAAAAAAAGAGATGAATCAACACGCTCCACATTGTGCGTTTTGACACGAGGCAGTGTGTTGGATCCTCCTTTCTTAACAACACTTCCCACTGGGCAAGTCTCCATCACCACGTCTCAACGTCTGAATCACTTCAAACTGTGACAGCGAAAAAAATATGCAAAAAAAGTATCAGTGCACAAGATTCCCTCGTCATTCGCGAACTTGCAATCCGCGATTTTGGCTATCCGCGAATCGCATATGGAACTCGACACGACTGCATCGAGACAGAGACAAAGTGATGAAATAAAGTGACGAGAGAGAATGTGATGCGAGAAAATGATGAGATAAAGCGATGAGATAAAGAGATGAGAGATTTATTTTCGAAGCTGTAGAAGCTGCTGCCCACGACATTTTCTATTCATGAGCATCTCCGGAACGTATCCCTCGCGAATAACGAGGGAACACTGTACACGGCATGAAAACATTTTGGTAAGTTTTCTGAAAGTGCCAGGTCTCTTTCCATTTGGAGATGGGTGAACCAACAATCGGTGGAACTAACTGCTCCTTCATGCTGTCCAGGTTAAAACTTGGAGATGGATGTATGCACACACACACAGGGCACAGATGGCACTGTGATTAATGGCTAAGTGGTCCCACTCACTCAATTAACGTTAAACCGAAGTCCGTTGTGTTGAACGCAAACGAGGGGTCAGGTGGATGTCGTTGATCAGACTCCTCGTTACAGACAAGCCACAACACAAAGCTTTTTGGTAAACAGAGTTACACACATTTTCTTTTTTGCGGGTTTATAACATTGACACATGTGTTTTTTTATACTTTCGTTCGTCCACGGGGTTGCAACATTCACACACCACGCGCGTTTAAACCATTTGTGCAATTCTGGGGCGTTATGTAAAAACGGAAAACACCACACCCACTCCTGCTGGTCAATGCCATTGCTTTTGTTTTCATGTCAAGCTTAATTCCAGTACGTTGAATGAATATATGCAGCAGTATATAGGTACATTACAGAGGGAATGAAGTGTAAATTTGGGATTTTTAAAATGCAAACAAAATACACAAAAAATGCAAATAAAGAATGTCGATGCCTTCGGTCACCGAACAAAAACATGGGCTTCGAAACAAGTACAATAGGTTAGTGCAACATTTTACCACCCTTCCCCCAAACGTTTCGACTACCCTTCCACTATCTGTACAATCATCAGCCATTATCTATCCCAATGCTGCTGCCCTCTTGGGTCTGTGATTCAAACATCCAGCTCACTGTGGCAGCCGAGCCGATTTGAATCGCTCCATTTCTGCAATGGTCATCCTCTGGGGTGTGTGCGTTTCCCTCCTTAGGCTGTCATTCTTTCACAAATCTCCTTCAATGGCCATGTGATGTGTGTCCTGTGCAAGCCCACTTAAGTCAATTACGCACCAAAGATGCATATTTCCATGCTTCTCTGCACCTTCCAGCTCTTCTTACATTTTGTCAGTGTTCACAATTTTTTGACGAACAAATCATAAGCCAGCATTATACATCAATGAAAAACTTGCAACTCCCAATAATCTCTTTTCGTGATCAAATCTAAGTTCCTCGAAAGCACTCCATCCTGCTCGTTTGCCTCCGCCATCCGTTAAAACTCCACCTGCATATGCATGCTCCTAATCAAGCCGCTGAACGTGACTTTGTTTTGCCTTCTTGTCGAACTTTGTGGCCTTCCGTGCGAAGCTCTTCCATCGTGTTGTGCAATGTTTCACCGCAATAATTAAGCATCCCGTTCCGGATAAATAGGCAGCCCCATGTAAATAGACAGCTGTATAAACACAGGGGTTCGTAAATTTGACACTGAAACAGTATGCACGTAAGATTATTTAATTCCTAAAGCCACAAGGGTAAATTGCAGAACTGATAATATCCAACAAGAAAATGATTCACTAAAAATATGAATTGGTTTGATAAAATAAGCAACGATAACCGACGTGTTCCTTGAAATATAGTAATGTGTCCTAATATATCCTCATCAAAGGAAGCTTAATTGCACTGTGTAAGTGTACAGTATTTATATAACTTTAATTTGGATTAGTAGTCATGCATTGGGCTGTACAAAGCATACCAGCAAGTGCACGTTGTGTCCGGGAGGAAAGTTATGCATTTTCAAAATAAATTGAAGTCAAAGGATGACATTGAGTGATACTTTATGATGTGCCTCTTGACAGCAGGCGACGCGATGTGATCGAGGTAAAGCAACAAGTGCAATGTAATTTTGAAATGTCTTGTTCAAAAAAATAAGTTAATTCATGGCTCACATGTTTGCGAATAAGGTCACACGCGCATCTGGTGATAAAGTGGATAGAAAATTAAAGCGGAGCAAATTTCAAGTTAGAAAAAAAACTAATTGGGGAAAATGGTTCAATGGTGGTAATGGTCAACATTAATGTATCCCCCCCCCTCCCCTAAAAAAACTTTAAAAAGCAATTATATACACACTGAATTGTGTACACAATAACACACGCCTCTAACCATTAGAACATAACCAGTCGAATGAAATCAATCTTAGACGTCTTGCCCCTGGAATGCACAGCAAAAAAAATCCATGCTGGCTTTCAGCAGAACAACCAAATGCTCAATTGTAAAAAGAGAACCACTAAATTATTAACTGCACGTAACACACGTATTGCAGTCCTAGCTTAATTTGTCACGGCGTACTAAAGCCTCAACATTTTGGTGGATCCGGATTTCCCCAGTTTTTCGTTGCTAGACGCCACACGATATTTGACATTTTCCATAGGATTTTAGCATAGGTCAGCAGGGTCACAAACTTTTGTTCAAGCAGTCGCTGAGCACAAGTTCAAAGGCCCATAGCCGCAAGTGGCCAGTAACAAACACCTTAAGAGGTCCGGCAGTCAAAGTCTCATAACATTTGCGTGTCACTCATTCCGCTGTAGCCATGCTTCGCAATTTAATGCAAATATTCGTCAGTGAGGTAACATTACATCACAAATGTACACAGGATGTTCTGAGGCTTTAAGTCTCACGCGGCAGTGCTCCGAACTAAGACCAACAAAAAAAACCCCGATAACTTTGCATCGATGCTCTTCCGACATGCCCTACACCGTATACCGTGAGAGGCCGCTAGAGGGCGCGCGCGTCACATCCACGTGTTCACTTGAGCTCATCGATGGATCATCCTAGTGCATCTTTTTGGTTCTTTCAGTAAAGTCACGTAGAATGGAAATAATAAAATAATAAAACATAATAAAAGAATTCTCACGACGTTTCGGCCACAACGCAAGCAGCCGTCCTCAGGTGGAGAACAGGTCTGTCGAGAAGACAGAGTCTGAATATCAGTCTGAATGTCAGACTGTCTTCTTGACAGACCTGTTCTCCACCTGAGGACGGCTGCTTGCGTTGTGGCCGAAACGTCGTGAGAATTCTTTTGTTTTATTTTTATTATTTTATTATTTCCATTCTACGTGACTTTACCGAAAGAACCAAGAAGATAAATCCCTGCAGTCACGAAAGCTTTAAATCGAAACATCCTAGTGCAGCTTCACCTTCCAGGCTGCTGCCTGCCTATGGAGGCCACTGTTCCCACGTTTGCTGGACATTTTTGAATTGACGTCACGTTTCCGTAACAAACGTAAAAACAAAAATGCTAAGTGAGTAAACATTACAAAAAAGCAAGTTATCTGAGGACTTCAATCTACAATTATTTAAACACTGTGGCTTAGATGTATAATTCTTATGCTGGTTTTCAAGCAATTTATGTGTTTTTTTCAAAGCAGAGCAGTCCACATTAAGGGCAGGGCTGTTTGCAAATTTCAGGTGAAGTGGATTTAAATCGGTAAGTCGTGTGGCTCCAGTGAGTGTTGTACTAACCAAAGATAAAACAAAATTCCCGTCATTCATCACAAAATAAAGTTTACTACCACAATGTGTTCAGTGCTTGCACAATGCTTACGTAAATGTTCTCAGTTCTCTTTGAATATTAAAAAATACAGTATTTATCGTACAGTGTGCCTTCCACATCCAATGTTTAGCCATGTTAAAATTAAACAATGTGGGTGATGCTGCCGCGTTGGATAGCCACGATGTTAAAAGTCTGCGTTGATAGTGCCGCATGAGCAAAATGAACTAAATTAAACACAACACATTCATCAATAACACTGTCGCCTTAAAATGATGTGACATTCAGGCAATAGCATTTGTTCATAGCAGCACATGTGCCATGCATTTTTACGTTTACGGCAGAGTTATTGACGAATGTGTAAACATTTTACGATGTTAAAAGGTCACCCACCGCATTCAATATGAGCGTCAACAATGAACGCAAGCCACTTCCAGCCAACTTTCAATGTCCCCACTTTAGCATTGGAAAATTGGGTGCCAAGGTTGAGTCTATACTGACAGCAGAGCTAAATGGCTGTCAAAACTTTTGCACAACTTTAAAAATATGTATTCAAGGGATGGATCAAGGCCAGCTCTTTGTTGGTGATAAAATGGTTAAACCTCAGTTCTTTTGCCTGCTGCATTGCGAATGTTAAACTTTTTAAATTTCTCTTCTCATTAAAATTAACTATTTTGCAATGGGACCTGCGTATAGCCAGTGCAGCTGATCACCTGTAAAATAAATGGCCAAAATGCTAACGTTTACGAAGATGTACCTTTAAAAAAAACCTTGCTAATTTAGCGTAAATATTAATCTCAAACAAAATAGCTCATTTACCTCGAGCACACGTATCCAGCTCATGTTATAACCCAATAAGGCAGGCAGAGTGAGCAGTGCACCGATTCCCATACTGTTACTGGATACAAAATAAGCATAAATGTTCCTGGTGCTTCCAAATGTTGAGAGCACTCACAAGTGACACATGTGGGGAAAGGAAAGTGGCTGAATGGCTCAGGGGGCGAATGACCGCATAAAAGCACTCTGCCTGTACCACTCAAATCATTGGGTTTGAATTGAATAGAAACCTTAAAAGAAAATAAAGCAAGTTGACAATGGCAACGTTTGATCATCCCAGCTTTACAACTGATATTTGAACAATGAAAATATAAGCATTTTAAGTCAGCACACCCCAGTTCCGAGGGTTTATTTTGGCAGAACTGTGCAGAATAAATCTTATTTGTGCGAAAATAAAGACGGCTCAGACTAGCATTTGTGCGAAAGAAGCCCTCTCAAGGGATATCTGTCAGAAGTCTACGACAAGACCGGTAGCTCCATGGCTGTGCGGGGTTCAGGTATGCAGCGTGTAGAACTCTGGTTGATGAATGCTGATTGCACACTTGTGATACGATGCATTCAGCAAAATATCAGGTGTTCTTTTTTTTCCCAAATGGCAGAGTTTTACTAGGTACGCACACAGTGGGATGTTCCTTGCGATAACTCTGGGATTTTTGTCCAAGACATTCGCGTACAGTAGCATGCTCATGCGAATTAGTACGGGTTGTAAATGTGTTTTACTGCCTTTGTAAAGACATGCATCTGCACTGGAAGGAGGCGCAAACTGTGACATTCTGCAAGTTTTCGTTGGTAAGCATGAACATGGTACGTGAAATAAGATTTTAATTTTTGTCATAGATCTTACATGCACACCAAGGGGCAAGATCTGTTCTTATTTGGAGAGTGAAGCGCAGGACGCCATCCTCCCCCTTATTCCAACTTTAACTATCGCAAGGAACAAACATAATCAGGGCTTACCTAGTTTAAACATACATATGACAGAGGTATCCCTGTTTCACAGCTATTTAATAATAAACTCACTGGGTACTGATCAAAATTGAGAGGATTTAACAAACCTGTTGGTTCATATAAACTGCAAAACTTTGGGAGAGTCAGAGAAGTTTCATGGTAAGATCTTTGAAGATTAATTCTTGGCTTGACATAAAAAAATTTGAGTGAGTATTTTTGTTGTTGTAAAAAGCACAGGTGAGAGAATAAATAATGAACGTTGCTTTTCCATAAGAGCGGTTTGAGAAGGAGCTTGAGGCAGCCTGCTAGAGGTAGGAGTTTGGTGGGCTGCGTGGGGTCGTCTTGTTTCACGGGAATGCGTGGTTCGGGAAAAGTTGGTGAAGGTGGGAGGGAGAAGAGCCTTTTTTTCTTCCCTCCTTGCGTTTCATTTTTGTCCATGCCTGCACAAACCCATCCACCGCTCAACAACGCGGTGGCGAGTCTTTGCAGGACCCTCCCTTTGCATTGCAGAGCTCACATAATCCCCATGCGCATGAGTGCGTTGGCATAGGCCATGGGCTTCACATTCGGGTGAGGCTGTTGGTGACAAGAGAAAAAAAGACAAAATATTGCCCTTTAGCCAGTGAGAGACAAATGTGATCACTGTTGCAAAAAGACACATACGCAGACACAATTAATTGTAAGAATTAAATGAAAAATAATAACAAGTGCAAGTACATTAGTTACACATTTGAAATACATCACCCCTAATCTACAGTCACTGTTGTCTGTACAGAGAAATGAAAACATTCCGAGGTTCTTTAAATGTATGCCTTATTAAATGCAGATGCAATTTTGACATGCTCAAACATTCTTTGAGTGAACATTTCAGTTTATGTGTGATTAAAAAAATGAGAATGTGTCAACACTTTTACGGTGTAGCTTTTACAAGATTCACAAATTAAATGCATCTAACGAAAAGAGCACTGTACATGTTAAACCGCTGTCGGTGGCCTTGTAATGACCAAATGTACAACAGTTGAGATATTGTCGAGACCAGTGACCAAAGTGTAATTATTTCATATAGATGAGCTCATACTGTGAAACCAAGCGATGTGCTTAGCTTGGCAATAAACCACATTCATGCCAACCAGTCTGGGATTATGAAATCTGTACGTACGCAACATGTTGTCCTGATGACTCTAATTGCATGATTGATGTACAATAATACCTTCTCTAAGCTAGATTCGAGTAAGCCAAAATGCAGGGTAAACCAGAAGGCAACACAAATAACTAAATGTTTAATAATTAACAAAACAACTCCAACTGATACACTATTCGCAGTCCTAATGAAACTGTGCATCATGGGAAACGTTGTGCCTACGTGCACTAACAATTCTAAAGTTACACACAAAACTTATCTGTTGTATAGAATTCAGCAAACCCGTTTCTTTGGAGGCCACGTGCCCTGCTTGGACTATCGCTCGCTCTCGTTTTTTAAGTTTCGGGTTTATTTTCCAAAGAATCAAAATTATTCAGGCCTCTCTTAAAATCTATTTAACCCATTATAAGCAGTGAACCTCAGCCCTCCCCCTCAGCTTCACGGTGATGCTAAGCACCTCAAATTCAACTGTAGAAAAGTGATTAGTTATTAAATTGTAAACATCAGGGGCTTTGCACACAATTAGTCTGGCTTTGAGTTTTTTTTACCAAAGCATCTCCCATTCATGCTCAGGCTAGGGGCACTAACTGTACGGTTCGTTCGATTTGTACTCACAACGGCAGCAAATTCATGGAACTCCGGTTTTAATGCGGGAGCCGTCAGATGAATGTAGGAGCCTTTGTTGCCCATCTGGTCACTGCAGGGACAAAAGCAAACACGATCAGTATGAAACAAGGAAACACGTTAATCACAAAAATAATAACAGAATGGTTCTTTTTAATAATAATGACGTTCATAACGTGCACAATACTTCACAGATGTACATGACTGTGACTCTGGGGCCGTGACTCTCAGTCACTTGAAAGCCAGGTGAAAGAGGAGAAGGGGCCTTTAAGTGCCTCTGAAATGTCGGTGTACATTGAACGCTGCTCCGATTGTGCCGTGGGATAGCGCTATAGACGGCGGAGGCTGGCATGGCCTGGCAGTGACTGTCTTGCTCCTTGGGGTAGAGAGGAGGTTCGTGAGTCGTGCTGCTGCTACGGATAACTCTACCGTGAGCTGTGGTGCAGGGTTACAGAAGTGAAGAGAAATATGGGGACTGCAACGGAGAAACGACACCCAGAAGTGGCCAGTCCTGGCTCCTTGATTTATAGAGCAAGTTTCTGAGTTGCGCTGCTCGGGAGATGTATTCTGTGAGCTGCAGTGCAGGGTGAGAGGAGTGAAGACACGGCAGATGACCAAAAGTAGAGCCATGGTGGCACAGACAGGCGATGTTGTAGCTGACCCTGCTGGCGATGGGAAGCCAGCGTAGAGCGCGGAGGGAGGTGAGGGAATCTAGCCGAGGGTGACAGGCGTCGAAAACGATGCGGGCGAGATGATTTTGCAATCGCTGGAGATTGTTTTAGATTTCTTGATGGAAGATTGAACATCAAGCATCGATCAGATGTACTTCTGCGGCCGTCTGGAACGCTCTTCCTTCCGATATTAGAAAGCCACTGGAGCTATCCACTTTAAAATCTAAATTGACGGCTAATTTCTATAGACCTGCTTTATGTGTTTAGTTTGTTGTCCTTGCCCCGCACCTCAGATTAGCACGGTGCGAAAGAAGTTCAACATACACACAACATATACCTGTTGCCAGTTAACTCAAGTTACGTGGAGTTTTTCCATCACTGCCGTGGAATGTCTCAGGTCTTCTACAAAGAGCAACTGTGGAGTACACGACTGGAAGGAAACGAGAAGCTAATTTTGGGTGCTGCGGTGGAGAGATGTCATCACCCTTGCCAGTGCATCTGAAAGCGTACAATGCAGTCAACCGTCTTTGTTCGACGGTTATCCAAAAGCCACTGCGAGGATGACCGGAGTTTACGTAATGGTTTATGCTCCTTGACGAGATCAGCAAGGTATTGTGTGGTTTATCCATGGCAAGAATAGCGTTGGTAGAGTGACTCGAGTGAATTAGTGAGTAGTGTCATATTTTAACTGAACGAGTGAGGCAGCTGAAGGTTCCTAGAGAAGACACGGTGCTTTCCCCTCTTACCAGTAGTTGGGTGCAGAGAAGACGGTGACGCAGCGGCCGTCGTGGGCCACCTCGTAGCCTTCCGGCTTTACCTCGTGGCTGCGGATGATCAACTCGAGGTTGTTCTGCTCCATGAAGGCCCGGCTCACGTCCGGCCCAAACTGGCAGCTAACGCCGCGCTTACTCACCGAACGGCCAGGCTGTGGCACACCACCACAGCCATGAAAACAAAAATAAATTAAACAAAATGTTCACCCTGGCGGTAAATCTGTTACCATCATCACGAACCTCCTCACAGTTCAAACAAAGTCATGGAATTTGATGATAACCTCCAGTTTATGTTAACATCCCACAATTGTCTCGTGTCACAGCCAAGATGAGCACACAATACCACCCATTACCGTAAACTGGCAAATGTAATTTGGACTTATTCTATTGGTGAGGCCACAACAATGTGTGCGACTGGATGTCACGTATCGCTGAATTACATAGCTGTAGTGTTAATAGGTGTGAAATGTTGCTACACTGTATACCAACTGTGTGTACCATAAGTGTACCCCATTTAAGCCAGCGCTGGTTGCTCTGCATCCCTGTAATCCAGCACTGTGGAGGTGAGGGGTTGGTGGACCATAAAAATGTTGTGAAACCCCATTTCTGCGGGGATCGAGGTGGATCCACACCCTGGCTCACCATGCGAAGATGGTGATGCAAATTGCAGACTGATGTTTTTTGTCCCTTCTGTATGAGATGTTGCTCATTCGCAACGATACAGGTGTTATGGCTTCCCCCCAAAAGCATAAACACTAATCGGCTAAAACCATCTTTTAAAAAAGTTTTTTTTTTTTTAACCATGTAAGGCCCACTGAGCTATGCAGCTCTTTTCAGAAGTGACCTGGCCACAACTATAGCTCAACAAAAGTGGCTCGTCACGTGGAAATATAGAGCAGCCAACTACTCTAAACGTGTGTTTTTTAAAATTTGGAGGGAAAAACCGGAAAAGCCGGAGAATAATACACACAACCATGGGGAGGGCATGCAAACTCCAAATATACAGGTGTCGGGGTCCAGATCGAACCCACGGCCCGCTGTATACCAGGCGAGGAAGTTGACATCTCGCCACCATAGACTGCGAAGCTTGGGCAATTGTTGGTGACACCTGAACGTCTTGGCTGCCTTCCCAGCTTTGTCTGTGGTCCCTCAGCAATTGTCAGATTCAAACTGCACTCACAACGAGGCTATACAACACTAAACATTAATTGGAGGAATGCGCAAATATAACGCCTGGAACAGCAGATAAAACATTACACACATGCAAAATGGTTCATTAAGCAAGTGAAAAGAAACAAATGTGAATAAACACAACTCACCTGTGGTTGTGGGTCTGACCACAGCAAGTCACACATGGGACCTAGACAAAGGAAGAAACAAAAGAATAATATTATTTGAAGTCCTTGATCCGTGAGTGGTTCTGTAGGTGGTTAAGATATGCCTGTGAGTGGTGAAGATATAACAGCTAGTTTTGTAAGTAACAAACATTAAAAAAAATGTACTTAAAGCTTTCGTGACTGCAGGAATTCATATTCTTTGGGTCTTTCGGTAAAGCCACGTGGGTTTACCGAAAGACCCAAATAATTTTTAAAAATATCCTGAACCTTGTAACCGCCAGCTGCAAGTGATGCCACACAGATAATATCAACGTATCCTATCATTGTCAAGCCAAAAATTGGTACGGTATCTACATGTTTCAGCTGTACTTAGTGATGAGAATGCAAAAACGAGCCATACTTAACAAGCGTATTAAAACGAACTTAACGAAAAACATGGTACAGGGGGAATAAACTGCGGAGTGATGTCAGCAAGGGACTCTGCTAACACATATTTAATTTCTGGCTCAGATTGTGTAACTAAAATGCGTGTCATAAACCCTCCCCCAATTGACAAAGCAAATTTATAAAGTTGTCAAGAGAACAAATGTGTCAATTCATTATTGATTCAGCACACCAGTGTGCTGGAGAGCGATCCGCAACATTTAATAATTCAGTACAGCGATTCGCTGGTATTACAACCGGCATCATCAGGAAGGTGCCAGAAATCTAGCAAGAAACTATAACAGTGTGCGCCTTAAATGATGACAATAGCTGAAACTTGGCAGTATGTTGCAAGCAATGGATACATATCAACGTGAATATATGAGTTGACTCTAGCTTCGAGTTAGCTCTCGTCAAGATGAACCTCGAGAAGCAAGAGGAAATGTTGAATGTGGCCATGCAATAGCGCACACGCTGGCCTAGGGGGCAGCACTGCACCTTCGCATTCCGACGGTGCACCAGAGGTCGCAAACGGGTTTTGATTCCTTACCCGTACCCGGCCGCACCAGGGTCGCAAACGGGTACCCGTACCCTACCCGATACCCGGCTACCCGTACCCGGCGGGGTATCGGGTAGGGTACGGATATCGGGTACTTGATTGCGACCTCTGGGATGAAGCCATGTTGCAGGCACGGGTGGGTTGATTCTAGGAACTTGAATTGTGAAAAGAGACAAGACGTTGGGAAATGAGTGACAAACGTTTACTCACCAGTGACTCACGGCCTACCCGTACCCGTACCCGGCCGCACCAGGATCGCAAACGGGTACCCGTACCCGGCCGGGTACGGGTAGCCGGGTATCGGGTACCCGATTGCGACCTCTGCGGTGCACTGCAGCCAGTGCAGTGTCAACACAATGAGAAGCCTTCTCATCTAGTTCTACTTTAATGGTGTATGATCAATACGTGCATTTATTGTACCCTATTAAGGCGGTATGGTTGTGGTGTTACGAACACATTCTTTTTTCCCATTTTACCAGGTAAGGCCCACTGAGCTATGTAGCTCGTTTTCAGAAGAGACCTGGCTACAAATGACACCTCAACGAAGTGGCTAATCACGTGGAAATGTATAATGGCTAAATTCTCGATACGCATGTTTATAAATGTGGAGGAAAAGACCACAGGATCCGGAGACAAATCCATGCAACCACGGGGAGAACATGCAAACTCCAAATATACAGGCGTCATAGTCCAGATCGAACCCACGACCCCCGATATACCAGGTGAGGGAGTTATAAAGGTTGCCACCGCAGCGCCCCTTAAAATATAACAATCATGACTTTACATGCTCAACCTGGGCGTACATTCTCAATTATGATGAGGTAAAATAAGCCAATACGGTTATAACTAAGGCTGCACCCAGATATTTGCTTTTCCTTCAAATTTAGCTGAAGATATCTTTTTCAATATTAAGATAGGGTTGGGTTAAAGCAAGAAAATAATTGCGGAGCGAAATATTCGTTTTGAGCACTGGCGATTGCCGTTGTGACGTGACCAGTGTGGCCGGCTGCGGGGAACAGGACGGAGAGGGGAGTGCAGGGAAGGAGGGGGGGGGAGGAGCAATGATAAGGATGAGTGAGAGGCGAGAGACAGAGAGTGGGAGGATAGGGACGGGGGGGGGGGTGAGAGACGAGGCAGGGGAAGTAGAGACAGATAATATAGAGAAAGAGACTTCCGTTCCTATGACACAGACGTACGTCATCGGAATGGGAAAGGCTTAACAAACCTTGTAACAAAAATTACAAATTGTATTTGAATTTAGATTCACTCAAAAGATATAGTGTTAGACATAACGGTGAAGCAATGATTATGCCGATTGGGTGTATTGTCTGATATGGCTATTGTTCATAATTGCACCCCAAAAAAAATATGAAAAGTGCAATTTGGTGAACCCCTAAGCTACTAAACACACTGACGTGCAAGTTTCCACCAACTTGCATATAACAGTACACCAGCCTGTTTAATCGAGTCTACAATGCTTAAAGAGAATGGTCTTGTACATTTGTAGGTAGTGTAGCTAAAAGGAACACAACACCACTTTGTGGTTTACAGCAAGCGTTTGCCTACCCGAGTCTGGCGGCTGGCGGTTCCGATCGATCTTGCGGATGTCGTCCAGCGTGACCCCGTCCTCGCTGAACAGGCCACCGTGCATTATCTGCAGCACAAATCCCAACATCGCAATCATTTCCACCGGCAGTTACATCACCAAGTGCTCTCAATCCACTGCGGGGACGTGGCCTTTGCAAGTTCAAGCCTTCATAATTTCAACGAGTAATAACCCGCATAAGTGTTTGCTCACTCTCACGGAGAGAGAACGACTCGGAGGCACGAGGAGGAACCAGACGAGCGGGCAAGGCAGTCACGCCAACACATTCCTGCAGAGGGAGCTGGTAGGAACGTTGGGTTGCTCGGTCAATGGCCAGGGTCAACGGCGGCGTGGTGTATTCCGCAAATATGGCCGACTGTGAGGGCGGGCACAAGCCGGCGTGAGTAGATTAAACGTTGAGTTTTATAAGGGCACCACGGGGTGACCAGCCCTTCCCCACCCAGCCCCCCCCCTCCCCACCCAGCCCCCCCACCCTCCCCACCAAGCCCCTCCCCTCTCCACCCAGCCCCACCCCTCCCATTTTTGTATGCACGACGGACGGACACAATAATCCCCTGTGGGCTGGTGGAACCAGGTGGATCCTACCAGTATAAGCCCGTGCCAACAATTGCCCAAGTTCTGCGGTCCTCTTAATATTCTACCGTTATCGGACAATGAATAAAGGTTGACATGTGGGAGGAAACTGGAGCACACAAAGAACAGCCACGCTTGTGGGGGGGGGGACACTATACAGACGGTACAGGTGGAGTTCACATTTTTGCTCTACTGCTTTCTTGTGACCAGCCAGCATTATGACATCACGAGGGCCACATGAAGAAGTTTCGCAACATCTGTGCGATCCACCAACCCCCCCCCTCCTCTCCACAAGTACTGGATAACATGCCACGTGCATAGCCGCCACCGCCCGGCTATGCCACCAAGCCATATGTTTTCAACAATGCTCTTGCAGTCGGGTGGCGAAATATAATTAAATTAAATGTTAAAAAGACACCTTTGGAATACAGATGTGTTTAGTTCACGACTATTTATTCGTCTAGCAATCTGTCTACTCATGTCAGATACTCAACCATATTATAAGCAGACACCTGCGAAGACCGAACTGGCCTTCAGCTGTTTTCCTACGTGAATGTAATAGCAAGGACTCAGTGAAAACAAACAAATCTCCCAGCTTTACAAACTTTTTTTAAAAGGAATTAACATAAAATAACGTAATGGGATTATCCGTTTTAATTAATCTATGTTGTTCGGTCACGTTATTTATATTTCCCAGTAATTTTAGCCTTCCTTTGTGCGTGACTGGTTGAATAGCCATGCCACATTACAAATATGTTTTCAATGGGTTATGCAAAGTGTATATATTAGTGTATAATGAAAATACATTTTTATTGACTTATCAACCAAGTAACTAGTGCCATTACAACTGGGTGAAATTGCTCCTTGATACTAATAAATATTATATTTACTTTGTACAATGTCTTTCACAAACACAAAACATCCCAAAGCACTGCATTATAAAGATCAGCACTCTGCACTCTTCTAATAGGAAATGTCATCGTGAACGTTCGGGGAATGGGCAGTGATGAGTGGAACTCGGCCTTCTTGAGCTACCTCTGCCCTTTCGTCTCATCGGTCATTTCTTGAGTTACTGTAAATTCAAGCGGTTCTTTTTTTCCCATCAAACTCAGCAAAACATGTCCTGACCGTATGCGCCGGTGGTGGAGGAGGCTATGAGGGTTTGTGTAAGGTGAGCGCTTGTGTTGACGAGAGAAAAAGGTCAGGGGGGTCCACATGTGTCTCCGGCAAATGATAACCAATCAGAGGATGTTTGAGAAAATTGTTCAACTAATTGCTATAAATTCTTTCTGTGGTTGTCAGCGCCAGTTCATACAAACATATCTAATCAACATCGCACCTCCCAGAAATTCCTCAGGAGGGGAAAGTTTATTTCCGAGGAGAAAAAGACTGGGGGGTAACTCACGAAAACTCAATACCTGCCTTTATGAAGGCTGCGGGAGCGGCCATTTATTTACATTACCAATAGCATAAATTACACGTCCACAGGATATTTGAGATACGGTCTATGAAGAGCTCTTCCTCTGGCCCTGAACGCACACTTGTCGACATAAACTTTAAAAAAAAAAACACTCTTCCAATTACACTCCCTTCAGCCGACATTTTTTTGCCCAACGCACAGCTTGGGAAGTGAATTTTACCTTTTTTTTTATTAGCCATAATAATAACAACGGTGGAACTTTACATACACTTCACTCTTCTTTGAAAAAAAAAAATGCAAAGAACTCTCGAAAAATTGCGAGAAAATGCTAATTGTAATGTTGCTTGTATTGCCCTCTTTTCTCAAGTTCTTATAACATAGTCCAATCCCAGTGTTCCCTCATCGAGTACAACTTGCCACAGCGCCGTCTGTTACTGAACACTTGTTGTGTTTAGGCCTGTGCTCAACCGTGAGAAAATCAATACATGAAAACACAATAGGGGGTTTTGTGGTCCACCAGCAACACACTGGGATGCCAACCACCACATCATTAACTAAGTTTGCAGATCAGATGGCGGGCATTAAACTATATTCTGCTGGAATTTAGCTTTAATGTCATTAAACTCATCCTAGGAAGAAAAATATATAAGCAGAATTTGCCCACAATTCACAGGAATGAATGATGAAATAGTGTAATGCTTTTAAAAAGAGAGTCGATATGCCTGACAAGAAACTGATTAAGTAAAGTAATTTGTGCCGATTTAAAAAATATATATATTTTAAAGAAAAAAAGTCATGTTGACTAGAGCCAGCCAAAATAAATAAAAACACATTTAACTTGTACATTAAAAAAACACTAAAATAAAGTTATTGTGGACAGAGGCAGGCTGAATAAGGGGTTGCTCAAAGGATGTATTGAACGATGGCAATCAGAGCACGCAAGTGCGTTGAGATGTACACGCTGGGCAGAACTTGAACCAGCAGTGGAATTAAAATGAATGGCGATTGCCTTTTGCTTGTCATGCAATGGATGCAAGTTCACCTTACCAGCACTCTGCTGTTGATGCACATGGCGAGGGGAAGCCACTGGAACACTTCACTGAAGAAGTCGAACATCTGAGCCGTGTACTTGGCCTTCACCTCCCCTTCGAAGCCGTACATCTGGTTCATGTTGTCCGTCTCATGGTTACCTACAGCGTTGAGCGCAGGTAACAAGTCACCACGGATTAAGAGTGTTTTTTTAATGAGATTTTTACCTCCCTTAGCTGCATTGGAAAAAAAAACCTGTTATTACTGACCAGCTAGAATATATCTATCCCAGCAAGCAAGATTGCTGTTGAACACCCAAGAATATACGAGCATGCATAAAATAAAAATGACCTCCGTTCTTGAATTTGGCAATAATTGCATTTACTTCTATTGTTTTACCTTAATACATGATAGTAGGAGTATAATACGAAGCAAATGGATGCAAAGAGTGATATCTAGGCGAATTAAATTAAACCGCTGCAATTAAAGTTAAAATACTATTTTTCACGCAGAGGTAATTAATGTTTATGATTGAAAAATGCCAATAACTTTATTGAATGTAAACATGAAAAGATTGCATTTGCAGGAGGTGAACACGTTCAAGGAAAAAAACAACCACATTGATCATTACACTGGCTTCTAACAATTAGTTCACATACGGATGTGTCAATGATGAATGTGGGGAGATGTTTTACATTTGTGATTGCACTGAACGCAGAAGTTAAACAAAATTTAAGAACATGAAAATGAAATAAGTATTCGACCTTAAAAATAAATAAAATGTCAGTTCTTTAAAACCGAAGATTGTCTTAAATTAAAATACTATTCGGTACTGAGACAGTATGTGAGACTGATGAGAAACAATGTGCAAGCAGTACGAGTCTCAAAAACATATGTTGGAGTTGTGTAACAAGAAAAAAACCCTGCCAGGGTTTAGAGCTCAGATCCTGGGTTCATAGTTAGTGCACCATGTGATGCATTTGTAAATCCTGTAGACCACCACCATTAAAGCAAACCTTAAACAAGAGCACATTTCATACAAACACCATACAACCACCATTTCATACAACCACTAATTCATACAACCACCATTTCATACAACCACTACTGAGTGTGCTTGCATAGGCGCATTACTGAATTCAGTGCAAAACCAATGTTCTCTTTCAATGGTGACTGATTTGGGACCACCACATTGGAAATTGATTTTATTTTGCGCTAATTACATGGAGGCATACTCTCGGTACTTTTCACCTCAAAATGAACATGCGGCTTTAGGGTTATCTCACCTCGCATTAAATGGAAGTGGTCTGGGTAGAGAAGCTTGAATCCGAACAGGACGAGTATAACTTCCACCGACCAGGAGCCTCTGTCGACGAAATCGCCATTGAATACCTGCGGTTGCTCTGCCTAAGGAATCTAAGGAGTCCATTCTTGACTTTGATCATTTGTTGGGAAGAGAAAACATGTTGCAAAATACACTTTTTTTTTTTAATTAAGTTGCTTTAAGTACGTAAAATGAAGTTGATCTATTTAACAGTAACATAGTATAATGCCTGAGTAAAAAAAAAAACCCCATCCATGCGATGTTTAGTATTTTTGGAGCAAACAATGTGCATGCATTGTTGATGAATGTAATTCAAATTAAACACTCAATATGTATTCTATTCTATTTAGGATTTAGATAGCGCCCTTTCCAGGGCAAGAGCAGAATTAGATGGTTCAGTTTTGTTTTTTTACTCACCTCAGGAAATTATCGTGAAGCCCCGTGATTGAGTGCAATGGCCCAATAATGTACAATGAAGTTCCATTGTTTACTACACGGGAGTGTGGCATGGTTTAACTTTAGATTAAGACGTTTCCGGTGGGCTTTTTCACACGAGTTGGTCTTCTTGAATACAGTAGACCACTGCTTAACCGTATTTCTGTTCACCACATACGCAGTCTGCCATAAACCATGACCCTATTCAAACATGTTAAAATTGCCCTGATACCGTTTCCCACTCTGCACCATCTCCTGCAGTTGTGGCACAATCCCCAGCTTGCACTTGCCAAGCCGATTTTAATTCTGTATCTAGACATCTCCCTCCACTCAGTTACCCATCACTCACAGCTTCTCTCCTCGTTTCGTCCTCACACCGGTGCCCCCTCCCTCATCATGTTTAAACTTCACTTTGTTTAACCAGGTGAGAACGAAAGATCAGGATAAATTTGCAAGAGTGACTCTAGGTCACCAAAAATTACTTTATACAACAATCGTGCTGTGACGGTTCCACCTGAAGACGGAAGCTTGTGTTGCCTCCGAAACGTCGTGATTTTTATTTTACTTTTATTAATTTTATTTTTTACCTACGTGACTTTACCGAAAAAACCTAAGAGTATGAATCCTTGCAGTCATGAAAGCTTCAAATCTAGAAAGAACAGAAAAACTTACAAAAACAATCATCGCAGGCCTTGGCAACCTGCGGCTCCGGAACCGCATGCGGCTCTTTAAGGACCGCTTCATGATGTTATTTATTCAGGGCCATCGTCTCGTGTTCACCACACAGTGCATTTCGGCTCTCCTTGTTATTTTGGTTGCCCGACCTCTGAACTATTAGATGAAACCATTGCAAACATAACTCCCCACTATACTCTTAGTTTTTTTATACTTGATACAGTAAATTTAGCTGTGACGGTCCCACCTGAAGACGGAGACTTGTGTTGCCTCCGAAACGTCGTGATTAATTATTATTTTATTATTCTTGTTTACCTACGTGACTATACCGAAACAACCTAAGAGTACGAATCTTTGCAGTTACGAAAGCTTCAAATCTAGAAATAACTCCCCACTGTGCTCACCAGCTCAGACAGATTACCGTGTTAACTGTTACCGATTACAACTTCGATCGTGCTGTTTGTTGCTGGCTGCTTAATGTCTTGGGCCTTTGAGCCAGGGGTCAGCAAAGTGTTTAAAAAAAGACGTGATTATGGACATGGCTCATGCTTTTTAAAGTTGAACAGAAAATGACGAATTGCTTTGTCATCCAAAACCATGAAAGTGTCCCGATGGAAATGAACATCATCTACAACATTGTTACCGCAATTTATTGTCATAATGCCACACTGAAAAACAGACAAATACTCCAAAAGCATGTGTGAAGGATACGTAAGGATTTGTTTCAGATGGGAGCCCATTGAGCTCAAAAATGTGTAGTAGGTCAAAATATTGACCATGAATATCTCCACAGACGGTAATCATGTCACCCTGTTCCAGAAAGAGACAAGTCATTCAAACATGATCACAAAACAAGCCAAGTGAGCCAAGTGGTAATTCAGACATTACTATGATGGTGTTGTGATTGGTGTCTAAACACATGAACATAACCGATGACGCTGGTTCAATAATGTGTGATAGAAGTGTAACTTATTTGCCAATTCAATTGTAATGCATACACTACTTGGTAACGCTGCTGGGATGCCAGTGGGGTAAAAGCACAAACAACAACCAAAAAAACCTCACTTTGTCAATAACTGCCAAAACAAAAAATATATATAATAGGGGACATTTTGGACAATGGTGATTTTTTATAGCACACATCATAGCTCAGGTACTATGAAGGAGGGCTATTGTCCGAAACAGTCACCGATTATAAATATTTCTTTCAAGGCAGCATTATTAACGAAACGTGTCAGCTTTTTTGTGTAATTTATGATCACCCACACACACCTGAATATGTTTAGGTAAGCTGTCCACTCTCAGCTGCAATTTCATTCACTGCACTGGCACAACTTAACGTAATCACGTCACCACTTTACGGTAAACGTAGTGCTATGAAAATTCTTCACATTACCCAGCAGCTGGGGAGAATTCAACTGTTCGTTGAACTAAAATAGTTTGAGTGTGAACTGCATTCATAAAAGCATATCGAACCACCCCAAACATATGCTTATACCCTTAACAGAGACAATACTCATAGCACTTTCAGAACTGCCACAAATGACTGCTTTTCTGCGAACTAAACATTTTTATATAAATAGCAAAAATAATCGACAATTTTAAACATGTCAGCAAGACGAAGAAAATGTTTGTGTACAATTTACTAAATGTGTAATTGCAATGTGTGATTTTTGTACCAATATTTAAAGCATCTATTTCTTCCTGCCAAGTCACCCATGAGTTTAATATCAGTTTAAGTCTCAAAAAAGTTTACCTTGATTTAATTGCAGTTATCACCAATTTTACCCTAAATATTTTATAGCCACCTATCGATGCAGAGGGCAGGAGTTTAAAAATTGTAAAATAAATGGCATAGTTCATCTTAGGACACCTAAAATAAATGAAACTCACATGTTTCTCCCACCAACCCATTCAGGCCTTGCGCATTTTTTTCGGGAATCTCAGGACAAATCAGAACACTAACATAAATAAACAAACATTATGACTATTGCTGATGGCAAACTAAAATCCCCGACTAGGCATAGATTATGTTTCTTATAACACTAGATGGTGCTAGTACATTACGTCTGAGAATATTACGGGGTGAAATCTGGGTAATTGTTGATCATAGCTTTCTGGCGAATCACAGAGCCCATTGAGATGCACCTGATATGATCACTGTGCTTGATGTACATAACTCGCTCGACTCAATTCACAATACTCAACTGAATATTTGTATTTAAAGCTTTCGTGCTGCAGGGATTCATATTCTTGGTTCTATCGGTAAAGTCTTTACCGAAAGAACCAAGAATATGAATATTTGTAGTAAAATAAAAAACCTTTCATTGGACATTTTTGTAAATTAAGTGCCCTTTTATGCTGAGCTAAGCAGCAGGGTAATATGTTGGATTCCATTACAGCAGGTGCTCTGCTGCAAGCAAACGGTACCTACAAATGTGAGCGAATAGGGAAAACAAAACTTACATCTTTGATTGTCACCTCCACCAGACTGGGTAACTTCTGAAGACTTTGCTTGACCTGGAGGAGGATCTATGGAAGTAAACACAAACCAAATATAAACCAATGCACATGCGGCACTAGACGTTGTAGTATATGTTTGCACATTCCTCTACGAGGCTTTGATGCCCTTATTACTTAAAAATCCATGTTGGAAAAGGCACAATGTGTTTACATTTGGTGTTGGGCAAATGCTTATATCTGAAATGTTATTTTTTTATTTCCACAATGCAATTTAATTGACTAAAAATATGAATAAAAAATGTAATACCTTTTATATTTCGAATATACATTTTCATACATTGCATTATTTGCATGATGGTACATTGACATTCACTTATTTGTAAATTATATAACAGTAAGGTGGCTGATAATGCGTCATAACATTCTTGTCACTGCAGGCTATAAATAAAGAGAAGGTACACCCATCTTGGATGAGTCCTGAGCGCTTAGTCCAAGCGTGGCTAAACGAGGTTAACATAATTATTAAAGTCAGAGAGAGAAAGCGTTTCAGTATGGATAACCGATTCAACATCCTGACTTCAAGGCCTCAAGTTGTGAGAGAAGAAACTTTTCCGTTGGGAAGGATAAGCATTTGGAGGGCTCAGGTTCCGCTCAGCAAGCCAGGAGTTTGCTCACAAATGCGTCCACTCCCCTGCATGGATGTGTAGCATACTCTCTGTACAAACAGTTGCACAGATAAAACGGTATAAATAATAGCAGACTTCCGAAACCGACCTTGTATTTGAATCGCAAAGAGCAATGCAAGGGCTTTTCCTCTGATAACCGAGCGGTCCAAGGCACGCATTCTTGTGTAACGCACGCACGCGCGCACACACACACACGAGGTTGACCACTGGCACTAAATGAAAAAAATGTTGCTGCTTATCTACTTGATGCAATATCGTGCAGATGCAGTTTTGTTTTTAACTGCATCACAACGCACAAAACCATCAATCCCACACATTCGTTTACCTGATAGGCATATTTCCTGTGCAGTTTTTTCTGATCTTTGAACCATTCAATGAGCTCCTTCATGAACGTGACCGTCACTTGGCCATTATCCACCTTCGGTCCGGTGTAGTCATCCTCAATGGCTGAAATGAAACCCATGGGGCAAAACACATTCACGACTCATTTCACCATGCAAGTTTCATTTGCTTACATTTCCATGGAATTGGCAATGTGACTGCAAGTCGTGCGTGAGGAATGTGCGTTATCTTTAACAATTAACTTTACAGCAGACGATACCTCTTTGGCAATTCCTCAAATCAATATAGAAGACGCTGCCGAACTTAAAACGGTCAACTCATTGACTGCGTGGTCCGAACAGGCTTTTAACCTGCTTAGAAAAAAATAAATTTACTAGACACGTTAATTTCCTAAATCCGTAAGCTCAAGAGAGATGCTGTCTGTCTACAGCACTCAAGAGCTGTGGTTGAATGACTCTTAAGCCGTAAGACTTTTCTGCGGCAAAGCTTACCCATGCTATCCAGGTCCAAGGCATCGGCCACAGACTTTTTGCTGTCGTCGCTTGCGATGGCGCGCTCAAACGCCTTGCGCTTCACGATCTTGCTGCACTCCTGGTACTTGAGCTTGGCGTCCTTGTCGTTGGGTCTTACTTTCACCACCTGAACAGGCGATTCAATTAAGAAATGAAAGGAGTGCGATTCAAAGGAATACATTTTTTTTTTTATCGTTTCATAAATTATTAAAGCGATCCACGTAGGGAAAGTCCCTGAAGGTGGAAGATTTCGTTTTCGATTGACATACTTGGATAGTTCTCAGTGACACTGGTGGAACAATCAACCGCACCAGAACATCAACAGGCCGATAAGCACAACTACTGCATGAATGGAAATTAAAAACAAGCCACAGTTGTGCGATTGTGGCCATGCAATGCAAACTATGGGCCATACAGTAAACCACTAGTCTGCGCTCCTTCAAATGCAGCAACAAAACTTCACCAACTCTCCTGAAGCCCTCTCGTAGCTAGCAGACCTCGCCATTGCCATTTAGCTCCAGAATATGCTGCCACACGCAAGAATTGACACAAACACAGCAAACGTATGACATGTAAAAACTATTTCAAAGTATATACTTATGAATGGCATAGCTTTGTGCTATCAGGAAATCTGGGAATAAGACAAGGCCAAGAGTAGCTTTAAAAAATATAACTCTCATCCCTCTTTCTTTCTACTTTATTTAGCCTTAATCAGATACTAAGGGAACCTGAAAATAAAATAACTCGAAGGGGAAAAAACATGCATAGAAAACTTGGAGTAAACTACCAACAGTTTTAAAAGTAAACCATTGGAATGGAAATTTAAATAAAATTCTCACAGAAAATATAAGCATAAAACTACTATAAATGTACAAAATCTGTAGCAACTTAATCAAACCGAAAATTCATAAAATGGGGCATATCAAATTCTAAACAATTAAAATAATTATATAAACAAATGAAGCTACAAATGTCTTCAATACAACTGCAAGTAATTGCCCTTGGGATAGTGACAAAGGATTGATCTTACCTACATCACAAGGTCTGTCTGAACTGTTATAATTCAATAGATGTGAAGGCAATTGTGTAAATATTGTGTACACAGACCAATGATAATGCTCCCTGGTCTGTGTACACATCACTCTTGTCTAACAGTATGCCAGTGTAACATGGTTTTGTACCGATACTATATACAATCAAACTAATATCAAGAATATCCAATAAATAAAAACTTGTTTACCTCCCTTGTATATTTAAAAATGTATGTTTGTTACAACTGTACTTGTTATACCCAGGTCTCTATGGAAACAGAAACTTTCGGTTTCAGTGTGGTCTATTCTGGTTCATAAAGGTCATCCCATCTGGTAATAAAGGTCATCTGGTTATGAAGGTAATCGTTTTTTGACAAACAGTAGGGAGGGTTTCACGCCAACTCGTTGATAATTTAGTCGTTTAATTACAACTGTTTGCAAATACAGTTTTCATCGTTCAGCTCTCAAATAGTATTTATAAATATTTCACATCCAATGGAGATTGCTGGGAGCTAAATAAAGATGGTGAGCTGACAAATAGCCAGTGACTCCTCTGTATACTCATGGAAGTAGTAATAACATATCTCCTTCTAAAGAAGATAATTAATTATGTAAAAAATATGACCTCTCAGTTCAGCGGATATTCCAGTGTAATTGTAGGGCCATATCAAAACCCAAATAAGGCGGAGGGCAGCACCAATTATTCCAAGTAGATGCCTATAACAGCCACCCGGCCTTATAGAATTATCACCATACCTATTTAAGATGTGATTTTCAAATTGATTTGCAGGTTTAAATGCAAAACTACAGGTGGTAGAATGCTGATATATGGTAAATTGTGACAGTCCCATGGTCTAAAAGGTTGTTCAAGATTCCTTCTAAATAAATCGATTTGCATGAAGAGCAACTTGCTTGATATGTGGCCAACAAACTTAAACCATGAAATATTTTACGAGCAATAACACGGCAACTACCAATTATAATTTTCCCCGAGTCACATCAAATGACTTTTGGCAATCTGGATTTAATTCCCAGTTTCCACAAACTATTCACCAAGTAAACATCTGGGTTCTAATTATCACAGAGCACCAACACCGAATAAGGCAAATGAGAATTTGGGAAAGCACAATAAGACACGAGCGGGCAAACGGCAAATGGAACGGTGCAAAAAGAGCGAGAGTGCAAACGCAGCCAGGGAATGATAAGTCCAAATTAAATTGGCAGCCCACACAGACAGAAACCCATCTCTGGCACGGTCACAAGCAGGAAGCTCCACAGGCAACAATACTGCGTGGTTCCTTCGGCAGGGAGTGTGAGAGAACTATTCACAAAAGCCCATAGAAAATCCAACAGAAGATGCTAACGTGAAAGTCAAGGTCATGGCGGCATACCCTGTGTAAAAATGTGTGAATAGTCTTAGCTACTGGCTCCTAATGTGTTCCGTGATTTGTGGCTGCAGAGCATATGTTTGATATTGAAACTGCATTACAAGTCACTGGCCTGCTCAGAGAGCTGTCATGTGCCAGGAATCAAGTAATGATCCAGTAGCACAGTGCTCATTTATTCAATTCTAGTGCACTTGGTCACAGAAGACTGCATACATTTAAAGTATACTTATCCAATTGTGTTTTTTTGTTCTATGTACACAAGTACAGCAAATGGCACACTTTCCTGTACACGTTTGGAATACAGTCGAAAACATGCAGGTGGCATGCAAAGTTGCGTCACTCCTAATGCTGAAGGCTTAACAAAAAAAAGCCTTTGCTCTGCCCCGAGGTCCAACACCATAAAAGTGTAGCGTAGCTCTCAGAGACACTGTCTTGTTCATTTATATGTGAAATGAGTCCAACTCAGTCGCAGACATTGTCTTGGGAGCAACACATTTTATTTAACTCTTAGCACAACATACTCCAGGCTATTAACACAACATACTCTCGGGTGGTGACCACCCGCTAACCACGCTACGGCGAAACTAGACGCGGTTCCACTATCCTGGTCCGGACCACAAGCTGGGTCCTGGACCGCGTGGCTGGAGTCTTCTTTAAGCTTGACGTGGATCTCCTGCCTCTCCAACAGAAAGAACCCCGAGCCCCTCTCAGGGCCCCCCTTATATCGGGCCGGGAAGCCCCCACTAGGGCTGGTACTACACCCCGTGTCCGGGGTGTACACACAACAGTATACATCCTGCCGTGGCCTTGCAAGCCCGGCACCACACAGTGGCATTTTCCCAGTCACTACATGTGTATATTTATTATGAATAAAATCCGCCAACTCACTGATAACTTAACGAGCAACCGCGTGTGACTATATACACTTGAGTAACTTAGGTAACTCTATTCTGAGACAACATAACTCTAGCCTTCCAAGACTACAAGTTGCCCACTCCAGGATGATGAACACGACCCGCTCCAAGATGACGACGGCGACGGCAGTTCCCCCACAACAGCAGCCCAGAGCCCCGGTTCACGCCGGCTTTTATCCCCTCATGACCCGGGCACGCCCCTATTCCCAAACCCTCTCTCACCACACCTGGCCCTGTCTGTCTCTGCCCTTATTACAATTTACAACCGTTAGGTCCCGTGCTTCCCCTCACTCAACACTGTCAACGCTTGTCGCATCAATCATTATTAGCGACCACTTAGGTCCCACATTACCCTAACGTGATCCTGTCTGTTCCCATTACGTTAATTAGTAACCATGGCCACGGGAAGCCGTACTGTCCCTACATCACCCTGTACTGTCCTTACAAAAGTCATGTGAATAAATGCAAAATGCAGTCCTGCAATTGCTTGCTCACATCACTGTTGGCAGAAGGGCTTCCACTGCTAGGCATCTCTGTCCACTCTTCCATGCTGGCCTGACATGTTTGAAGAGGTGGAAGTACCCGCACTTTACCCCACCACATGCACTCTGCTGATCGACAAACTGCAGTGCACCCACTTATACTGCTGGGTGGACTGAGGTGGGGGGTGAATGTGCCCCGTTTTTTGAGGTTGAGGTTCATGGAGGACCAGGCCTATCCCAATCCCTCTTGATCAATCCCTCGTTTTCCTGGATAAAAACTACACCACCATTTACAAAAGTCCTAATTCGTAATTTTAAATTATTGTCATGCAACGTACAATTGAATAGTTGCTGTAAAGGGCCTTGCTAAAAGGCGCTATATAAATCTCATTACGATAAGATAAGCTGGGTCCATTAGATCAAGGCCGGAGAGCACTTTTAGTTTTCCGAAACCTCAACATAGGATGCCAACCTCGGTCTCACAGGCCCCCCACCCAGCACGGGCCCCCCACCCTCTCACCGTCTCGTAGTCCTTGAGGGCCTCCTTGAACTTGCCCAGTGCCATTTTGGCGGTGGCGCGCCGGTAGTAGCCCTTGATGTACGCCTTGTCAAGCTCGAGAGCGCGCGTCGCGTCCGCGAGCGCATAGCCGTAGCACTCGGTGCGCAGGTACGACAGGCTGCGATTGCCATAGTAGATGGCGTTGTCGGCGCACAGTGCGATGGCGTCCGTGTAAAA
This sequence comes from Lampetra fluviatilis, assembly GCF_964198595.1. Taxonomy (NCBI): domain Eukaryota; kingdom Metazoa; phylum Chordata; class Hyperoartia; order Petromyzontiformes; family Petromyzontidae; genus Lampetra; species Lampetra fluviatilis. Next base: position 3,023,271 of record NC_136299.1, read on the forward strand.
CTTGATGGCGTTGTCGTAGTCCTTCACTGCAAGGGGTATTGGGAAGAGAGGGCACAAGGGATGATAATTTTCCACATTATTGTATGGACTCTCAATAATCCACACTTAAGTTGACTGCACTTGAAATCAACTAAAGCATTTTAGGAAATCCCACATTTTAAGAAGGAACAATACGTCTTTACCAAGTTACGTGGGTCTTTACAGTTGCGCTGTATTGCTCTTCGACGCAGCATGACCCGAAACACATCGGTGATCCTTTATGTTTGTTCATTCTACGATGGAAAGGTGGTACACAAAGGGTGGACAAAAGCTAAACATCCCAAGAATGCTGCCATGCATCAGCTGGCCAGTCTCGTGGTCAGCATACTGTCGTGGAATTATCTGTCCAATTCCTGCCACTTTCATGTAATTTTGCTACAAAGTTCACGTATTTTTTTATAAAAATTATTTTAAAAAGGTCAGCGTATACCATCTTTGGGTGTCTTCAAGCTTGAACAAATCTGGGTAACGGTCATCCCATTTAGTGGCCCTTTACCAGTGGTGAAAATGCCGATCTCATCGCAGGATACAGTCTCTCACGAATAAAACCAATGTTGACTTCCCATAAAGCAGTAATCATTGTATTGTCCATGGAGGAGCAAGATAGCGCCCGATACAAATTTGAACCCGCCATATTGCGATTGTCGATTTGATCGTCGACCATAACACTAATCCAAACTAAAATAATAAAACTTAACCGCTTTGGGCTGTCACACGAGTAATTTAAGAGCATTAATTATGCATTTAATAAAATAAAAGCAGCTAGTTAACAGGACAGTTCATTAAGTGTACTTACACTTTTCATATTTACTAGCTTGTTTGCCCGTCCTCGGACGGAAGCTGAAATATTAAAGATGTACATTTACCTTCTTCTTAGGTTTTTTCGGTAAAGTCACGTAGAAAGTAAAATAAAATAAAAACAAAAATCTGGCTGTGACGGTCCCACCTGATGACGGAGACTTGTGTTGCCTCCGAAACGTCGTGATTTTTGTTTTTATTTTATTTTACTTTCTACGTGACTTTACCGAAAAAACCTAAGAAGATGATTCCTTGCAGTCACGAAAGCTTCAAATCTAGAATGTACATTTACGTTTTCTCGTGTGATTGTATTTGTTTTAGGAAATGTTGCACAAAGATATTTTTCTTAACTTATTAAATGAAATTAAGGACTTTGGAATATTTCTTGGTATACAATATTTTGTGTGAATCTCTTATCACTGGTCAAAAGGTTTCCCTACAGTTGACTATCCTTGATGAACACTTTCATCCGCTGAGGATTTTTAGATCTAGACAGAGCCACGTACAACTGTTCATGGGAAAATACGGGTTCATTGAGATAAATACCCAAATTTTCAAAAGTCTGACCCTGGGAATTATTGATCGTCATCGCATACGCAGGAATTATCAGAATGTCGTCGTTTCAGTTCGAAAGGAAGAGTGACATCACTTTGAGCTAGGTCGAGTCTCCCGATGAAGACAATTTCGCCTCGGTTGCATTCCGATACAATATCTGTGGTGATCAAGTTATTTTGTTATGATTTGACGATCAAACGCGTTCCATTGCAAAGACCGCTCTTCTGTTCAGATTTCGCAGCAGCATGATGATAATGCCTGTCTTCAGTGCCAATGTGTGTGGCGGCATTCCTGAAGGCGTTTCATCATGAAGAAATTCTGGAGGGTAATTTAATGCGTCCGCAGAATCTTCCGACACGATCGAGTCAGACCTGTAATAAATTCAGAGATATCCACACAGCTGTGTGATGATGTTTCTGTTCATTTCGAGAATGTCCTTGTTGGTAGGTGCCAGAATCGCTCTTTTCGCAAGCTCTTCGGCAGGCATGTGTTGCAAGTTCTGACCTAAACTGCGGTGACCAGATCATCAACCGTTATCATTTTAGGTGGAATTTCAATGGAACCTAACGGCACACCAGATATCTCCGGCAAACTTCCCAATCCAAATTTCAGCAGCCAATTGTTATGTTCATTTTCACCATCACTCTGAAGGTTTGCCGTGAGAGTCAATTTGGTAAACTGCTGCCATAATACGCTGGATTTGATGCAGCACTCGATAACATCAACATGGGTGTCTTTTGCTACAACCAGCAAAGTCTGTCCTGAAATCGCCACCGATTACGATGACTTTTCCACCAAACGGCCATTGAATCTGCAGGATGTCGCGCAACAGCTGATCGACACATCGAAGGCCATGCTTTGTCAGCATCGTAATTTCATCAATGATGATGAGCGAAGCTTGTCGTAGCGTTTTGCCTTCTGGCGAATTCAGTCTCATCGACGCAAACGATGTGTCGAGGAGGGGAACTGGAAGCTTGAATCCGCTGTGCGCAGTTCGTCCGCCTTTCAGTAAAGTCGCTGCGATTCCAGTGGTCGCAAAAGGAAGAATGATTTGACCTTTTCCACGAACAAATGAGACCAGCGTGGAGTACAGAAAAGCCTTTCCAGAGCTGCCAGGACCATCTAAGTAGAAGTCTGTTCTGGACATGCTCATCGTCAACAGCTCTCATAATTGCTGTGAAATCTTCCAACTGTTGCCCATTAAGGGAGCAAATTCTCGTTTCAGCTTCTTGTTCTTCTTGAACTGCGTCGTATAGCTGAGCTTCGATTGGATGTCCTATCAGTTGCAGAATACCAATTGATGCGCAAGACAATCCATGTTGTTTGAGAATCGAGTTGATGTCGTGCAGAGCCATGTTCAATGCAACATTTCCGTTATGACGCCGTAGATAATCCAGCGACATGTCAAGTGAATGCTTGTTCCACAACAGGCGAGCGTTTGTTGGCATACAGAAGCAGCAAATGTATGCAAATGTCTGTCGCATTTGATATGTCGCGGACTCCGACATGCAATCCCATTCTTCGTCTGAATCCAGAAAATGACGATGAAAGGCAGCTTCCTTGAAGGTGTTGTAAACGACGCCATCGACGGTTTTGAGGAATTTAAAACTGGTAACGCTTTTGACGTGCAGCAGGAGCATCCTCAGATAGAATCGCTCCTCATCTTTGATTCCAACAGTGTACAATCTCGCAACGATCTTAGTGCCTCCTCTTTGTCGCTACTTCCAGTTGTTGTTGACATACACATAATTGTATGGAATGTCGTTGTAGAGAAAATCTTGGGCGTTTGGATCAATCACGTTGAGCTGAAACAAAGATTCGAGCTTCGTGCAACCAGTTCATGCGGCTTCCAACGCCTCTTCTTCTCGACCTTCTTGAAACAACGCATTGCTGATTTGGCAAATGCACGGGCAATCTCATCACGGAACGCGAACGGCCATGCATTGGCGACTCAAGCAAACGCCACATAGCTTCTGGTGCACTCACGTACCTTGTGTTGATGAAATTTTACAACTTGTCGTGTAGAAGTTGAGGATTCTTGCCGGCAGTGATCGTCATTTTGGCACAGTCGAATCCTTTGTAAATATTTATAAATATATTTCACAGCTCTAAGTGATGTACAGACTTCGACGTTGATGTGAGCATTATACCACAGCAGCAGATAGGGATTGTACGGCACCACATATCTGTTATCCATTGATGATCCACGAACATCACCTGAAATTCCTTGTCGCCGACAATACAGAGGATATCCGTTCACATTGTGTGCTGTCGTGGTAGCAAATTGCTTCGGGAATGCCTTTGAGCACTTACCATCTTGCATGCAAGGTGTTCGAGGATTCGCAGCTGCGCATGGGCCATGCATCATGCATCGTGACAATTTCGTGCAACCGCGGATTTTCAGTCGCAATGGGAATTTCAGCAGACACAACTTGATCGATGGGCTCAGAGCTTGTGAATTTATCGTCAACTCGCAATGTTATCAAGATATGTGCATGAGGCAGTCCGCGTTTCTGGAACTCGATGGTGGAGACGAAAGCCGTTGAGATTCCCAGAACACCATGTGCAGTGAGATCCTGCATCAACGATTTCAGTTTCAACTTGAAAACACGTGCCACTAAGTCTGGTCGATCAGATGCTTGTTCACCTTGCTGCAAATTGTTGGCAATTTCTTTCCAGCTTGGATTCGCAGTTAATGTGATGAAAAGATTAGGAGCGCCTAGCTTCGCGAAAATCGACATCGTGTCCGTGCTTTGCTCTTTCATGTTCCGGGGTGAACCTTCGCAAGATGAAGGCAGAATAACAGGAACTCCGGCTTGTCCCCCAGCGTTATGAGAGGCATTCTCCATGTGATCGGCAAGTCTTTCATGACGCTCAACTCGTAATTTCTGCTGATATTGGCGAATGTAATTCAAATTATTCGCTTCAACCTGCAGGTACGAATCGACAATCCACTGTCATGTGAGCTTTCCAGCACTGATTCGTGGTTTGAATGTGCCTCTGATAGCCGTTTGCGCTGCAACATAATGTAATTTGGTGACATTCCCGCTCGTTGCGTTGACTTGAGCTCCAGCATAAGCATCACGTTGCCAATTTAGTGGCCATCCAGTTTCACGAAACAAATACAACAGCGGATAGGACATTGCCTCCAAATTTGGTCTCAGAATGTTCAGATTAAACATAGGCTGTTGGGAGTTGTCTGGATTCTTCAGATACACGCAAATGTCACATTCAAAAGGCGGCTCACCATCGTTGTTCACAAACACCATAGCGATCTCGTTGGCAGTTGGTGCATTGTAGTTGACGCTGATCCTAATGACGATCTCGCCGAAACACCAAATTCACAACCGGCGTCGCCTCGCCTGCAGCATTTGCTTCCTGTGCAGCTCGATCTTCTACTTCAGCGAAGTATGGTGTATGTGTTGGCGAATCGATTGTGGATTCGAAAGTAGCGATCAATTTGATCCAGAAGCCGTGGATTGCACTGAGTGTTGGCAGGATGATTTGTTCAAATTTCTGTTGCTTGTGTGCTGTCGACAACGTAAAGTTGAGCGTATTGTCTTGCTTGACCATTAGTTGGTTCAAGATGGCTTTTCTTGTGCTAAATTTTGCCATGAACCTTGAACACGTAAGGACTGCCTCCATGGAAGTCAACAACCTTAGCTCCCATCGATGCAAATGACAATGCTCTGTTGTATGAACGAACATTTTCACGGGATGCTCAGGATTTGATCGAAGCTCACGGAGAAATTGAAGATATTGGACCATGTTTCCATTCGAGTCAATCGGCTTTTCCACTTTCACTTTGCCTTTCCGACAGCAACTTCTGAATTTTCCATCTGATGGCCGCTCCGCAGCAAATTTTCGTGAACCACAGAACTGGCAAACGACATTCCACACACTGCAGTTGTATTCAATCACTTCAGCTTCCACAAAGTGATTTGCCTCAGCACGAATAGCTTGACTACGATGTTCTTGTCCTGCGAGACAATTATCAGTATTGCCCTCTTGCTCTCATCGATTTGCTTGAGAAAGAGCGTGAGCTGCATGTCAAGCTTGCGTCCAATCCGGACTTTCTTGTTCTCGTCGATTTGCTTTCCTTTCAGCATTCTCTCTCAGAAGTCTGTCCAAAATTTCTTGGCTCTGGTGAACTCTCCATCTCTGCTTTTTTTCTCTTTGCAAATTCTGTTTCTTAGCTGCAGTATCTTCGTCCTCCATGATAGTTGGCAACCCTGGACTGACGTATTTAGATATGACACTTTACATGTTCCAGCAGCTGGAACACTGCGAATAAGGTTGGCTCTCGCATTTTAGACACTTTATATGGGCAGTGAGATCGCCAGAGATGCCAATTTTTTTTTTTAAGAGCAAAAAGCATTAACATTGGTGATTTGTTTTAGCAGGGACTCTTCTGTATCTTGTGCAATTTTCAAAGGCAAACAATTTGTCACAAAATAATTTGAATAAACAATTCACTTCACTTTAACACTGCTTTCAACTCACCTGAAGCTTTGAACTGACAATTTTTTCTTCCCTGATGGCCGATTGATAGCGAAAAGTGAAGTAGACTGCCGATACTGTCAGAAGTCAGTTTTCAATTAAAAAAGACCAAAAAGAACCATTAAAGTTAATTCAATGGCAGTGAATCTTGCACAAAAGTAAGTCATCAAACACTTCACTGCATTTCACTGTAGCACTTTATTAATGGCAGTGATTCTTGCACAAAACTACATCATAAAATACCTCACTTCATGTCATGGTAGCACTGTATTTAACTCACCTTCAATTTGTTCAAATTCACTGCTCTGATACTTTTTTCTTCAGCTTTCGCTCGCTGGGGTTGAAATAAATTTGAATTCGATACAATATCTGGAAAATCACCAGGGAAATGTCTATTTTATCATAATTTAGAAGCATAAATTAGACTTAGCTGTTGTTTCAAGTGCTGAAAAAATAAAGATACCAAATCCACTTTGTTGCTGTGTGGAATTATTCATTTGATTCACTCCCAATAAAGAAACGTCAAATTTAAAGCGAATTTGTGTAACAAATGTTTTCTTTCCGCTCGACCTTCTTCTGCGCGAGTGTAAAAATCCACCCGCTTATGATCATTAATGACGGGGTGGGGGGCCTCATGTGGAGTGACGTCACGTGCGGCACACACACATTCTTGGCCCGTTATATTAGTAATGCCATACAAATGGGTGAAATAAACTTAAAAATGGACAGTAAAAACAAAGGACATTGCAATTCCCACAGCTGAATACCATTTTTTTCATAAAATGTCTGCTGCTGGAAAAAAATATTCCTTTGCTCAACCAAGGGGGCATTCCCTTTGGGCCAATGAATGGAAACAGGCACTCAATATGGGAACCTGTCCCTATGAATCGCCAATCACACATTCACAATTTCAATTGCCACCTAAATCTGGTGGGTGGTGACATCTCTCAGTCACCCGTGGAGTGACTCCCCGTGTGAAATTGTCACACAATGTTCCCACAACTTGGAGAATCGTTATACAGACATGCCGCCCCGCATATCCCCGAGACAGAAGGCTGACATGCTTCAAGAACCTGCTTTTGCAATACCGAATAAGAACAATTATAGCCTCTCCAACATGTATCAAGATTATACATTGAAACAGTGCATATCATTGCAATATATAGCGTACCTTTGTAAATCTACTGCCAAACGATGTAATGTAGGTTGTGGAGGTTATATGATCATCCTTTACTAAGCTGGTCAGTGTAGCTGTGCGAAGATGGGGAAAATGTGGAAGCACACAAATACAGAACAATAGATTTTGTTGCACTGCCCTCTATAGTCTGAAGAGTAACAACACAACTCTGTGACTTGTTCATAATCATTAAGTGGGTGTCCACCATAGATTATAATCTATGGTGGACACCCACTCAAGCACTATCAAGGCTAGAGCTTGCTTATCTTTTGAGATTGGGTACATTTCGAGTAGTCATGTCATATATAATTATAAATAATATATTTAATGACATTGATCTAATAAATAATGTATATGTAGTCATACTGTATACATAGTTATATTATATAATTTTATATTATAATATACCTAATTATTTGATATTGTCATATCTCTATACATACTATTTTACGCAAATCTTTGATTGTAATTCCAGTTATCTGTGATGCAGCCTATCTGCAATTCATTCCGTTATTTCACCTTATCTTATTACCCACAAATATGGTACAACATAGCTTAAATGAAATGAATAACAAGGTTGTAATGTTTTATATATATATCGCTAGATTATCCCATGGATGCACAATTTCCATGCACTGTATAACAAAAGTTATCCCAACATAGGAAACTATTTGTAGAGCCAGTTGGTGATCCACACTATTCTCCCGAGGAACTGGGGTTTAACATCTGTCACCAGACCTGGCATAGTGTTAAAACACACAAACGTTTGGCCTAAACTGCTTGAGCAGGTGTTTTATTTATCATCACATACATATGGTAATAATCTCACATTAACCAAGATATTTTTTTAAAGGCCAGTGATAAAGCAGTAAAAAGTTTGGAGAGAAAATAATAACATATTTTACTTGCATTTAAATCAAACAGCCATAAAAGAAAACATCTCTTGAGGTTACAGCCATTCCGTGCAGCACACGGCAGCAGCAATTACTCAGTGACCACAGAGGGCTGTCATCACTGAAAGGGTTAAGGTGTGGAAACATGGCTCCCCCCCCCCCCCCCCGAAGAAATGCTACACTACACCAATTTGGGCTTTGGAAATCTTCCAGAAGACTCCGTAGGACCTGAAAGGATATTAAAGATTTCTTAATTTACTCATCTTAACAGATGTGCCTGAATTTTGATAATCCTGCACCATGAGACTTGTTCCACGGTTTAAACATTGAGGTTTACAAATTTAATAAGTACAACGTGAAGACGGGGGAATTAATACTCGTTTAATATCATAAAGGTATAATCCCGACCTTGCACAACATAGCAGAAAATGAGTAGAATTCTGCCAATATCATTACACTTGGCTGAAATCATCAATAGTTCACTTTGTATTGTGTTTATCAGTGCATTCCAAACGTTTGTTTCTAAGTGCGTTGACATGTTATGGAGGAGGCTCGTGAAGGACGCTGCTACTGGGCAGTTGGAGGTAGTCACCCTCCAGCAATAACGAAGGGCAGAGAAGCGACGCTCACAACAACGAGCGCAACGCTGGGTCGCTAAAACACAGCAAGTTGGCACAGTAGGGGGCACAGGTGGTGCATCGGCCAGTCATCTCAATCAGTTGACCCATGGTACCTGCTGGGTCAGCCCCGTGACCTCCTTACCGGCGGGCGTTCGACCCTTCACGTGGCCTTAACGTGCACGTAGCCTGGCACAAGCGCTGTGGTGACGTCAACGCCACTTTGTGGCGAATGGAGGTTGTTGTTAACATGTTTAACATTCCACACGTGTATCGAGGTTTCAGTTTCATTCATTTGGTATCGCCCTGTGAGCCATTGATTTAAAGCTTTCGTGACTGCAGGGATTCATATTCTTGGTTCTTTCGGTAAAGTCAAGTAGAAGGGAAACAATAAAATAATAATAAAATATATAAAACAAAAGAACCAAGAATAAGAAAACATCTTAAAAGTGACTGCGCGCAAACAATGAGGTAATGATCACCTCGGATGCGGTCTTGTTTTTTTTTACTTTTTTTATCGTGCACGCTAAATATTGACACAATTATGAACTAATCAATATAATTTCACATATCCAAAACGGAGATAAACCTATATGGAAATCACAAACCATAGGAAAGTGCGATATTTACAATGAGAGATGAGCATCATGCCAAAAACAGGCAGTCGGTTCCAACATACATTAATAATACTGCTAAGCAAATGAGTTTCACAGCTGTCTACTCGGAGTAAATTCAAGACAGGGAATTGCTATAAGTTAGTAATGTGCCGCCAGTCTGTATAAACACTCAACACACGGTTATTTTCCTTCTTATGCTGCTCATTAATGCTGTAAAAGATTAGGCTTTCGTGCTGTGAACACACAAAATAAACGTGCTCATGTTTCGAACCTTATTGGTTACCCCCGTGCCCTGAGACATCTCTACGCTTATCCGACAAGAGAGAAACAACAATCAATACACGTTTTGTTGATGCCCATATTCAAACGTCTGTAAGCCGTATGGACCTGAAAACTAAATTTCCCTGTTCAAGAATGTGGTAAACCGTATGGGTTGATAGCTATTCCATTACGACGCGTAGACTGTTCTAGAATCAGACGCAAGTCAGTTACGACACCACGGGGAGGGGGGGGTTAATCTTATCTTATAGAGCTTCTTACATCCAAGGCGCTTTACAAGAATTATAAATGGTACTGTACAATGAGGTTAGCTCAAAGTGAAATGCTGGCATGTGATAGAAGGGGATGGGTATGGAAGGTTAGCGAGGAACGGGGGGGGGGGGGTACACCAAAGGAATGAATGTAGTGGAGGGGACTCATGAGTTGCCTTGTGCGAGAATATTATTTCGTGACTGTACCGAAAGACCCAAATAATCTTAATTCCTGCAGTCACGAAAGCTTTAAGTCAAGCTTGTGTGAGAATGTCCTTTGATTCCGATTCAGCCCGCATAGATTCTGATTCGGCCTGGATTCGTATTGAATAAAAGTGGAAGCGCATCGGTAAATAGGCGGCTAAACGGAGCTGACGTTGATGCCAAGTGGTCTTTATACAACCTCAACTCGGCCATCCGCTTAGTCATGGGGAGATGGGGCCGCATGTTGGCGGCCCTTCACGACAGCGCCACGCTATTATTTTAGCAGAGCAACAACCATCACGTACGTGGCTGCACGCACCCCCCGTTAGGCCACTATTTAAGCAACCCATACGACGACGGTGACAGAAACACGCGATTTGAACATCGAGAAGCTTTCAATTGAATGAGTCGTTTCAAACCAACAGTCCGTCAACTTTGCAGACTCGTCACAAGGCGGGCGAGGATATTATTAAACATAAAAAAAAACCCACATTACTGACAGGGGGTGGTCAATGCAAATTGAAAATCATCCGTGTATAACATCGCAATTAACTTCGATATCGCTCTCATAATCCACCCTCCCAAAGTCACAACGTAAGACTCGCGGGGCCAACTTAACCGGCGTAACACGATTACATTTCCTACATCACATGAGCTGGCAGCGGGTCACAAGCCAATCAGACGCGCGTCGATCCTGTCACGGGCCAATCGCGCACCTCGCCGCGTGCGTCACACGCGGCACGCCCACCAATCGGAGCCCCGCGTTCCCACAAGTCGCGCCTATGCGGACCACGCAATACAAACACCTGGGCAAACGCGGCCTGGGCTAGCCGAGGCAAGGGCGTGCGCCGTGGCGGCAACAACCGCGTGCCCCGGCGAGCCGCGACCGCTCTCTGCCTCCCCGAGGGCCACCGCTCATCGCCGGCGTCTCGCCGCAGCTCGTACCGTTGAAGTAGTCGTTAGCCTTGGCCTTGAGGCGTTCCGCCTGCTCGAGCTGCCCGTCTCCCGCTGCCGCCTCCTCCACGCGCGACTCGGCGCTGTCCGCCATGTTGGTAGGGAATAGGCCGGGGGAGGGGTGGAGGGGGGCGCGGGCGACCAATCAGAAGCGAGCTCTCGCGCGGGTGGCCACAGGCGGCCTCTTCCTCACGTGCAGCCAATCGGAGGCGAGCTCACATTCGGGGCAATTTAGGGGCGGGGGCGGTGGGCGGGGCGAGGGAGGGGCGGTGGGCGGGGCGAGGGAGGGGGCGGTGGGCGGGAACAAAATGTGAGTGCGAAAATGAGACACGCGGTGGGTACGAAGATCGACCACGTGTTTTGAATTTGATTTGTTACACGGGAATGATCCCGATTTAGGCAATTTATAAGCGAAATGCGTGGTGCGTAAGCAAGGCAACAACAAAAACACATTGTTGCAGATATTGCCCAACAAGTGAGGTGTGTGACGGTCTCAGACGAGACACGCGAATTGAAAATACCACTGAAAACACTAATATAACAGCAAGAGGAATAGGGACGTAAACACGCGAATCGAACAAGTGCAAAAGTGGGAGCAAAAGCGCCAGAAAAAAAAAATATTAGATGCAGATGCATTTCAAGCCATAAACGAGGTTCGCTTCAAAGGCCTTGACAATAAGCAGAAACTTACAATTAAATATATCAACTTAAACCTTAAAACAATTATCTGGGTGCCAGGCGAGGTCTCGCATGAATGTGGAGTGTGCCCCTTGTCTTTGCTGTTATTTACACGTGCACTCTGCACGAACACTAGCCTTTGCCGGACGATCGGCGTGTTTCAATGTGTTCCAATTCCTCTTGTGCCTGAAGCATATTTAATCCCAGCATTTTGTAACAGTTGGCCAGCTGCAATGGGGTGGTGACCCACAGCAAAGCGGTACTGTCCCCTTCTCTCTTACTCCAGCTGTGACTCGCCAAGTGGCCCCTGCAGTTCTCGGTATTTTCCACAGCAGCCGGTGACCCACCCAATCGTGGCTCCAAAGCCAGCTCTGTTGTTTGCAGCGACAGCGATGGCTATAATCTAAGTTGTCCCGTGGTTGTTGTTGGACTTGCATCCCACTGGGATTTTTTTGCACAGCGTTGGTGTACGGTGCTTTTTTTCTGGAAGACTTTGCAGTTTTTTCCTGGATTTTTCTGTTTGCGCATAGTCACTTTAAGATGTTTTCTTGTTCATGTTTTTGTTTGCTGCGGTTGCACCCGATTCAAGAGCCGAATGGCTCACAGGGCTATACCAAATAAATGAAACTGAAACTAAACTGAAACTCTTATCAGTGATCACTCTCTGCTCCATTCCGCTTTCTTGCCTGCCGATTGAGTAAAGCACTTTCTTCACTAGTATCTCGCTCCTGTGGCACAATTGTTGAATTCCCGTTTTGAGAACTTTTATCTTTATCCCCAGCTAACATCTAAATCTCTTCATCTCGACATGGGATCTTTTTAAACTGCTGAGATTCCAAAACAAAAGTTTGAGCTGCGACGATGCATTATTTCTGGAGCTTTTTTTTTGCTAACGTCAAGCTTCCGATTATGTCCTGAAGGGCTTAATACCATCCCTGTCATTGACAAAGTACAATAATTACCAAAATTTCCCCACCCCTTCATAAATTGTAAACAAAAACAACTTTAGAGGCCTTATTCTAGTGGCACTCTACGCCAGTTAAAACACTGAACTCTGTCATTTCCCATTGCTGCAACTAAATTTTAGACCAACACTGGAAGCCACCCAGATATAAACATCAGGCGTGCTGACAATGAGAAGCAATCCAGTGTAGGGCATAGCCTCGGGATTATTTACATACTTTTATGTCTGGTGTCTGTGCTGTCCCACCCTCGGTGACAATGTATTGTGAGATTGAAGGCTGGAGGACCATGAAGTCATACTTTCTCAATGCCGCCGACAAGTCGTTCTGGCATTGACATCATATGCGCGCACACATGCCGGGAAATGCAAAATCACAATTTATCCCTAAATGCTTCGAATGTCAACAATACTCCGGCCATTAACTTACTGAGACCACAGTGGTCGGCTATTAAACTTTGGAGCTAGCTATTACTCTGTCTTGTGCTCCAGCTTCGCGTGCGCACCACGCTGCACACACACACAGAGAGAGAGAGAGTTCCAGGAATTGGCGTAGAGTCGTGGCGATGTCCGTTTTTTTTCATGCACCAACAAAGGCTGGGCAAACGACTTAGCCTTCAGGGACAGCATGTCTTGCTCCACTCCCTCTCAGCAGTGCTCAATTGATGTACAGTATGTCACTGTTTTATTATTTACAGAGTATGTACCGCAGCCTCGTATTTTTAACCAGGTAAGAACCCATCGAGATAGGAAGTCCCATTTGTTTTTAAAGGAAGACCAGAAATGATAATATACACAAGTGACACAAATAATCACTTAAAGTTAAATTGTCAAGTTTAAAGTCACAGTGAAGACAACCATAAGCTGCAGTTTTACCACTGTTAATGGTTTGCGAGTGTATTCCAATCTCATCGGTCACACAACAAAGGTGTTTATTCCAGTCACATAATTGGCTTGCATCAAGCACAATCAACATGTGAGCTGACCGCTTTTGTAACTCATGTTTGAGGCTCAACCATTCAACATTTTGGAGATGGTTTGATGTTAGCCCTTCACATTTCTATTGACTCACACTCATTGCCAAGTTGCCATTATTTGGCTTCCACTATGATCTGCAAGCTTGGATTGATCTTACTTTTAATGTGATAGGTCGATATATGCAGTAGTTGTTGGTAGCCGATCTGATACCTTCACCATTACCTTGAATAGGTTCCCTGGCACAGACATTCCTGTCTCCTCAAAACATTATCACTGTGGGGGGTGCGGGGGGGGGCGATATACAATGCCGACACACAAGTCGAGGACAGCTTTTCCATATTACCGACAATATGAATACATCAAATAAATAATATTATCAGCTATGGTCTGACCACTGCTGTATGAAGGCCTCCTAAGCCACTACTTAAAAAAGAATACGATCTATTGTCCGAATAACGCAAATGGACAATCGTGGCCTTCGGTAAGTCAGAATTTTATCTTCATGAGACACGACAGGTGCACACGTGTTCGTTTCGGCCCCATCTGCCAGTTGTAAACATTTATAACGAGCTTTTTTAAAATTGCCAATACAGGTTCTTTGCCCTTGAGGACCCACCTGCCTAGGCTACATTCAGAGCCAATTAATTTTGTCGGGAGGATCAGTATATGGTGGTCGCAGACTCCAAGATCCATTTTTCTACTCGTATAAAAAGCCTCGCCACCATACTCGACCAAAATTGTCGTTTTATCACCACGTGCAAAATATAACCAAGTCCTGCAATTTAATATCAGGGCTCTACGACACATTCGACCACTATTGAGTCGTGGAAACGCGGTGGCGTATTGCGACAAGTCTCGATTTATTGTAACTCACTATTCGACAGGAGATCTGGCAAAACATTACCAAGCTACAGCGTGTACAACATTGTTTGGCACGTGTTGTGACGGGTACTGCAGGTTTACGACCATGTGCGTTTAGTGCTCGCCAAGTTGCATTGGCTTCCGGTTGCCATAAATGAACCACAAAACCTTGCTGATCTCGTCAAGGAGCATAGACCACTCAAACTGCGGTCATTGTTGCAATGGCTTTTGGCTATCCATCGAATAAAAATGGTCACTGCATCGCGCATTATCAAATGCGCACGTGTGGCTGTCTGGAACGTTCTCCCAATATAAGGAAGCCACTGGATTTTTTGCACTATTGAATCTAGATTGAAAACCCATTTCTTTAAAACTGCTTTTTGTGTTTAGTTTGTTGTCCTTCCCCCGCACCTCCGATTCGCACGGTTGGCTACATACGGGACGAAACAAGTTCAACATACATAACTTTGATCCACCCCACACTCAGAGCACATGGGTTCAATTCCAATCTTGCCAGGGCAGTGTGGGCGTGCCACGTTCTTAGGTTTCACTTGATGAAGACATTGGCATGTGCACATGATTATACAATCATAACCACGTGCGAATAGCACGGCTGGTTACGTCTGGTGCAAAATAAGTTTTACATACATGCGCATCAAGGTATGCACTTGTGGTCATGTGTGGTCATGTGTTTGCAATGTGTGCATGTATCCTCATGTTTAGCATTGTGTGTATATATAGCAATGTGTGGTAATTTGTAGCAATGTGTGCATATGTGGTTATATGTGATGGGTGGAGCAGTGGCATAGTGTTTAGCGCACTATGCTAAGAATCCGGTGACCTAGGTTTCATTCAAACAGAAGTGATCATCTGCTTGTTTTGGGCTTTCCATGGGTCAACTCCGCCCTAAATAATTACCTGGTGTGATGTGGAAATATCGGCACTGGCCTTAAAAGGTAACAGCACTTGCCCCCACAATTTGTATGGCTGCTTTAGGAGCATCTTTGTATTTGGATATATGTGTTAAGGGTCCGTCCATAAATGACGTCACGCACCTAGGGGGGGGGTCAGACATTTGTGACGATGTGTGACGAGGGGGGGTTAGATAAATGTGACGTCACATCAAAATGCGCAACTTTAAATAAATATAGACAACACGTTCTACTTAATTAAATAGACTTTTAAATAAATGTTTTCTCCTACAACATCAGAGTGCAGCACCACAATAAATACGCACTACAATGACAATAGTTTAAAGCGATTGGAAGCATGTTTTATTTTCAAAATGGAAATATGGTTTTGGGGGGGGGGGGGGCAGAGCTTTGTGACGTCATATTTGAGGGGGGGTCTGACTTTTTGTGACGCCGTGTGACGAGGGGGGGGGGGGTCAAAAATCGTCCAAAATCGCGTGACGTCATTTATGGATGGCCCCCAATACGACCCCACAGCCACACATGATGCTCACAGGACAACTGTGAACACAAAGTTGAATTTAATTACAATAACAAAAACCACAGAAATAACAATAGCAATAAAAGTAGCAGAAATAATCGTAGTTCTCTATCCATGTAGGAAAACCTCAGCTGCATCTTAAAACTCTTAAATGATGGTTAATGGAAATTCCAATTTCAGGAGGACCACATTTCGAAACAGCAAAGTCATAATGGAATCCAGGTCATTCTGACACATTCCAGGATCTTTTAAGGAACAGCCTGAAATGGCTTGGGAATGGCCTTGGGAATGTATCAGATCTGTCCAGCAAAGCGTCCAGCCACTGGAGGAACCATTTCCCTTGATCCATTTCCATTCACGTGCTCCGTGGCCTCACCAAACTCACAAGCAGCATTTGCCTCCAGGGCCACCACAGATGGAGATCTAAGCACTGCATCTTACCCGCTGAACATGCCACTAGATTTCTAAGATTTAATTGCTAGGTATTTACCTGTATATAGTGCCGTGAGAGAGTTTGTGAACCCCAATGAAAATTATGTAAATTCCATAGTTTTACCATGATAGCCTTCAATCAAAACCGGTATTTTCTTAAATATCCAATAGGGTTTATATTACCAAATTCCATGAATTTGAAACAACACGGTGTATGAATTAAACAACAAATAAGGAATTAAGGATCTGGGTAGGTGAAAAAGTTATTTAGCCCTGGTTTCATTAGCTTAATTAAGGGAAAATTTAGAATCAGGTGTTTAAATAATTAGGTAGATCTTCAGGGGTGAGTTTAAGAGGCCCCACCCTTTATAAAGATCAGAAATTTCGATTTAAAGCTTTCGTAACTACAGGGATTCATCTTCTTGGTTCTTTCGGTAAAGTCACGTAGAAGGGAAATAATAAAATAATAAAAATAAAACATAATAAAATACAATTCTCATGACGTTTCGGCCACAACGCAAGCAGCCGTCCTCAGGTGAATACCAGGTCTGTCTCCCCGACATTTTTATTATTTTATTATTTACCTTCTACGTGACTTTACCGAAAGAACCAAGAAGATAAAAGATCAGAAACTTTGTGAGTTTGGTCTTCACCATACAGGGGTGTGGAAACAAGTCATGCCACGACCAAAATAAATCTGAGGAGCTCAGAAAAAAAGTTATTGATGCTTATCAGTCCGAAAAGGGTTATAAAACTATTTCTTAGGATTTGAGGCTCCAGCCTACCACTATCAGACAGATAGTCTACAAATGGGGAAAGTTCAAGACCACAGTCACTCTACCAAGGAGCGGTCGTCCTACCAAATATCTCCAAGAACAAACCTGAAAATCATCAAGTCACAAAGAACCCCAAAGAAACATCCAAAGTTCTGCAGGCCACTCTCACTTTTGCTCATGTGAGTGTTCATGACTCAACTATCTGAAAAAGAATGAACAAGAATGGTATTCATGGAAGGATAGCAAGGAGAAAACCACTGCTCTCCAAAAGAGCACATAGATGATCCACAAGACTCCTGGAACAATGTTTTCTGGACAGACGAGTCAAAGGTAGAACTTTTTGGCCTCAATGAGAAACGTTATGTTTAGTGAAAACCAGACACTCCTTTCGAACAGAAGAACCTCATCCCAACCATCAAGCATAGTGGTGGGAATGTGATGGTTTGGGGCTGCTTTGCTACCTCAGGACCTGGACGGCTTTCCATTACTGCCACAACCATGAATTATGTATTGTATCAGAAGGTTCTAGAAGAGAATGTCAGGCCATCCGTCCGTGAGCTGAAGCTGGACGTAAGGTGAGTCTTGCAACAAGACAATGATTCTAAACATACTATAAGATGTACAAAAGAATGTCTGCTGAATAAATTCTGCGTTTTACAATGGCCTAGTCCAGGGGTCGGCAACCTACGGCTCCGGAGCCGCATGCGGCTCTTTACGGGCTGCTTCTTGACGATATGTACGTATGTACAGTATGTACTCAGATGCATTGCGGCTCTTGAAATACTGAATTTTGTACCGAATTGGAAAGAAATGGCTCTTCTTGTTATTTTGGTTGCCGACCCCTGGCCTAGTCAAAGTCTGGACCTAAACCCCATCGAAATGTTGCTGATCAAGGGGGTATCACCAGTTACTGAATCTAAAGGTTCACATACTTTTTCCACACATGGTTATTGAATGTAGAATCACT
Source organism: Lampetra fluviatilis (assembly GCF_964198595.1). NCBI lineage: Eukaryota > Metazoa > Chordata > Hyperoartia > Petromyzontiformes > Petromyzontidae > Lampetra > Lampetra fluviatilis. The sequence goes on from NC_136299.1 coordinate 3,041,260, forward strand.
TGAGGATAAATAAATTTTGAAAGAGTATAATGTTTTTTTGTGTAATTTGTTGAATCAGGTTATCTTTATTATTAGGACTTAGATTAAGATCTAATAACATTTTAGGTTTGAAATATGTTAAATATGTGAAAAGATTTTCTCGGCACTGTAACATCCTGTGAGTCGACCTGCATGGAAGATACGGTGATAGAATATCTCTCTCTGTCTGTCCCAAAACTAAGCCATGGTTCATTTTCTTTGGGTCTTTCGGTAAAGTCACGTCGATAGGTTCAAAGAAAATAACAAAAAATAACAAAATAAATTGTCTTTGAACCTATCGACGTGACTTCACCGAAAGACGCAAAGAATATGAATTCCTGCAGTCACGAAAGCTTTAAGTCAAGATTTAAGCCATGGTTCTAAACAGTGTAGAAACCCATGCTACAATGCAGAGACTTGAATACGATGACATAATTTTGGATACAATATGTTTTACTATACTGTGTTTATTTACACGAGTTGATGTACAATATATCCCAAAACGTATGCTATATATAATCGTCATCCATGGTCAATCCTCTGTTGGATGAAGTCCTCCCCAATCCACCACCATCTTTCATGATCCTGCGACATCTTAATCCACATGGCTCCTGCACACAAGCTGATGAGCTGATTTCATTGCTTGCTCCATCCCCCCACCCCACCCAGGGGACGTCATATGCAACAGTTCCATTCCATATTTATACATAATATATTGTGCCCTGGGATAAAATACGTGAAAAACTAAATATATACCCAATAGTAATTCTGGTTTGACAATACAATATACCTATATTGTCCTCCATTTTGTTGTTCCAATCTCTTCCAGTTACCTTTTGACCACCCCAAGCTAATAAAACCGTTGGCCCTGTGAAAGTGTAACAGTCACCTGTAAATAAATTATAACATGTTAAAACAGCACTGGCCTCCGAGATTATTTTACGTGCCTGAGATAGAACAGTTGTTCATATGCGACACGCGTGCGTTTCCCATACACCCGTGCCAAACACCTGTTGTGTGGAAGTCATTGTTTTGTGGGAGTATCCCAAGGATACAAAATTCACCAGCACTCCCTGAATTAATTCCTTATCCCTGCAAGCCTGCAGTGTCCTCATTATCAAGACCACAGTCTAGATGTAAGGGAAACCTGCACGATGGCATTGATGTGACCGGGTGGTTTTTTGTTAAGCTGTACGCACTTATGGAAAACAAACTATCGGTGGCCATGAGTAGGAATTGCGCACCTTGTTATTTATTTGGTATATTTGTCGTTATGTTTAATTTTTCGCAGTGTGCAGTACAGTTCTTCGGTATGTTTTATAATCGCGTAAATTGTCGGGGGAGCTATACGGCAGAAACCGCAAAAAACCCACACAACGTGTGATACAACAGCAAATGGGAGCGATTTGTATGAAATACAAATTGGTCGTGCAATCTAGCATTAAACAAAACAGCGTATGGTATTTTTGAAATAAAAAATTACTTGCTCACTCCACTTCCAGCAAAAGGGCATCCACTAGAGGTTCCTTCAGAGGGTGTTTTGGCCTACTCTTTCATGCTGGTCGGACCCCACCACACACAAGTTGCCGATCCACTGTAAATGGTGGACGCACATTTATACTGCTAGGTGGACAGAGAGGTGAGGGCATTTAAGAAACTCGCGCCATTGCTTCAACTGCCACGTGCCTCGAGATCGAACCGGTGACCTCTGGATGTCAGGACCAGTGTGCTGACCGTTTCACTGTGGCAGCATTCTAATAAAATGCACAGACTATAAAGGTTTTGGGACTCCTGCGTATTTCCTGTGTTCATTGTTTTCACTGTGTACTCGTGAAAATTTAGTCCCACTCAGTTAAAACGTAATGCCTGCAAAATAAACTCCACCAGGCGATAATTTTAGTTCTGAATTTCCATTCAAAACTCTTGTGAGCAAACATACCGTAACATATATTCATGAATACTCAATCAGCGTGCCATGTTTAATGCCATGTCTAAGTGAGGCCATAGTGGCTGTTGTGTCGCATGACTGAAAATATACAACACAGTTGGTGGTTTCTTAACATCACTGGTGTGAATTACAAGGCATAAATGAAACATTTAAAGTTAAAAAAGTACGACTAAGTGTTCAATAGCTGGCGGGCAAAGTGTGTGCTTGCAGACAACAAGTGTTGCTATGGGATGTTTATGAAACCTTCAGAATTTTGTGTTGGCAGAATATTAATAATTGAGTCCCTCTCGTATTTTGGCGAGACTTCTATAGGCACATTACAATGTTTACTCAATATTAATCTCACAACTGGGATTGCTTATGTCTACAAAGTGGTATTGTTTATCAAAATTCAATCTCCAAGCCTCCTCCCACATTATCAACTGGATGGGAGTTTTAACAACTTTCGAACCGAGTCGTTTTTTTAAAGGATTAAGAACTGTTCCATGTTTTCACAGTGCAATTTAATTCATGAGAAAGCTTCAAAGTTTATTCGCAATTAAGAAGCAAGGTTAAAGTGGCTTCAGTGAAATAAAGATGCACTTTTTTCAGGCTTCAGTGATCAGTGTGAGAATATCTACAGAATAATTTAGGGTAAAATAATTGGTTATGTCTAAATGTGTATTCCCACACAAGTAAGCAGTACAACTCAACACACTAGTGAACAACATAATGGCATGAAACAATACATAATTGGTGACATTTTGGGCAATGGCCCTTTTCCGTCGTGATAAACAGGCCAGAGGAATACAGTGATAATAAGAGTTGGAGATTGCACTTTACACCATAGGGCCGAATGAGATTACATTTGAAAAATGTAATTTGAAAAATGTAAGTAATGCTGATGTACAGTTTTTAAATAGTTATCAAAGATTATATGTTGAGAACCAACGCTTGCAATAATCAAAAGTATTACTCCTAGAAAAAGTTATTTATATATATATTTAAAAAAATGAAGTTATACAATGTTACTGGCACAATGCATCATGGGAAGTACATTTCTGGGCTCGATTACCATTTCAATGTAAAGATTTTAACTGCCATGATTGTCTGAGGCAGAGGAGTCTGGGAATTAAAATGTGGAGAACTATGAGACTAATTTCTGGGCCCTAATACCAATTCAATGGAAGGAATTTAACTGCCACGCATTTCTGCAATAGAGTCAGCAGTAGAAAATGTGGTATGGAACAGTTTAACTTTTCTATGTCAGGGTTCAGTCTCTACCAAGGGTTGTTCGATGACAACCAGGAAAGCGGTAACCATTTTCAGACTATCACAGGTTCTAAAACTTAGGAACAAGTAACCAGTTTCGGTGGAATTCTATCAATGAATGCACCAATTGACACGCGCGAATCTACAAACGGCACCATGGCCCTAGTCCATTTGCACTTGCTTCTCAGTTAAATGGTAAAGGTGGCTGTACCTTTACCTTGTATTCAAAAACTGGTCATCAGAACACATTTTTTTAAATTCTCATCAGGCCCCATGGTGTAAAAGTGAAGTCACCAACTCGTCTTCGGCCTTTATATTTGTTTGCCATAAAAAGGGCATTGCCAGAAACATAGCAAATTATATATATTATATTCAGGCCCCATTGTTATTGATGAATGTATTGAGGTTTTTTTGTGTTGTGTTTGTACACCACTTCCAATGCAACATTACCAAATAATTTGTACAATGTCTTCATGTGTGTATGTGACGGTGGTTGGCTGTTAGAGGCAAGGTCGTGATGGGGAAGTAGTGATGTGGCAGGCAGCCATGGATGGGGAGGGCATTGTGACTCATTGTGTAACCGGAATATTTTCATGTTTACGCTATTGCATAAAATATGAAATTTGACATTGCAATATTTTCAAACGTGTTAGCAATTTGAACTTCCTAATGTGACAAACTATACAAGGACTGTTTTCTTGGAATTTCTCTCACTTGATACAGCTATCGTGCTGTGACGGTTCCACCTGAAGACGGAAGCTTGTGTTGCCTCCAAAACGCCGTAATTTTTATTTTATTTTACTTTTATTAATTAAAAAAATTTACCTACGTGACTTTACCGAAAAAACCTAAGAATATGACGCCAGGAGTTTGTGCGATATACAGGGTGCTTCAACATTTTTTTTTTAACACTTCTGAGACGGAAGCTTGTGTTGCCTCCGAAACGTCGTAATTTTTATTTTATTTTACTTTTATTAATTTAAAATTTTTACCTACGTGACTTTACCGAAAAAACCTAAGAATATGACGCCAGGAGTTTGTGCGATATACAGGGTGCTTCAACATTTTTTTTTAACACTTCTGAGAATTTGCAACAATACCACAAGAAATGTGCCGCCAGGCTCTGGAGATCACCTGGAGAAGATTCCAGGCACGTGTTGACAATGATGACGAACAAGTGGAGACTCTTTGACTTTTAGAAGCTATTAACATTACATTTGTTATCATGTTACAGTGTATTATCCATTATTTTCCCATTAAAAACGATAGTCCCATATAAGTGTTACTTTTTTTAAGCACCATGTATTCCATTTTGGATAATACATTGATGAAGAAGATAGGGATACCTTACAGGAGGAACTGAAACCGACATGATTTCAATACCTATCTCTGCTACTCTATATTTTAACGTCACGTGGAACAAAGATGCCGCCTGTATTCTTAGGTTCTTTCGGTAAAGTCATGTAGATAGAAATTAATAAAATAATACAAAACACACAAGTGGTCGTCATCAGTCGTCTGATGACGACCACTTGTATTGCGATCGAAATGTCGTGATTTTTTTTAATGAATTTAATTTATGCTTCCTGTAGTTTCCAATAAACACACGTGTCTGAACCGTTACTTCAGAATCCTCGAAACCCTAATGTCCTGACTCTCCTGAACCAAAGGCTTAAGAAGGTCCTTTGAAGTTAGCTGTTCTCTGTTCTGGGTATGAATTCTGAATATCAGTTTCATTTATTTTGCATAGCCCTGTGAGCCATTCGGCTCTTGAATCGGGTGCAACCGCAACAAACAAAAACATGAACAAGAAAATATCTTAAAGTGACTATGCGCAAACAGAAAAATCCAGGAAAAAACTGCAAAGTCTTCCAGAAAAAATGCACCATACACCAACACTGTGCAAAAATCCCAGTGGGATGCAAGTCAAACAACAACAACAACAAGACAACTTCGATTAAAGCCATCATTCTAACTCCGTACTACAACAAACAAACATGGCCAAACCAAAAAACGTTTCGAAATCACCAAAATAAAGCCATAGGCAATGTAACAGTGATCATAGGAACTGTGACGAAAAAAAAACGAACGTTGTGCACTTTTCTCAAGTGGCCCACCGATCTAATAACGCCTATAAATGAGTTACATTGGTCCCTCGGTTTTACGATGCCATCGATGAACGATATTTCGTTGAACGATTTGCCCTTTCTGGGGGGTGTGCGAGAGACATGGCCAGACTTTTTTTTAAGGTAAATAATCTAAACACAAATTACGCACGGGCACGTTGATTACAACTTACTTCGTTTCATCAAACCCTACGTGTTTATTTACGATTGAGAAGAACCCAAAGGGGTGCAAGGCTGCAGTAAATGTTAAGAACCCACTGCTCTCAATGGCACAATTTTTGATTGACGAGTGTTTAGGATATAACGCGGTTCCCGCCAATTTCGGCCAATCGGAGCCCTCCTAAGTGGACTCGGCGGCAGACCTCAGCCAATCAGCGACGTCCTTTCATGAGCGTTTTGAGTGTAGTTTGGTGCGAAGCTTTTCAATGTTTGGTGGTGCGTTTCTTATGAAAAAAGCTCTCTTGAATACTTACATTTTTTAACTTAAAAGTTAAGTAAGATCAGTAGCAATGGCCCCTTAAAATGAATGTGAAGAAAGCCTAAGGTAATACTTTATTTTATTTTATGCTCTGTTCTTGCACCTTTTGAATGCTCTCTTTATTCATTAGTTATCCACGTTTCTATTAATAGTAATGCTTCAATGTGTTGTTATAACGTTTATTTATTAAAATTGCACGTTTAAATATTGTAAGCTTTGTATTTGTGGGTGAAAAGGGTCAACGTGCGAACGGCTTGGAACAAATTAAGCCTTTAACGGCAATTTCCAATGAACTATAATTTATCGTGGAACCGATGTACATCGTTAACCGAGAGGACCGCTGTATTCAATGACAAAAAAACCGATCCAGAGTGTTTCCTAATACGGCAACAATGTACACGGAGAAGCACCGCCAACATTGGGCCATTGGCAAACGCTCTAAAGCTCTGACGCTGTCTCGCGGGGTCAACCCGCGATAGCTCGACGGACTTCATATGCGTGAAGGTGTGAATTGTATTCGTTCGGCTATTGTTGCCATGTCCAACGTTTTCGGAAGTTCATATGAAACTGCATCAAACGTATATTGGTCAAGCTCGATGTAAACGTTCGCACGTGCGTACCTGTCAACTCCTTATCAGTGTCCCCTATCTTATTACAGACCAATTCAAGACCGCATTGGTCACCCCCGTACCCCTTATACATCTCAACGTGCATCCTTACAAAGTCCCATCACAAGAGAGAAACACAAACAAATAGACACATTGTTTTTGTCCGTATTGAAACGGATGTACGACGTATGGACCTCGAAACTCGACAAAAATACGAGGTAACCCGTATGGGTTTCACAGGTATGGGAGTGTGGAGCAGAGGAAGCGCATCTGGAAATTACAGATTCGATGATTGTTGGCATTAGCCAAGCCAGTGGGTCCAATCGTGCACAGAGACAGAGTTGCAACAGTGAGCATTGGTGACTGTCATCTACTGATTATGTCCGAATGAGATAAGAACCGGTCCACAGATTTCTATCAGTGCATCACTGCTGCTGCTGTCTGTTACATTTAGCAACATTTTATTTTGATGGTGATCTAATACAAGAGGACCACAGTGTACTTCTTCAGGAAATGTCGATTTTTTTTGCATAGTGCACGTATGCTTAGTGCTGCAGTATTTACACGTGTGTATGTGTTGTTTAGATATCCACGTGCACTGTGAGTGGTTGCGAGGTTTTATCCGCTAGAGGGTGGGAGATCGACTTAATTGGAAGCGCATTACGTCCAGTTCAAACTGAAGTACTCAATAAATCATATGCAGGATGTTCTTTGTAAGACAAGATGGATTGGTCGGAAACTTATTTGAGCACCATGGACTAAAATCCACACGTGTCAAGTCACAGAGAGTAATTTGATTAACCATACGATTTACATGTTCTTAACGGTGTGGCAGTTAACATGGTTAACAATTATTGGCGACTGATATCTGAACAAGTCATGCCTGGCACCACCACTTCCATCAACTCGACTAACCGGCGTGGTGAAGTATCGTAATGCTACTTCCCCCCCCATAACCAAGACGCGGCAAGGAGAGGCCTTCAAGAATTGGTAAATTAAAATGTTCAGACTGTACAATAAAATGGTTTAAGAGCTACCTCTCAGACCGTTCTAAAAAGGTTTAGCGGTAACATATCATCCAGAAATATTAAAATAACAAAGGGAGGTCCCGTGCTCGGTTCAATTCTGTTCTCATTTAAAAATCTTGAACTAATCACTCAGAATAAAAAGAAAATTCTTATGACACTCACTAGTATCGGGTAAATCTCCAAACGAAGTCAAACAGAACCTCCGACACGATTTCGACTTAATTCAACATCAATTGCTATCACTAAAATTGCTCCTAAATTCCCCCCCAAAAACGAAAATCATGCAATTTTCTTCCAGCAAAAATCCAGTTTTATTCCCTTCACCTGTTACGAATATCAGAGACAACAAACGGAGTGATTCAAATACTTGGGTTTACTGATTGATTCAAATCGTATATTTCAAGTCTATATTGATCACTTCTCAAAGAAAATGAAAGCTAAGCTTTTTTAACGCAGAAACAAACATTGTTTTCCCATTCGATTGCGCTGCAAATCGATGTGTTTACCTTTCCTATACTTTTCACTCCGATCGTTTTTTAGCATTGTTTGTTGTTGTAACTCTGATCTGGATATATTTAAATTGTATTGAGGGGCTGTGTGTTGTTGTCTTGGTGTGGTCTCGGATTGTTTTTTTGCTGTTGATTTGTTACCTTGCCCAAACTTAGGAGTTGGTGTACTTATGCAGTTTGAACTTATATACTTTATATTTTACGTATTTATTCGTGGTGATTTGCTTATCTTTCCTATTGTTTGTTGTTGTGACTTTCAGACCCGCCCCGACTGAAAAAGCGCTTCATAGCTCATCGGATTTCTCCAGGATAAATAAAGATTCTGATTCTTATTCTGATTCATCCACGAGTGCATTGGCAAAGGACCATCAGTTATTCTCTTTGAAGAGTCATTTGGTGGAGTAACGAGACTGTTGGATTGCTGGACACGGCTAGCAGCGGCGTTGAGTTACATCTAATAATGATAATATCAACTTGTAATCCGTACAGCATTTGCGCACTCTCACCGACAGAGAACGAGTTGGAGGTACGAATGGAACTACAGATAAGCAGGAAGGCAGCCACGTGATAATCAGAATCAGAAGATGTATTTTTTCTGGAGGAATCCGATGAGCTATAAAGCTCTTTTTCACAGATATGACACTTTTATATGAAGGTGTAAGCAGCCAATTCATGAGTGTTTATATGTCAGAGGAAACCAACTTACCCAGAGAAAACCCACGCATGCGAGGAGGAAACGCTATCCTACAGAGATGCAACAGGTGGGAGTCCACATTTTTTCCCTACCGTTCCTCCTGGCAAGCCAGGGTGTGGCTCCAGGATACCCACAGGAAGGGAGTTTCACAGCATCTGTGTGGTCCACCAACCCTCGCTGCCTCCACAGTGTTGGATTATAGGCTACGTGTGTAGCCACCACTGCCCGGTTAATGTCTGAACCAGTCCTTCATCCCGCCACCCTTCACCTACCCGCACTGACCGACGTCGTGGATTGTCAAGGTTGATGTTACAGTGCAGTATGCACTTGTTCTGGTTATAGGTTTAAATGTATGTATGTTGAACTTCGATCGCACGTATTTAGCCAGCCGTGCTCATCTGAAGTACAATAGCCACCGGTGCGGCTATTGTGCCTTTTTATTGTTTTTACTGCAAAAAATAATCGCAATTTTCCATTGAAAAATCATAATTTTGACACTAAAATTGTATTCAATACCTTACCATCAACAACGTTCAATAGAGCGTGGGCACGGTAAATGCACATTGCATTTAATAATTACATGCATCACTGCTTATTGATAATGTGTGTGTGAAATGCCATTGTGAATTTAAACTATTCCCAGGCATTATTAGCACACTGTCAAAGCAACAGGGCCATTTTAAACATTTGAACATGTCATGCTAATCTTGAATCTTGATTTGAAGCTTTCGTGACTGCAGGAATCCATACTCTTTGTTTTTTTGGTAAAGTCACGTAGGTAGAAAAAATAATAGATCAAGAGGTTTTGATTGCCACACCTGAAGACGATTGCTTGTGTGGCGATCGAAACGTCGTGATCTATTTTTTTTATCTAGCTACGTGACTTGACCGAAAGAACCAAAGATTATGTCATGCTAACATTACATGTCATGGTCTATCACAAAGAATTTACAACAGCAACAAAAATCTTGGGAAAATAGCATATTGTTTTGAAAATAACAAAGGCCCCCCATATAGACAACACAGGCTGCTTGGGCAAGTGCTGTTTCGTAAGCGCCTACAGTGGCGCATGAGGAGGGTGGTGTGACCAGGAACCGTGCCTGGTTTGCCTTTGTCTCTACCGTGATTATGCTCCATGTAACTCAATAAAGGCATTAGTTGACCTTGGAGAGGCCCCAATCCTGGTTCGTGTAATCACCACTGATGTCAGCCATAGGCAGCGATCAAACTCAGACCACTGGGTTCGTAGCGCAGTACTCTCTGATCGCCACGCTACCGCTCTCCGCCTCTTGAAAATAACACGCACATACAAATTCAACATGCACGGACCTTGACATAGACATGAGCACAGATTCCTTGCAGGCGCATACACAGACAATACAGACGTGAAAGCAGACACACATGCATACACACGCGCGCAGATAAGCGCAAGTTCCAGTGCTTGAAATGAAGCACATCTTTGACAAGAAAAGTACCTTTTCTGACATTGAATGATTAATTTGTATCTGAACAGCTTGGGCTCTTTCTTTATCTCAGCAATTTTATTGCCTAAAAACGTGGGGAAGCAAGACGTGTGTTTTTTTGTGTGTTTGTCCAAATTGATGAGACTTTAAAAAGGAATTGGGTCCTGAAGAAGGACCCCACGTCCTTGTATCCCCCTGAGCAGTTCCCTCCTTAAACGGATAGGGCACCCAAGGACGGGGTGAGATTTAACATCACAAAACGTTCGCCTCTGCTGCAGCAGGTACCCCCGCTGTGAAGGTGTCTTGTCTGGGCTCGGCGTGGCACGCCACGATTCCCCTTAATATTCTTCAGCCCTGCGACGACGCGAGGCATTCCCCCCCACGACCGACGATGATGAAGCACACCCATCTGTTAGCAGCCGTCGCCCTGCTGCTGGGCTTGCTAACGCCGCGGGGAAATGGAGCGCCTCTGGGAAATGGACCGCAAGCCACCCTTTTTAGGTGAGGTGTGGTCCACCCTGTGTGTGTGTCAGCGTTGTTTTTGTTTTCTTTGACATAAAAGCATCCGTACATTTGTGTTTTGTAGCTCTGTCCCCAGGACACGGGTTTGTGTGCAAAGGGCACGGTAACTTTTGGGAATCTCAACGGATTTCCACCAAGCTTTGGTTTCGGGGAGACGGCAGTCAGGGTTGGGGATGATATTACGGCGATCGCATTCAGAAATAATTTTCGCTGTGCGCCTATGGTTGAGAAATGTGCTTCTTGGTGATTTGCAGGTGATAGCCCTGTGTTTCAATTTTCGTCTGGCATGAGCATTTAATGCATGTGCCTTTTTCTGATGGACTATTAAGAACAAACGTCAACACGCTTGTGACAAATGTGTCGAGTTTTTGTGCTTGTTAATCGTGCTTGCGCAGCAACGCAGTCGCATCACAAAATAATTTGATGGACTATTCGATCTTTCATTTGTGTATTTCTTATTTCGGATAAAATGTTTCTACATGCATTTTTAGGCAAAAATATCTAGGTGTTTTACAATATTACAAAGTGGTTTTTATGATGCCTCTGGAAGTAGATGGAGAATTATTTCACTGATGAGGGTGATGATAATGCCCCAATTCAAATTATCTAATTGAATCCACACGGAGCACACGGAGAGCCGTCATCTCTCTTACAAAACAAACCCGAGGGAAATATTTCTCTGCCTTGGACTATTACTCCACTTTTGCCTCGAATTAGTAAACTGCATTTGGTACAGAATGCAGCAGCAGCCAGGATATTTACTTCATTGTTTACATCTTCTGGAACGAATTACACTTGTACTCCGTGACCTGCAGTGGCTGCTTGTGGCTTGCCAGATCAAGCTTAGAGTTTGAATATGATTTATATTGCACTAAATTATTTTTACTCCCACCTCTGATTTCATTTAGAATCTGATATCCTCTGGATTGGCACTTCTTTTGGGACATTACCTTTAAACTGGTTCCCACGGTTGCCACCTGCTCTGGCTTTCTCAGGATCGTCCTCTTTTTGAGGTAGCTGTTCTCCTGGATATTGTACCGGTTTTTGTCAGTAATAATAACAACAACCAGTCTCCATGTATTGGGCCAGGCGTAATCGCCATCTTAGCAGAAGGACCAAGACTGGAGTTTCGGGGCAGCTGAGACACGTCTTGGGTCTGATTTTGATAGGGTGCTGAAAAAATGGCCAGTAGTTTATGTTCGCTTGTTTACCTGGGCTTTCTGTTAAAGGAAAGAGTGGCGGGTAAGATTGTTGTTCTTTCATAATTTATAGAAGGTGCTTTGAGGCTCAGGATGGCAAACTTCCTACTCTATATATTAAAAAAGAACTGTAAATAAAAAATATAGCTGCAGTTACATTATCATGAGTTACAATTAATCATAAATAGCATTGATTTGAATATAGGAGTGGTACAGTGGTGCATTGGGCTGCGTGCTGAACTAATGAGTCTGGCCTCCCTGAATTTGATTCCGGGCAAAGACTATCCCACACTGACCAGTGTGGTAAGGATGGCTTAACGGCGCTATGATTCTGAGTCGTTGGCTCTCTGGGAGGAACCTGTGTCCACTGCGAGCGTTCTCCGAGGATATGGGTGCCATCGACACTCTGTCTGCTGAAGACAGCAGCTGGATTTACAACTGAACATCTGCGAAAAAGAGCTTTATAGCTCATCGGATTCCTCCAGTACAAGTAAATATTCGGAGTGTCTCTCTGATGTTGCAGCACACAACACGCTTTCACTCGCCCACCACCACCATCACCACACACCGAGATTCTCCAGAAGATGATGGGCCTGTAACTTGATTATGTTTAAAAATAAAACATAATAAAATACAATTTCCACGACGTTTCGGCCACAACGCAAGCAGGGGTTAGAGGAGGAGAGCGCCTCTCCTCCTCTAACCCCTGCTTAAATATACGCTGCCAAGCTTGGTGGTGTTCATTCGGACGCTGTCTTTCCGACAGCCCTGTTCTTCACCTGAGGATGGCTGCTTGGGTTGTGGCCGAAACGTCGTGAGAGTTGTATTTTATTATGTTTTATTTTTATTATTTATCATTTCCCTTCTACGTGACTTTACCGAAAGAACCAAGAAGAGGAATTTCAATAACGATTTAGGTGAAACCCTTCACAGCGTCTCCTCCAATGAGCATTGATTTTTAAGAGAATTCATTTGGGCATTTAGGCACCTCCACCCCTCTTCCCTCCCCTCCCTTTTAATGCCCCTCCACCTCCACCATCTTCCCCTAGAGTAGCGTTCTTCCTTGCAAGGCCTGCGGGCCACTGGCAGCCCCTGGATTGTTTGTTCAATAAAATATATATTTTTTTAAACTAACGGTTTACAAAACTCATACGTTGAGGTAAATTCAGGGCCATTGGCCGATTGCTTTTGCTCACAATCACAGAGCGATAATGCATATGTACATGCGCATTCAGACAGTGGTGCGTGAAAGTGTTGTTATCAAGCGCCGGCAAGTTTCGATTGTGTGCGTGGTACGTCAGTGACAGTGAAAATGAGAGTGGAGTGTATAGACGACCACACATGCCAAGAATCATTCAATGTTTCTGTAACAACCGCCACATATAGGTGTCAATTATGTGACGTGAAAGGTAAAGGCACAGCCCTGCAATTGCTTGTTGCCCACGCCACTGCTGGTGCCTCCATTTGGAGGGAGCTCTGGAGAACTGCTTCGAGGGTACTTTGGCCGACTCTCCCACACTGGCTATGCCGCCACATCCCCATTGTGGTGGCATCATTGTGGAATGGATCACAGCACCTCCGATTAGCATGGTTGGCGATGTATGGTGCGAATGGAGTTCAACAAACATAGATACGAACATTCTGAAACATAAACATTATTTGTAAACGATGAGTAATAAAAACTGCCCTCCTGAAACTGCAGCGTTGTATGTGTAGTGACGTAAAATGGGTCACTAGGGTGCATAGCGCTGGTTATTGGCAGAGAGAGGGATCTGTGGGTGTAGCAGCCTGGTCTGCCAGCAGGGCATGTGAGATGGAGTGACATAGAATGGGTCACTATGGCGCGTAGCGCTGGTTTGCTGGTAGAGAGAGGGAGCTGAGAGTGTAGCGGCCCGGTCTGCCGGCAGGGCATGTGATAGGCTGGGGAAAGGTGACGGAGGGGGCACGTGCGGTGAAGCCGGGAACCTTCTGGTAGGTTCCAGAAGGGGGCGTGGCCATGGGTGGAGCCAGGCCACGCTGGGGGGCTAAAGGGAGGCCCCGACTCAAGGTCGGGGCTGTCGTCTGGAATGGAACCCGTCGTGCTACCAAGTCTTCGTCTCCATCTTAGTGCTCGTCTTCACCTCCTCGGCATGGTTGGTCAGGCAGTGTGCTAACTGTCCTGACCATAGTGTAGTTATCCCCTGTACCTGTGATGGCTAGAATAAACGAGAGTGCCTCCTACTATTAGTGTTTCTGAAGTGATTCACTACATATGTGTAATGGGTTCGATTGAGGCGCACACTCAACTTGGAGGCAACACTATTTATTAACAACATAACAGACAACTCGAACACTATATATAAGGTGGTGATCACCATTCCTAATTTAACACTCGGGGGGATACTATATAACGTGACCAGGGCAGGTTAAAAGGCTGCCTCGTAACGGACAAAGATCGGAGACTCGAGGACCGTTGATGGCGTCTTAATACTGGTAGGAACGAAGTGAACCAGCCTACAATAGATGATATCGTCCGTCCGTCCGTGTAGCAACATCGCCCCCTACTGCAAACACTTGGCAGGACCCTACAAAAACCTTTAGACTCAGTGACGCTTTCCTGGCTAAACAAGTGTAACATTCCCTTATAATTCCCTGAGATTGCTTTTAATTAAAACATTTAAATTAAAAATTAACTCACAGCGGCCTAAAGCCTACAGCTAGGCCTAAAGCCTAGAACTAGGCCTCAAACTCTCCCTTCGTATTGTACCCCCGCGTGTCAAAGGGAGTTAATGTTTAACAATGTTACATTCCATGATGTTTTTTTTTAAATAGAAACATTTACATTTAAAGCTTTTACATTAATAATTAAAACATTTAAATTAAAAATTAACTCACAGCGGCCTAAAGCCTACAGATAGGCATAAAGCCTAGAACTAGGCCTCAAACTCTCCCTTCGTATCATCCGATTAGGTGAAGCAACATCGCCCCCTACTGCAAACACTTGGCAGGACCCTACAAAAACCTTTATACTCAGTGAGGCTTTCCTGGCTAAACAAGTGTAATAATACATTATGTTTATATTCTTTGGTTATTCGTTCCTACCAGCCCACCTCGCAGGGACCTGTTTCCCGGGGTTGAACAGCCACGATCTCTCTTCACACCCCGCTTATACCTGCTGCGGCGTGGCCGGCACCGCCCTCGGCCACGCCCCGCTTCCCAATCCTTCTAGAAGGTCCGGGCCCCTTACCACGTGACCACCAAGCTCCCCCCTGGGGCCCTTGGCCCCCTTTCATCCGGTCACGTGCCCTATCGGGTTCACGCAGAGTGTCACGGCCTGACGTGACCTCAGTGACACCCCACCTACAGTACCTGTACAGTCCCAACACAGTAGTGACGTCATATGTCACTACACCCGTACAGTCCTAACAGAGTAGTGACATCATATGTCATTACATATGTAATAATCAATAATCAATTACATATATAAAGTGCCTTTCTACAAGGTATTCAGGGCACTACACATCACAATAATTTTTTAAATAAACAAATACATCTATAGTTGGCCAAAGGGACGAACGACTAATATATATTGTGATAAACATATCATAATAGACACTGCAAGTATTCAAGTTGCCACTTAGTTCAATAAATAGTAAATACCAACCCAGACCACCGAAGCTTGCATAGTTATCTGCATGTTTTCACTAATCCAGACTCTGTAGTCTTTTTAAACACGAACATGAATGGATCTTGTGACATGTTCTCTTTAGTGTTGGCTTGTGAGCTGTCTCCCAAAATGTGATCAAGATATAGCCGTTACAGTTAGAATTATTTTCCATAACAATTACAGTACGGTAACATCAAAATCACCTTTACAATTCTAAGACGTCTTTCACATGTAGCGTTAATGCTCTTTAATGTGTAATCAGGCAGAAAGGTAGCATTGCAGAAATGAAATATGTTTTAAAGTGTGCTTTAAGGCTGCAATGATTCCAATTTGAATTGTTCCTAAAGTGACTGAATTCCAAAGCTTAAATAAACAATTAACGTCTCCATTGAGCAGATTTTAAAAAATACTTTTGTTGCATTTCATCAGCAATAAGGGGAATGTTTTAAAATATCTTATCCTGAGGGCAATAGCTCCCTAATACTTTGTACATAATTCAGGTGAATACTTTCAGGAATTCCCTTGATTGAAATATATGTTACTCTCGGTGTAACTGCTTACCAGACCAACTGCGTTTTATGAGCTGGCTTATGTTCCATGTAGTTTATTTGTCTTGTGCAGCAATTATGCCTCCAAATTTTCCATATGTGCCATTTGGTATGTTGTTTTTATTACAACTGTAAAACTTATGTAACAATAGCAAAATGTCAACATGTTCGTCATTAAAACTGCTCTAGAAGGAAAATAGAAAATGTCGTTCAAGGCAATGGCCCTTCTGTATAGCACACGAATGGTCATTATCTGAAATGTCACCTAGTACAGTTCTTCTATTTTTCATATTAGGGCAGTAATACCAGTCTGTGAATGACAAGAAAACCCATGCAATGCTTACCCGTTGCGTGCTGTAAAATATATTTAGGGCAGTATTCATGACGATTTTTTACATTTGTTTGTTATTTGTGCATGAGCATCACTGCCAACGTATTATACCATTTTTTGTAAAATTTTTCCTGATGGCAATTAATTGTAATTGGCATAAAAGTGACTGGATTCTTTGGCGGGTTGTGCCAAAGGTGTTCACCTGAGTTTGAGAGTTTATTTTCCTGCAACAAAAAACATTCCCATCAATTATATTTTGAATCCATTTAATATGGTTTATGGTATCATTCCAACCTGTTACGTACCGCGAGGAGGAACAACAGACGAGCGGCGAGGCAGCAGCCACGCGGTGAACCGGCACCAACAAGTTCTGCAACTCTCTATATATTAACATGTTATCGGCCAATTAGTGAGTGTTTACATGTGGGAGGACACTGGAGCACCCGGAGATAATCCACGCGTGCGAGGGGGAAACACTCTATCCCATGCAGACGGATCAGGTGTACTTCCTTCTACGGACGATCCAGAGTATGGCTCCTCCTCGATGCCCACGGGAACGGAGTTTCACAACATTTGTACGATTAATGTTCAACTCATCCCCACTGTCTCCACAGCACTGTATTACAGGTGTGCATCACCGCCACTGGCCACCCGGTTTATTCCGGACTTGAGCACTGTATTTTATAGACGTTAGGATATAAACTCCAAGTGAACCCTTCATCTCTACTGAAGGAGCACTGGCTTGTGTTTGTGGCAAAGAAGGTCTGCTGACATAAGTTGCGCATATCTCGGTGGCGTCTCTTCTGAAGTGCTTTTATAATCTGCGATAAAATTGTGTTGTCTATCGGGGCTTCTGTGATGAATGCATGACTGCAGTGCCCTATGCTTTGTGTTTTGAGTCTGACGGGACAATTTGTCTCCAATCGGTGAAGTAATCCAGAGATTATTATTTATTTATGTCCCCCTGTCAAACCAAAAGGCACAGTCAAGGTAAAGGTGCCGCCCTGCAATTTCCTTGTTCGTGCCTTCGTGTGCTGAAGGGCCTCCACGAGAAGAAGTTATATAGACCCCCCACGCCACCCCCGAGAGGGTGTTTTTGGCCTACTTTGCCTGCATTGGCCAGTCCTCTTGTAAGAGGTGTGGGGGGCGGTACCCATATTTTACCCCACTACCCGTGATCGACTAGCTATGGTGAACCCATTTGGACTGCGGGGGGAGGATTTAAGAAACTTGCCCCGTCGTTTCAACTGCCACGCTGGGAGGTCGAATCCAACCAGCGACTTCTTGATTGTTGGTCCAGTGTGCTTAACCATTCATTACATCAAGGCAGCACCCCCAAAAATAAAAAAACCGAAAATATGATATCGTACGTAATTGAACAAAAAAAAATTGTGCGCGATAATGCTAATCGGTGCGTTTGCTGATTTCGCACACAGATGCAAGGCCCACTTTTTGGAAACCTTCCGCGAGAGGTTCTTCAACACCACCAGGCTGATGCTGCCTTTTCCGACATTCAGAGGCATTGGCGTCCTACACGAAGATCCCACAGCCCCTCCAGGCAATCGCACGGAGCCAGAGGCCGGTATGTGACTGGAGGCGATGTTCTCACGTGGCGCCACCAAGGTCACCTGTTGGCTTAAAACGCCGCTCTCTATCAAGCGATTGCTTCTGTCGTGGCCCTCTGCACTTGGCACACAGTGGCACATTATTGTGGAATCCATTTCAGCTTCCAGCCTCCCACGCCGAGAATTTTGGACAACATAACTTGACTTTTAATTATTGCTTTCTTTACTCAGTGGCCGGCCTTGGCCAGGCAAAAAATGGATAGTTTAAAGCGGGCCTTCAGACTTATATTTATTGCATCAGCCACTGGTGGGGAATCTTAGAATTCTGGAAAACTGACATTGTCAAAATCTACTTGCATTGGTTAAAACCATTGCTTGTCGTAGTTCTGCTAACATGTTTGAATGGCGTTAGTAGACTCAGTAACGGAACTCGGAGCGACCGTAGATGGCTGAGGAGGTCAGCTCTCAGGCTGGATGTGGTAGTGATGCACGCCTGAACCACGTACACGAGACACTCATGCCAGAGGCCATGAGGATCATAAATGGGGACAGGACAACTGGCCAGGTGGCTCAGCGGCAGAGTGATTGGCTCACAATCGGAAGGTTTTCAAGTTCAAATCCTGGTGAGATTTGAGTCATCCCATCATCCCTCTGGGGTCGAGAAAAGGATGTCAACAGTGGTTGTCCTATAGACCCCTCTCCCCTCCATAGGAATGTTCAATATCCGCCACTGACAAAGCGCTGTCAACATGCTGTAAGCACTGCTCAAGTTATGTTTACTCTCCAACACACTGGTGTGCTGTACTAGTAACGAAGTGGCATGTTTTGTTTACGTGACAAACCTTACTAATTGGCTGTGTCGGGTGGTGGCGGGTTTAACGACACATTTATATGCACGTGATCTAACCCAAAAAGAAACCTCTTATAGATCATATTGGTCTCAAAAGCCTACGTGTTAAAGTGAGCACAGCCTCAATGCCCATTTGAGTTTAAAACGGCTGGTTGTAGGGAGCAGTACAGCACCTGTCTTTTTAATTTGTTTGTGTGGAGATTGATTGTTAACATTCAATGTGTTCATTTTTTGTGTGCACTCCAATTTCCCTTTGAAATCTTAAAGTGCAAACATATTCATGAAGGGAGAAATCTCCTGCAAAGGAGTCTCTCAACCCAGCAGGGCTCCAATGAGTTGGGGGGGGGGGACACGTGCCCATCTGGTGAATAAAGCACAAATGAAGCCACTAAATTCTAGCTCTGAGAATTTAAATATCGATTTGACTATCATGCAATAAGCATTGCCCTCGGTGGCAGAGCAGATGGACCCAGAGGTCACTTTTTGGGTATCTCAGAGGAAGCTCTGTCCACTTCCACGGGCTGTTCTTTAACAGGAAGCATTGCGCTAGTTCTGTAATACATTTAAATAGCTGCTTCGTCTTGTGACGTGGTGCTGACAGCTCGATCCAGACAAAACTGGGGCTAAAAAAATGTATTGGACGGTTATTCCAGACCATCGGAACAACACAGACGGTTCGCCCTTCGAGTGTTCACTTATTGACCAGGGATCGATGTCTATTTTGGTGCAAAGTTGAACAAACAATCTGGCGATGCTGTTGCTTTAACAAAAAACTGAATAGACTCGTCAACAACACTGTGGCCTTAAGATAAAGCAAATACAGTATATAATTGGCAATGTTTCCAGCAATAGACCTTCATATCACATAAACAGAGGCCAGAGAGACAGAATTGATCAAACTGCACTTAATCAGGGGTATATAAATCATCAGGTAATAGCTATTCAGAACCAATAACCACAAGTTATTATTTCTAAATAAAGTCGTTTATATTAGAGTAAAATTATAAAATGTTGCTGGTGTTGTATATGCCGGATTAGCACAATGCATCGTGGAAAGGTGTGGTCTTGTTAAAAAAGTATGAAAAAGGTTGAGGAAATACGATAAATGGGAACGTACGACAAGGAGAAACATTTATATTAAGGTACCAAGAAGACATTTTATCTTTAAATGTGATGCACACATGCATCGGGAGCATTGTGGTGGGACTTGTGGTTTGCGGTGGCACGAGTAAGAGATAAAGTGGAGATAGGATGAGGATAAAGGGAGTAAGCATAGTGGCTCGCTCACATTGCTTCCATTTCAGTGACCTTGGATAAGTGCCAGCCTCTATACCCAGTGAGGGCCTCTAAGCGCTGAGGTCAACTCAGCCTGATATGGAGAGGCACCTACTGCTTGGTGTGAGCTCTCAGATGCGACTAAAGCCAGCTAAAAGCCAAGGGGGCCCACTGATATTTAGCACGGTTGGCCACGTATGGTGCAAAAGAAGTTCAAGATATATACAACATTCGCTTGGACCAGGAAAAAAAAGTATCCACTACTAACATTAATCTATCAATTTTTGATTTACAGATACAAAATTTATTTAGGAATGTTGGCCATAATTAACTCTAAATATGTTAATCGCCAAAACACAAAAGTAAAGCCCCGTTGGAAAAAAGTCTCAACATACTTGTATATTTACAGACACTTAAAATAAATAATTGCTAACAAAATGTTTTTTTTCAAAGGGAAGAAGGAATTTGTTTTCATAATGCACAAGCTGCGAGTTGAACTGGTAAATGACCTTGGTCGCAATGCGTATGTGCATACACACATGCTTGTAAATTATGCGTATGCGTGCAAAAGCAGTGGTGGTTGGTATGTGATTTTCTCCTGAGCCTCCCGTAAAAGTGAATGCGGTGCGGTGTGACGACGGTAATGTGGTACAGTGTCAGTTTTAGTAATAAGGAAGACAAAGCCAGCCGAGGGTTTAACATCGGAGCCACGAAAAAATCCATCTGTAGGTAACCCAGAACAGAAGAAGTATACACTCATGTGCCTTGGTGGCTGTAATTGGCACTCATTTAGACCAATTACCATTCTCATGCTATGATGAGTAAATGCAAATACATTCAGAAATGGTGTTCTTTGTCTCCACATAGCAATTAAATGTCTTCGTCCTTCAGTCTATTGCCTTCCAGACTGGTTTCAGTCCTTTCAAAATCTTACAAGAAAAATGTCTGTCAACTCTCATTATCTTTACAAGAAAAAAAGATGCATAACCGTTGATAATGCAAAATGTGTATTAAATCATTGGCTTTATGATCTGGATCATGAAGTGCGATATTGTCTGAGCCAAGAGCTGTGCCTAAATCTGGACAATGACTTTGTTCATTTTCTATGTCCAGAGTTGGCCCATGATCTGTGCCTCGAGACTTGACATGAGCTGAGACTCGACGATCATCAGCTTGATATTGAGAGCCGTGTTAGGATCTGCTTCTTATTGATGTATGGTACCAAAGTGTGTGGAAATACTGGCTATTGTAATGCACTCTTCGAATAAACTAGTGGAACTGTTTGAGAAAACTAGACGAGTTTTGATCTTCTGGGTTTCAATCTGCAGAGTTGGACTTTCGGTGAAGTCACGTAGGTAGAAAAATAATAGATCACGACGTTTCGATCGCAACACAAGCAAGCGCCATCAGGTGGGACAACCACAGCAAGAAAAAACTGCTGAAGTAGGCGAGAGAGTTGCCGTGGCACGAGGTTACATAGGCCTCAGCAGTAGGGGGGGAGAGAAAAGTGGGGGGGGGGAAGGAGGCGGGGCAGAAAGTGGACCATCGCAGCAGCACTTGAGAGATCGGCTGCAGGGGGGAGTGAAGTGGGGGGGGGGGAGGAGGCGGGGCAGAAAGTGGACCACCGCAGCAGCAGCGGTGGTCCACTCGTGCCACGTGAAAACTCTCGCCTACTTCAGCAGTTTTTTATTGCTGTGGTTGTCCCACCTGATGACGATTGCTTGTGTTGCGATCGAAACGTCGTGATCTATTATTTTTCTACCCACATGACTTCACCGAAATAATCAAAGAGTATGGATTCCTGCAGTCACGAAAGCTTCAAATCAAGATTAGAGTTGGACTTGTTAATAATAATTTCAAGTTTTAAAGTGCACAGTATTCGCTCACTCTGGAAGAGAGAGAATGACGGAAAAGCGCGAGTCACGCAGTGAGCTGGTGCTGGCAATTGCCCAAGATCTGCGGTCCTATACTCTTATATAAGCACACAACTATATCTATCTGTGATGAACACTGCACTTTCCGTCGTTTTCATGCAGGGGGCGCTGCAAACTTACATGCCCCCTGCATGAACGACGGTGGCGCAGGGACAGACGTTCGAGGACGTTGGAATCGATCTGCAGACGGCAGTCTTCTCGCACGGCCAGCTCTATGTCACCTTATCTCGGTGAAAGCCGCATCGAACCGAACCCCCAGCAAGGCCATCTACTTAACGACGAGCGAAAATTCACATGAAATGTCCTTTTCACTGAAGTCTTCCAGATGTAAAATGATATAAGCTTTTAATGAAGAAATAAAATGATCTAATTCAAAATATAATACAATTCAAAGATGTTTCATTTTAAAACTTCAAAACGGAGCATTGGGTGCTTGTATGAATGCGTCGTTCGTGCGCAATTTTTTTCATGACTTTCCTGGCCGAAGGCCATTCATTAATTGGTTTATTCATATGTGATTTTGATTTTGCTTCATAGTAGGGATTTCATTTGCTTGGGAGTGGTTGAATATGGGATTTGGTTCTCATATATAATGAATGTACAGTGTTGTGGGATTCTATGAATGAAGCGATATGAAATGAAAGTATTGTCATGTTGGTGCTTGTGGGCATGTGTATGAATGTGCAGGCAAGAAGGGGTCCACACTGCAGCCACCAGAGATAGGAGTCGCGACCTTGACGCATTCACCGCCGCCAACGCCAAACGCTGCCCAGCTCTGCCTGTTCAGCTTTGAGATCTTCGTGTCAAGTGAATATCCCAGACACGCACACACGCTACGGCACGACCACTGGATACTATATTCCCACTCACATAGATTGCAGAGGCAGGGGTGGAGTTTGACCCTCTTGTGGAAATAAAATATAAGTTTATCTTCTCAGAACTTATATTGGGCTAGGGTGAATTGGGCTTGCTCAACCTTATAGCCAGGAGTTGATTTAGCCACACACTCCACTATCCGACAACACACTCTCTACTATCCATCCACACACTCCACTATTCAACCACACACTCCACTACCCAGCCACACACTCCACTACCCAGCCACACACTCCACTACCCAGCCACACACTCCACTACTCAGCCAAACACTCCACTACCCAGCCACTCACTCCACTACCCAGCCACACACTCCACTACCCAGCCACACACTCCACTACCCAGCCACACACTCCACTACCCAGCCACTCACTCCACTACCCAGCCACTCACTCCACTACCCAGCCACACGCTCCACTACCCAGCCACTCACTCCACTACCCAGCCACTCACTCCACTACCCAGCCACTCACTCCACTACCCAGCCACACACTTCACTACCCACACACTCCACTACCCAGCCACTCACTCCACTATCCAGCCACACACTCCACTACACACACACTCCACTACCCACACACTCCACTACCCAGCCACACGCTCCACTACCCAGCCACACACTCCACTACCCACACACTCCACTACCCAGCCACTCACTCCACTACCCAGCCACACATTCCACTACCCACACGCTCCACTACCCAGCCACACACTCCACTACCCAGCCACTCACTCCACTACCCAGCCACTCACTCCACTACCCAGCCACTCACTCCACTACCCAGCCACTGACTCCACTACCCAGCCACACACTCCACTACCCAGCCACACTCCACTACCCAGCCACACGCTCCACTACCCAGCCACTCACTCCACTACCCAGCCACTCACTCCACTATCCACACACTCCACTACCCAGCCACACACTCCACTACCCAGCCACACACTCCACTATCCACACACTCCACTACCCAGCCACACACTCCACTACCCAGCCACACGCTCCACTACTCATCCACACACTCCACTACCCAGCCACACACTCCACTACCCAGCCACTCACTCCACTACCCACACACTCCACTACCCAGCCACTCACTCCACTACCCACACACTCAACTACCCAGCCACACACTCCACTACCCAGCTACACACTCCACTACCCAGCCACTCACTCCACTATATAGCCGCACACTCCACTACCCAGCCACTCACTCCACTACCCAGCCACACACTCCACTACCCAGCCACACACTCCACTACCCAGCCACACACTCCACTACCCACACACTCCACTACCCACACACTCCACTACCCAGCCACACACTCCACTACCCAGCCACACACTCCACTACCCACACACTCCACTACCCAGCCACTCACTCCACTACCCAGCCACACACTCTACTACCCACACTCCACTACCCAGCCACACACTCCACTACCCACACGCTCCACTACCCAGCCACACACTCCACTACCCACACACTCCACTACCCAGCCACACACTCCACTACCCAACCACACACTCTACTACCCACACTCCACTACCCAGCCACACACTCCACTACCCAGCCACTCACTCCACTACCCAGCCACATGCTCCACTACCCACACACTCCACTACCCAGCCACTCACTCCACTACCCAGCCACACGCTCCACTACCCACACGCTCCACTACCCACACACTCCACTACCCAGCCACACGCTCCACTATATAGCCACACACTCCACTACCCAGCTACACACACTACTACCCACACGCTCCACTACCCACACACTCCACTACCCAGCCACACGCTCCACTACCCAGTCACACACTCCACTACTGAGATCTCTGAGATCCACCGATCGTGCCCCCCTACTCAGCGTAACCGCGCTCCAGGGTTTCGAACACTGGGTTGACTACCACGGGGCTTTTGACTACACGTCGTCTAGGCTCTGGGAGTTCCCATTCCTTGGAGGTCAGGAGATCGCAGTCGTTGGAGACTTTAAGTCCCGTTTGAGGACCCCCACTGCATCTGTTTAACATGCGCTCTCTCTCTCTCTGGTTCACTGTCATCCTCGTTCGTCTCTCCATCACCGGTTACTTCTCACTTATTCCCTCCTCCTTTATCTACATGGTGCATTGATATCTATTGTTAAAGGGCATCTTATGAATCTTAATTATTATTATTAGTGGTAAATATTTTCACGGAAATGTTTGCAATCATAGAAATAGGCTTCACATTGAAGTTTGAAAAATATATCCCTGGCTGTCACTGCAGATGCAATGACCATTAAGTGTGCGCCGTCAGCTTCAGATTGAGTGTAAAATATGTGTTGGCGTCAATGTCCAAATTTCTTACAAGTATGTATGTTGAATTTCTTTCGCACCATAAGTAGTCAACCATGCAAATTTGAAGTGCGGGGGAAGGACAACAAACTAAACACAAACATCAGTTATAAAGAGATGAGTTTTAAATATAGATTTAAAAGTGTATAACTCCAGTAGCTTCCTAATATCGGAAGGAAGAGCGTTCCAGACGGCCACAGAAGTGCATAGGAAAGCGCGCGATGCGGTGACCGTCTTTGTTTGATGGTTAGCCAAAAGCTGCTGCTGCACGGATGACCGGAGTTTGCGTCATAGTTTATTCTCCGGAATGAGATTGGCAAGGTATTTTGGTTCATCTGTGGCAAGCACTTTGTGTGTAATGAGTGCGATTGTATAAATTACTCAATTGGTTTTACACACATACAGCAACATCACCCCTACTGTGAAACTACTGCAGGCTGTCTGCGAAACGGCAGCACCTTGCTCTGTGATGATAGCCTATCGTTAAAAGAATGGCGCAAATACCAAATGTACTTCATTATTATGATTGTGTCAAACCCATTGCCCACTTTCCTCCATTAATTTGTCCATGCATCTGCATGTCAGTTCTACAATTTTCCTCATCCTTCTTGGCATGAATCCTTTTTAATAACTAATTTAGTTGCCCATTCTGTCTCCTACTTCCTCGACGTCCAACAGCACTCTCAGTCCGTCTCAATTGCCTTTCGAATTGAATGATGAGATATCTCATTGTGACTCGGGTGGGATAAAACGATCTTCCGCCTTGTTGAAGATTTATATTCAAACTAAACTATTAAACTCTTTTTTTATTTTACCAGATAAGGCCCACTGAGCTATATAGCTTTGTTCAGGAGCAGCCTGGCCGCAAAAAGATAGCTTAACGAATTGGCTTTTCACGTGGAAATTTGTAGAAGCCAAATAATCTGAACGCATATTGATTATAAATGTGGAAGGAAAAACCGGAGGACCCGGAGAATAATCCACGCGATCTCCTGCATACCAGATGAGGTAACATCTCACCAAGCTGCTTCCCAAGGGCCGGAAGCAGCTTGGAAGCCACAAGCAGCCAGTCATCAGGTAAACACTGATGGCAATTCGGGTCTAATGCCCTCGTGGTGGCAGAAGGAAGTGTGCTGTATCCTTTTTTGTTTATGCAGCATTATGCAGCCTAGATCCACTTATAAAATGCAGCCTCATATGCACGGATTACTTAACCATACGTCACAGCAAGTACACTAACCACTGTGCTGCCGTTCTACCCCAATTGCTGCAAATGTTGCCTGGAGTAAACGGATTCGAAATTCATATCTTTTCAGTCCGCAAATCATCGAATTGCAAATATTTTAAATGTTATGGGGTTACTTTCCAACACACCGCTGTGCTGAAGAAGTAACTAATTGGCACGTTTTGTTTGCGTGACAAACCTTGCTGATTGGCTGTGTCGTGTGGTTTTGGTTGACGACACCTTCATATTTACGTGATCTAACCCAAAAAACCTTTATTATGAATAATATTGGTCGTGAAAGCCAACGTGCTAAATTATACTAGACTGTTTCTGGTCATATGAATCAAACTCCAGCAAAAACAATACTTGAAAGACTCGGGGACTTGAAATAAAATAAATGACCTCTGTCAAAACAATACAAACATCATGGACCATTATCCCTCTCGGATCAGTAAAAGTATTTGTTCAGAAGTTAAAGGTGGTCAACCCCATATAATTAAATCCCTGCAGAGATTGAACACAATTTATAATCCACTTTTAGAAATTGTTCTGACATTAAACACGCATAGTATATGCCTGTGGTCAAACCAGAGTCAAACGGTTATTTCGGCCACAATTATAAAACGGAGCACAGAGATATAGGGAGGGGATGGAAAAGCCAGATGCAAAGATGTTGTTTTAATGCATGCCCTCTCTTGTCCATTTTCAGAGCATCAAAGATAGAGTGATTCAACAAATAGGGAATTTGGCCTTGGACTTCCTATGAGGGTCAATGTTGTCACGAGCCTTTGCTACATTTCCCTTCAACTTTGTACTACCCAATATCAAATGTATCGCAACAACGGGTCGGCGATTTCGTGTTTTACTGTTTGCAAAGTTATCACCATTTGCATGCGCACAGCACCTGCTTGCAATGCA
This sequence comes from Lampetra fluviatilis, assembly GCF_964198595.1. Classification (NCBI taxonomy): domain Eukaryota; kingdom Metazoa; phylum Chordata; class Hyperoartia; order Petromyzontiformes; family Petromyzontidae; genus Lampetra; species Lampetra fluviatilis. The sequence continues at coordinate 3,068,609 of NC_136299.1, forward strand.
GACACGCGTTGTTTTAATTAGGGGCAATCTTCAATTATCATTTCAAAACGAGTTTACAAAACGGCCCGCGTTTTGTTTAGTTAAATATCATTGTACGTGGAGGAAACTCCTTGAAACGTGTTCGCAAGCGTGGCCTGCAAAAACAGAATTGCGACGCGTCACCGAGGGAAGGCCGCGATCTACCCTCTAGTGGCAGATTTTAGACGCAGCAAGCAGAGTTCACCATTTGGCTACCGACTACGATTGAAACGAATTATTTTGGTGATGCTGCTGCTGCTGCATCGGCAGTGGTGCACAAGCACAGAAAACAAAACAAAAACTCAACACGTTCGTTAAAATCACTGTTGCCTCAAAAGGAAAAAATATATTAACCTGTGACGTTTCAGACGAAGATATAGAGTTGCTAAGAGTTGGAGAATGCACTTTGGGGCCTTAAGAGGATATACAAATAACATTGTCATGACCAATTTTTAAATGGACCATATGAATAAGCTAAATAATAGTTGTTCTTGGCCAACTGCCACATTCTGCAATCATCACAAAGTATGTTGCCTGCACGTTGCAGATAATTTTGTTCTTGTGAGGATAAGCACAATCCACCAAAGTGTTGCTGGCACAATGCTTTCTGGGAAGACAATGGATAAAATGTCTGCATTGCGAAGTGGATTGTCCCTTATCCTCACAAGAACAAATATTGTCATAATGCAATGTGCAGGCAACATTATAATGTTGCTTTTAATATTAGTAGGTTTATTTAAGTACCACTTTTTGATTATTGCAGAGTTTGTCTGTTAACCATTAGCTACTATCGGGCAACTATTCATATTCCCATTTAAAAACTGGTCATGACAATTGTTTTATGTAATGCCCATCAGTCCCCATGGTGTAAACAAATGCAGTCTCCAGCTCGCCGTAGCTGCTCTCGCTATGGCCTATATTTATTTGCTATGAAGAAGGGCCATCGCCTGAAAACGCCATCTATCATACATTTTTTTCTTTTAAAGCAACGGTGTTATTGACGAAGCTTTGGAATGAAGAAACACACTTTTAAGCAAGTTAAGCGATAGGCATCAACACGTGCCTGTCTACATTCAAAAGAAACATTGTGCCCCACATGGAAATAGCTTAAAGCAAGCATAAACATGTTTGAAAACTCAGGTGAACTGACATTTTCGCACCCCTGATTCGCACGATTGACTACGTATGGTGCAAAAGAAGTTAAACATACATACAACATACATATATTGTTTGCAATATTCGAAAAGTATGCAGCATTGAAAGCTCGCGACTCCATATTCTGGCACGTGTTTAAATGAATGCTACTTGCCTGTGGGTGGCGTGGTGGTGCAGTGGTTTTGGACGTTGCGGAATGAACCATGGTAACTAGAATTTGAATCCACCCACAGCTAACATAGGTGGGGAGAGGATAACATTCTTCAAAACTAAATTAACCCACATAACCGGAACAGTGTAAGGACACCATCATTCAACAATGGATTGACATAGGGCTGTAAATTCATTTATTTATATGGCTCTATAATTATAATTACAACTTGGAACAACTCAGAGGCGCGATGAGAAACCACAGACAAGCGGGGAGGTAGTAGTAGCCATGCGATGAGCCGGCACCAAATTCTGCCCCCCCCCCCAAGTTCTATGGTCCTCTGCATATGAAGGTGTTAATGAGCTTTTATATGTGGGAGGAAACCTCAACACCCACATGAAACTCAAAAATGCGAGGAGGCATTACTCAATTCCATACAGTTGGAAGATGTAGAGTCCACATTTGTGCTGTACTACCTTCTGGCGAGCCAGGGTATGGCAAATCCTCCTTCCCCCATACCATCTTGATCCACCAACCCTCGCAGCCTCCACAGTGCTGGACTACACACCAAGTGCAGTGTAGCCACCACCACCCACTACCACCACTGCCAACCACTACCACCACCAACCACCAACAACCAACCAACCACCAACAATCACAGTGCTCAAAAATGTGTAAACTCATTGTAATGTTGCTCGTGTGTATCCCCAGAACTCGGATGGAGTCCGTGGATCTTGCTGCCCCAGGCATTCAACTACACCCTGTGCGTGCCCTGCTCCACGGCGGAGGAGACGTTCCACCAGTGGTGCTCGTCCCACTTCACCGGCCCACAGCCACCCCCGCTTCAGGTCACTGATATTTCCCAATCCCTTGTATGCAGCGTTATAATGGGGCCCAGCCACGGGCGTAATGCACCGCCCTCAAAACTAGGCATGGAACGAGGGCATCTGGGCTAGCCACCTTACCGTGGTAGGGGTAATGATCGGGAGCAATGCATGTCAGGGTAAGGCTATCTTATTGTACATGCATGGTGTGTCTGGGCATGCGCTAAGAAAGAAAAGTAGCAAGCGGCAGCGCAGTGGTTAGCGCACGGTGCTACGAATCCTGCAACCCGAATTAAATTCCTGCTACGCGACCCATGAACAGTGGCGAATATTTGAACTGGTCTTAGGCCTCCCCTAGGTAAACTGGACTTTAAACGAATACCTGCTGCAATGTGTAAATATCAGTACTGGGAAGACAAAGTCGAAAGGGCGTGGTCCCTGCCGGCCTTTCATAGGTGCTACTCGCTAACAGCGCTTGGCCCAACTGTCTATGAAGGCTATATGGGGGATCTTTGTTTTTAGAAAAAAATAAAGTGGTAGATAGGGTGCTGGGCCACACCACTCCCCTATGGTTTGTATTCGGGGGTTGGACCGAGCTTCTGCTCAATTGGGAGTTTTCCTGCTCAGCTGATCCTGGAATGGGGTTATCGCACACTCAGTGTGACTTCAAGCTAAACTTCAGTCGGCCATAAAAAAAACTCCAGGAAAATCATGCCGAACAACGTGTGGTAGCGACCCGAACACACATTGGAGAGATACGCAGCTCAACTGCAAAAATCCCCGCTGTGTGGTGAGGCAAGGTGATGTTCAGCAAATTCCACCCCGACGCAGGTTGGTTAATGTTACAAAGATAATATCTGATGCCGGATTTCCCAAACAGCAGTTAGTTAACACATTCGCGGATGTGCTTATGTAGCCCTCCGATGCGTTCAAATCACTCATATTGGGATTGTACACAGCAACAATCATAAGAATCAGAAGATTTATACTGGAGGAATCCGATGAGCGATAAAGCTATTTTTCACAGATCAGTTTCAGTTTCATTTATTTGGTATAGCCCTGTGAGCCATTCGGCTCTTCAATCGGGTGCAACCGCAACATGAACAAGAAAACAGTTATTTCTATACTTTTAGTCTTATTTTTTATTTTTATTTTGTCACCTATGTGACTCTACCGAAAGAACCAAAGAGTTTGGATCCTTGCAGTCACGAAAACTTCAAATCTAGAATCTTAAAGTGACTCTGCGCAAACAGAAAAATCCAGGAAAAAACTGCAAAGTCTTCCAGAAAGACAAAAAAGCACCGTACATGTCCAGTAGGGGCACGGGGTAAGAACGTTACAACATACAATACAAAAACACTACAGGAGTGCACATTACAGGAAAGGAAATCATCGCCCTCTACTGACTCGTAGGCAGACTAATGGTCGCTTTGAAGGTCACGTGCTGAGTTACCTGTGTGACGAAGTAGGCCAGGTGCTGAGTCACACAGGGAAGGCTGCCAATTGGGAGGTGCCCTTTCAAATGTGTGGAGACGATGAGATATGACGATGTAAAGAGATCTAAGATCCTCTGGCATATAGGAGGACGGCTATTCTTTGGTTCTTTCGGTAAAGTCACGTATAAAGATAAAATAATACATTAAATAATAGCATACGACGTTTATTATTTTATCTTTATACGTGACTTTACCGAAAAAACCAAAGAATATTTCCTGCAGTCACGAAAGCTCCAAAATTAAGGAGGACGGCTGTATACACACAGTATTCCCTCGTTGTTCACGAAATTGCTATCCGCGAATCACATTTGGAACTCTACACGACTGCATAGAGGGAAAGTGAAAGTGATGACAGATAAAGTGATGAGAGATAAAGTGAATGATGCGCATCGTCATAATTTAAAACATGTTATTTAATACGTAAATATTAATTTTATTTTTATTTGATTAATGTTTATTTAAACAAATTTTTATATTGTTGTGTTATTATGATAATGTTCAAGTATTTAATAGCTTATTTACGTAATTATTTAAGGTAATTACTTCCTAGGCCAACATCATTATCCGCAAAGTGTACAATTCACGAGCATCTCCGGAACGTATCCCTCGCGAATAAACAAGGAAACACTGTAAGTAAAACCTTGGATTGCGAGCATAATTGGTTCCGGAAACGTGTTTGTAATCCAAAGCACTCGTATATCAAAGCACTCGTATATCAGTTGTGATCACGTGACGCTCGGCAGACAAAGCGTATACACGTACCCGCACCTCAGAGTTGCGGCCACTACGTCTGCAAATTTGCGCGCGTTACAAATTGAACTATTATTATTATTATTACTACTCGTATTGCAAGACCTCGCTCGTTTATCAAATAAATATGTATTTAAAAAAATTGCTCGTCTTGCAAAACACTCGCAGACCAAGTTACTCGCAATCCAAGGTTTTACTGTATATATATGTGTAAAAACAAATAAATAAATAAATCTGAATTAACCAAAAATATGTCACGAAGGGTTGAAACCTACGCCCACGGTTCCAATGCAAATGTCTGTGAACGTTTGCTGTTGCCTTCCTTCTGCCCATCGCCAGGAGGTGCATCGCTGCGGCACACGGCAGCCAAAGGCGCCGCTCACTCGCTTCCTGCTCGCCTACGGCGATGACGCCCTCGCCGTCGTCCACGTGCCCTTGACGGCCACGTGCGGTTGCCAGTAGCGACCGGGGGATAGAGTGGCATGCTCCAGGTACTTCGAAAACCTCGTTCGGATGTTTCCAATGGGTCCAGGGTACAACGCGTTGTTGACGTGCGAGCACCACGGACAACGCAGTGTGGAAATGGGGAATGTTGGGCACGTGTCTGCAGACCCGATGCATTGAGTGGTTTTCAGTCGAAGGTGCTCAACATAGGTTTTGAAACACCTTCACAATAGGGCTGCAAACGTATATACGTTTGGCAGACTGAACCTCGAGAAATACAGGTCCTCAATATCAACGTGGGGTTTTCGAACGTAGTTGAGCTGATGGTCTCAGGCTGGTCACCAATAGCTGGAGAGCAAAACAACGATCCCATCAAATTTGCACCTGCACTTAATTTGTCTAAATTCCAGCCCTGAGAAAGAATACACCGTATTGATGTGACTGTTGTACGACAAACCTTATTCTTATACACAGAGCGAGAGAGAAAGTGCTGCCCTCTACTGAGTGTGAATCAGAGGTGACCTGAAGTGACCTCTCATATATAGCTCTGTAATGTCTGCTTAAGTGGACCCTGTATGCACAATTGGTCGCAGTGATCTGCGAGGAATTGAAGAGGGTACATGATGCCGACACGACACCAATAACACAATTGCGATGGACGTTGATTGACTTATCTCTGCAGCCTCTGTGCTGTTCCTCGTGAAATATAAGCCACAGCACATTTGGAAAGCCCCAGACGTCAAGCTGCTGAAAGATAATTAAGCGAAGCACAATATTAAATGAGCATTATACCATTAATGCTGATTTGAAATTATTTTACCAATAATTTGTTAACATTTTTTTCGAAACGATTCATTTTCGGAGCACCATCAGCAGTTTTCTTGATTGACAATTAATGGTATTCTTTTACGATGTCGATAATGCTTGCCGCCTGAAATTATAACTTCTGACAACTTGAAGCTGCTTGCATATACTCTGTGAGCAGCTAGGAAGGTCTGCACGGCAATACTACTTGTGGTCCTCATGACATTAAACGAGCATGATACTTGTTAACTGCCTAACCTGACTAATTGGGGGCATTTAAAATCACACAAAAAATTACATCACGTGTCACCACAACGTGGCACATTTTTTGTTTGAGATTAATGTGTAACGCAAGAATAATAATTATTTTACCACCTTTCATATCGAAATATCTCAAAGCACTGTATATATAATGAAATACACTCACAAGTACAGATAACATCCAATCGAAATACATTAAAAGTTGATAAAGATAACTTTAATAATGAAAACTGCACTCACAATATAGATACAATGAAGGATAAATTACAAGAAAATCCAATAATTATTTCATTCACAGTATAAGTAAAATCTATGACAAAAGTGGAGCTGTGCAAACATTCTCAGGACTAAATTATTTTGATAATTACGTCCACTAAGCAAATCAACCAAGTGCCTATTTTATTACATTATATACAACGACCTTATTGAGATTTGTTAAACGGCCATTCAAATAGCAGCCCATTGAAGTTTACATCAAATACGATCTGGCATTTTTCGGTAGATTCTTATGATTGTTTTTCTAAGTTTTAATGAATGCCTGGGGCCAAGATATATAAAGATACATCCATTTAGTTTTGGTGTTAATCTTACGCAATATGATTTACGTAAAGGCTCAAGAGTGGGAAATTGTGTTCGTAACATTGTTTTCTTTCATTGTTAAATACGATTTCATCATCATCGTCATCATTAGCAATGGTCAGTCCATTGCTGGATGAAGACCTCCCCAGTCTGCCACCATCACCCACGGCCCTGCGAAGTAATAACAAAACAAAAAAAACACTCAAGGCATGTGTCAACAAGTGTGTGGCCTTAAAAGAAAAAAAAACATAAATTGGCGACTTTTCAGACAGTGGCCCTTCTGCATAAGACATAAGTGAGGGGGTCAGAGAGATAGAGTTCATAAGGCTTAGAGGCCACTTAAGAGCGAGGGTGCGTCTTCTTGGTTCTTTCGGTAAAGTCACGTAGAAGGGAAATAATAAAATAATAAAAAGAAAACATAATAATTTTATTATTATTTTATTATTTCCCTTCTACGTGACTTTACCGAAAGAACCAAGAAGATGAATCCCTGCAGTCACGAAAGCTTTATGATACAGAAAAATACCAAAAAAATGTATATATCCATTATAAATTGTACATTGTATAAGAAAATATTGATTCGTTAAATAGTTGCAGGTGTAAAATGTAAAAAACAAAAATCCACAATTGGTCAAATGAAAATCTGATTCAATTTGACACGTAGGTTTTCATGACCAATGTTATGATTCAAAAAAGATCTTTGAGTCAGATCGTTGCTTGATTAAAATGTAAATGTGTGTCGTACGCCCTCCTCCACCCAACTCATATCCAAATAAAGTCGTCACAAGAATAAACGTGGGCATTCTTCATTGTTGCAGTACGCCGCCCGTATTGCTAGAGAGAGCAGTCTGCAAACATTTAACAATTGCTGAACCACGTGACAATTCAGAGGTTGTTCACGTGACAACTTGTTTGTTCACGTGACAATTCTGAGGCTCATCACGTGAAAACTTGTTTGTTCATGTGACAACTTCATGACACTACATTTGCATTTTTATTTACGTCTCGTGGCGATCTGACCCGAAAATCAATTATAAATTATTCAAGTTTGCTTTTAACGACTTATTGAATCTGTATGTTCCTTGAGATAAAAGAAAGATAATTCCTTTGAGAGGTCAGCAACTAAAAAAAGATAGTGTTCAATATCGATGATATTTATCACACTGCCATGAAATCAAATGACACTTCAGGAAAGGGTTTAATTTTTTAAAAAATGAGCTTTGTAAACCCAACTCTGTCTGTCGAGCAACTTCCAGCCAACCCTGTGATATTGTGCAGTCGCAGCGCTGTCATTGTACAGGACGCACGAAACATCAATGAGTTCTAAATGCCAATTTTTTTTTAGTTATTGAATTTGCTAAAACTCGATTTTATACAGCGGCATTCACACAAGGCCTCACAACAAATAAAATAACCCAGCTCTTAACAAACCCCCATGACGAGTAAAGATGAATAAAATCCTTCACAAGGTAAAACTGAATGAAACAAAAAAATGTGTAAAACATTTAAAAGGCCCACAAAACCAACACAGACGACGAATATTCAAGTGAAAACAAATATTCTTTGGTTCTTTCGGTAAAGTCACGTAGAAAGAAATTAAATAATAATAGAATACGACGTTTCGATTGCAACACAAGCAACCATCATGAGGTACAAATGAATGAGAAAACAAACATAGTAAATTTGGAAATATGATGCAAAACAACGGTCGGCCAACACCACAGTCAACACCCCACCTGGTTGATTATGTTCTTCCAAAGATTGCTAAATTTGAGAGACAAAACATAGACACGGAGACACACATACAGACACAGAAGCAGAGAGAGACTCACACAGAGACAAACAGAGAGAGACACACACACATAGACACACAGAAAGACAACGTCTCTGTGTCGAGGCCTTAAATAGAGAGAAGGGGAGTTGTGTGGAATTCCTACTCATAGGGGACGGACGAGCTGGACACTGAACTGCGAAACAAACAAGCACGGAGCGTTGTGTGGAATTACTGCCCGTAGCGGCCGGAGGAGAGAATGGACTTATAAACAAGCACGGTAGAAAGCAAATTTAGTAAAATTATGAAGCGTAATGCAATGCAACACAGAGAGTCGGTTAGCACACAGTTAACGCATAGCCTGGTTGATTACGTTCTTCCAAAGATTGCTAAATTAGAAGTTTAGCGTGTTGTATTGCATTATATTTCCAATCGTACTATGTTTGTTTTCTCATTCATTTGTACCTGATGATGGTTGCTTGTGTTGCAATCGAAACGTCGTATTCTATTATTATTGAATTAAATGTATTTCTACGTCACTTTACCGAAATAACCAAAGAGTAATCCCTGCAGTCACGAAAGCTTCGAATCTAGCTTGAAAACAAATATGTTTAAACGATGGAACCTAAAAGACTCAACCGACTGAGAGTTCTTAATATTCTGGGGAAAACATCAATGAGATTTGAATGGTAGGCAAAACGATTGTTTAATCCGCTTTGAATTTACAGTATGCGTGGATATTTAAATTATAAACTAAAATACTTATAAGAAGCTAGTAAACGGTAAAGATGGAGTGTATAGACCAACCTTTTTTTGGCCACTGTACCCCCCTTGTTTAATTTATTTTAAACAGAGTAACCCCCCTGGCTGACCCAACATGGCTCTGAGAAATAAATGTATGAATAATGAACATAAGCATTTTCACCAATTTCCTATTTTGCGAGGCACCCTTACTAGCTAGTATCTGCAAGCGTCACGCATGCAGAACGGCTGCTCTGCATGCGTGACGTCATTTGTCCACTAGTTATTCTAGGAAACCGCATTGTTTACGATCAATGAGTTTATAAATGTATTTTATATTGTTCTACGCTACCAGATGGATTTTAATGTTATCGTAGTTATTTTTGTTTGGCAGATTCATACATCATTATTCATCAATGACTTTCATGTACAATATAATTGCACACATTTAGAAATGAACTCACATACCACCCTGGGCCCGCGTACCCCTGGTTGAGAACCACTGGTGTAGATGACCACAATACCTACGATAATCACCCAGGAATGTCTGTCCTTAACGCTCGTGACGTCACTCCACATCGACCAGCCCCCCTAATTAAGTCATGAGCAGATGACGTCCTCCAAATGGACACCCCCCACCCCTCACTAATAATCATGAGCAAGTGACGTCACTCCACATCAAACAGCCCCCCTCATTAATAAGCATGAGCAGGTGACGTCACTCCAAATAGACACCCCAGCCATTATTCTTACCTACTATAATGAGCCAAGAATTTCTGTGTGCAACGCTCGTGACGTCACTCCACGTCGACCAGCCCCCCTCATTAATAATCATGAGCAGGTGACGTCACTCCACATTGAATAGGCCTCCCTCATTAATAATCATTATAAGGTGACGTCCTCCAAATGGACACCCCCCCCCCCATTCATAATAATTGGCGGCTTACGTCACTCCACATGGGCGGCCGAGGCGCCTCCTCCCCCCTCCTTGGGGTCAACTTACAACCCTCACTCCGTAACGCTATTAAGACATCAAAGTAAAAAGGACGTCGTGATGAACAAGGGATTATAACCTTAAAATGAAATCGGTCTGTGTCACCACGCCCTTACAAATTGCACACGCATTAATGCAAGTGAATATCACGTCGCGGTCTGCTTTCCGCTTTCAAGTTTCACATTTACTGCAATACACCCGTCCTTGGAGTGGCAAATGGCTAGTTGTATATAATCATGAAACCCTTCTAGACCAACCACCACATGTTGGTATGAATTATGTCACATTAAAGGTAAAGGGGCAGCTCTACAATTTATTTCTTGCATCACTGCTCATGGAAGGGCCTCCACTAGATGGAGCTCTGCAGAGCCCCTTTAAAGGGCATTTTGGCCTACTCTTCCACACTGGCCAGACATCTTAGAAGAGCTGAGAGTACCCACATTTCACACCACCACACGTGACTAACTCTGGCTAAACTGCCGGGCGGACAGAGGCGAGCAGATTTAAGGCGCTTATTGCACGGCTTAAGAAACATGCCCAATTGTTTAGACTGATCTGTGAATTGGAAGTCCCGTATACTCACCATTACACAGTGATAGCATCCAATTATTTCTCAGTTCAATATGTAAAACGGTCATGTTCAATGCCCTCCACATTTCTATATCTGTAGCAAACCGGTAATAGTTTATACCTTTTTTTCATTCATTCATTCATTTGCTGGTAACACAAAGTAATTTAACAGCCCTACCATCCACTTCTATTATATGCGGCTCTATTATCCCCATTATCCGTGATTGCTCGTGATATTTCTCCTGCAAATAAGTGGAGGAAATTCGCGGGTAACATAGCGGATAATAGGATCTGTGATGGAAAAAATTAACAGGCAACATAGCGGATAATAGGATCTGCGATGCTTACCCCCCAAAACACTGCGGATCAGAGGAGTTCAACTCTATAGGACGGCACAAAATAATCATTGGCGTTGTCGTGGAGAATATAAATGACGAAATAAAAAATCAGACAATAGGTGTCCTTCACATATCCATCTCTTCAAGTAATTTTTTTAAAAAGTATTTCTTACCCATGGAACTGGGACCCATGTAATGTGAGGGTTACATCGGTTGTTAGCAAGTCTGAACAATATTGCGTATTGTCCGTGCCAATCAGATTGGATGGAGTTTGTTAGACAGGCAGACGTTTTCAGAGAAACCTCAAATGTTTCTCCCATTTCTTACAAGCTTTCAGAACTCTCAAAATTGAATTTTAGTGCCACTTGCTTTCTGAGTAACGTGGTAAATGCAGTAATATGAATACAGTCTGTTCTCCTATAACGCAGTAGTTGTGTTCTTGAAGAACACTGCATTATGGAAAAGTGCGTTATAATATATGATATAGTGTAAAGCACAGTCCACGATAACACGTGAGATGCGTACATGGTCTGAACAAAGACTTCAGGTGCGTGGGTAGCGTCTAGAAGCATCCAGCAGCATCCCTCCTTGTGTGATGCTACGCCGAGGCAGCCGTAGAATCGCTTATTCCTACCCGCGCGACGTAGTTCGTTCACTCGATTGTATGAAATCAAATTCGCATCCGCGTTATAAAAATTGTGTTCCCTAATGCATTCATCGCGTTATATCCACTTGGTGTCATGACAACACGCATTTTAGGAGAACACACTGTATTATATATTGGTTTTGACTATGATTTTAAATGCCCTGAATTACAATAAAATGACTGAATGTAGCCTTTAAAATAGATAGCAGCAATCCACAGAAGTCCAAATCGAAAGATTAGTAAATGATAGTTGTTACATGTAATTTAGCGCAAAAATATCAACGAATAATCACCATTATGTCATATAAAATGTGCTTACATCCAAGCCCTGCACATTTAGAATATGTTGTCATAATCTTGGTTCTTTCTGTGAAGTCACGTAGAAGGGAAATAATAAAATAAGAAAAATATAAAAACAATAAAATTCTCACGACGTTTCGACTGCAACACAAGCAATCATCATCAGGTGTGAAATCCACAGCAAGAAAATTTGTCTCGGACCGCATCCGTGAGCACAAAGCAGACCTAAAATACGGTAGGACCAACACCTCGGCCGTGGCAGATCACTGTTATTATTCAGTGGGCTCACATAACATTGACTTCTCCAAGACAGAGGTTCTCTGCAAGCCATCTGGCTACCATGAGAGATTCGTTCATGAGGCTATCCACATATACAAACACAGAGACAATTTCAACCGAGAAGATGGATTCTGGCTCAGCAATCATTAGAAGGACGTGATAAACCATTTCGGGTCTTAATTAATTGTGTTCGCGCTTACCGTGACTTTCAGACCGCATTCCATTCTCTTCTCCCACCTCCTCTTTTCCGAACATATGTAGTGTTGTAAGGACGGACTTCTAAACTTCTTTATGGCACACACTGTTTATTATCTTAATACACAGTCCCTATCACACTAAGGGGTATATGGTCCCCTCACCCGTTACCCTCAGAAGGTACAAGCCTCTGGACCTTGCAGGCTATCTAATCTCCCTGCTCTCCCAGCGTCCTCTGGCTGGACCTAGGGGATCTCTCCCCGACCACTGGTTACTCTGAGCCCTAGCCCTGATAAGGGCTGGAGGGCTTGGTCCAGGGTCCTAGACGTCTTCGGCCGACTTGGGTCTTTGTGTAGCAGAACTCCTCCAGAGCTCTCAGCGCTTTGGCTTTTATACCTGTTCGTGGCCGGGTTGTCCAATCCCCGGCCACCTTGTGGGACCCTCTGATTGGTCCTTCCCAATCTGGGTTTGGATCCTACCTCACCCCATTTGACCCTGACCGTTTGATTGAGCGGGAAAACCTTGTTTACGATCTGCTCTCACAGTTTGCGAACAGCGAGTAGTTAACACCACTACATCACTCCCCCCTTCGGAAGCCTCAGCCATCCCAGCTGTTACAAAGAGAAAAACCCCCCATCAATGAACCGATGTGTGTGCCAAAAAACAACAAGAACCACAAGAACAGCAAGAACAACAAGTTCCCCAATATGAATACCCCCCCAATAACGCAACATATGTACACGGTGAGAGACAATCACCAATAACGACATTCGCGATGCAACAACCCATGCAGCGTTCCGCTGCAGAAAAAAAACGATGGCCAATCATGAAAACCGACGCAATTTAGCCCGCGTATATTTCGCGGGCCCATCGTAGGGGATGTGTGTCCTCATCAGGGTTGCAGGCTGGTCAGGCAGCCTGGCAAAAATGTCGGTAGGGACAGGGGGCCTCTCTGCGGAGACTCTTGGTGCAGACGGGTCAGGCAGCCTGGCAAACATGTTGGGTGGGTCAGGAGGACTCTCTGCGGAGCCTCTTGGTGCAGACGGGTCAGGCAGCCTGGCAAACATGTTGGGTGGGTCAGGAGGCCTCCCTGTGGAGACTCTAGGCGCAGGCGGGTGAGGCAGCCTGGCAAAAATGTCGGGCGGGTCAGGAAGCCTGACAAAAATGTTGGGTGGGTCCTGAGGCCTCTCTGCAGAGACTCGTGGCGCCCCCCGGTTCCCAGCGGCAGAACGCGGCTCGCACGACTCTATCAGTCCTGCATCATCTGCGGGAGGAATGACACGTCTGCGCCGTGGATTAGGTACCAACGCGGCAACGGCTCGTCGGACACATCACACGCTCGGCCCTCGTGTTGTGAGTTTGACGCAGAGCCGCGCAGAGCAACAAATGGCTTTAGGCGAGAAGGGTGCACAAACCAGCGACGCCGTCCCCAACGGATTTTAATACATTGTGGTCGTACAATCTGGACGACTTCAACCGGACCCCGCCATGGTTTAAGGAGCTTTGCCGATGTGGACACCGGCACCTGGGGGCAATGAAGCCTTGCCTTATCACCTGGAGCCCACCGATGCACGGACGCGCGAGGGGCTTGCAACCTCAAATTGGCCCGCTGGAGGGAGGCGGAATTTTCAATCGCCGCATCACGTGCCTCAGACAACTTCCAGAGATTGAAGCGTAAATGATCAGCGAGCTTCGATGACCGTGGAAGCTGCTCTATCCCAAGCTGAACGTCAATGGGAGGAATGGCCTCCCTGCCATACATTAGGAAAAACGGGGAGAACCCCGTCGCTGCATGGGGCGCCATGCGATAAGCAGCGAGGATCCCCGAAATCTGCAAGTCCCAGTCTTGGTGGGATTCATCAACCTGATGGCATAGCATAGAGGTGAGCGTCCTGTGCAGGCGCTCCACCATGCCGTCAGTTTGAGGGTGATAGGGCGATGTGCGCACCTTTTTAGTACCCAACAAGCGGCATACCTCGCTCAACAGGGTACCTGAAAAATGTCTTCCCTGATCGGTCAGCAGCCGTTCTGGAGCACCCTTGTCCAACACATAGCCTTGAACAAAGGCGTCCACAACGGCCGCTGCCGACTGGTTGGGGACGGCCCAGGCCATAGGCCACCGTGTAAAATACTCAACCCCAACCAGAAGGTACTTATTACCACGAGGCGTAGTAGGGAAAGGCCCCAAAATGTTAAGAGCAACCAGCTCGTTCACACGGGATACCGAGATGGGCTGCAGTGGTGGGCATGCCGGCTTCGCTGGTGGTTTTCGTTGCGCACATTGGGTGCAGCCCATTAAAATATCAGTCACGTCGCGAAGCATGCCCGGCCAGTAAAATTGCAATCTTAGCAACCCCATGGTTTTGTGCACACCCAGGTGCGACAATCGCTCATGTGCCACGCACACAGCCGTACACCGCAAAGCCGATGGCACCACAATTTTGTACTGGCAGGAATCAGCATCTCAATGCATGAGCAGACCGCGCCGCATAGCAAAAGAGTTCAATTTACCCGAACATGAGGTCGTATCACATGCGCGACGCAGAGGCAACAATGACGCGTCGTTCATTTGGTGCCAACCCCATTCGTCCAGCGTTATCCCCAGCAAGTCGTCACTCGCTGGCGGACTTTCGTGGTCCGCTCCCGCCAATGAATCTGAGGGAAACGCGGCAGAAAATGTTTCAGGAGGTGCAACCGGCTGTACCATTTGTGGCTTGCACCGGCCAGAACCCGTAAAGCACGCGCATTTTTTTCTGGCAGAAGGCGAGATAGCGCGTCAGCATTATTGTGCTGTGTACCCTTACGGTAAATCACCATGAAATTGTAGTCCTGGAGGACTTCAAGCCACCGGGAGAGCTGGCCGGAAGGTTGGTCAACGCGCAAAGCGTATTGCAATGCAGAGTGATCGGAGCGAACGGTAAATCGTTGACCATATAGGTATGGCCTGTATTGCTGGATAAAGTAAACAATGGCCAACAGCTCGCGTCGGGTCACGCAATAGCGTTGCTCTGCAGGGGACAAGACCCTGCTTCCACAGGCAACGACCCTCTCAACGCCATTTACGGTTTGGGACAGCACCCCGCCGATCCCAGTGTTGCTGGCATCAGTGTCCAGAATAAATGGTTTCGCAAAATCGGGGTAAGCCAGGGGCGGTGCTGCTACGAGAGCATTCCGCAAGAAGTCAAATGCGGCCTGTTCAGCATCTCCCCAATGAAATTTGACCCCTTTCGCCATAAGAGCATGCAGTGGCTTGGCGATTGTAGCGAAACCAGCCACAAAGCGTCGGTAATATGACGCGAACCCGATAAAACTGTGAACATCCCCCGCAGAGGTGGGGGTAGGTCATTGGCTGACACATTTTGTCTTTTCAGGGGCTGTGGAAATTCCCGAGCGGCTGACTATGTGGCCCAGATAGCGCACAGACTCACGCAGAAGGTGGCACTTCTGCGGTTTGAATTTGAGGTTAGCAGCTCGCATCTTTTCGAAAACAGCGCGCAACCGTTCAATGTGTTCGTTGAACGTGCGGCCAAAGACAATAACGTCGTCAAGATAGATGAGACATGAGTCCCACTGGAGCCCAGCGAGGACCAGCTCCATGAGCCTCTGAAACGTCGCTGGGGCCGAGTGGAGACCCATGGGCAATCTATTAAACTCGAAAAGGCCCTGTGGTGTCCGAAAAGCAGTCTTTTGTTTCGACGCTTCGTTGAGGGGAAGTTGCCAAAACCCCGACAGAAGGTCTAAAGTGGAAAAATAACGCGCCCCTGCCAGAGCATCCAATGACTCATCCATACGTGGAAGAGGATAGGCGTCAGCCACGGAAATTTTATTTAGGCGCCGAAAATCGACACAGAATCGAAGACTGCCATCGTGCTTTTTGACCAGCACTATCGGAGCACCCCAGGGGCTGTTTGAAGGAGAAATGATATCAGCCGCCAGCATGTCGTCAATTGCCCATTTGACATGCTGTTTCTCCGCCGGGCTGAGCCGAAACGGGTTTTGGCGGATAGGGGCAGCATCACCAGTATCAATGTGGTGACGTAGCAGCTTGGTGTAGCCAATATCAAATTGTGATTTGCTGAACACATCCGAGAATTCCCGCAAAAGAGCCCGCAATTGACTCTGCTGTGACCCGGATAAATCGCCGGCATCCGCGCAAAGAGCGTCAATCCATCCCTCGTCTAACTTAGGAGGAGGGCGAGGCTGCTGACTGTTAGATACATGTCCAACAACCCCGGTCCCCAGGGGCGCCACCGTCGCATGAGCGAGCACTGTCCCCTGTGGAATGACGGTTTCGGACAGACCAACATTCAAAACCTGTAGAAATGGCTCCCTGTCGGCCGCTACGAGAGTCTGTGCGGCCACCAATGATAGGCCATTAACTGCTGGGTTGGAGGGCCCCAACAGAATGTCATTTACCGAGGCGGTGGGAGCGTGCGGTTTCTTTAACCGCAAGGGTACAAGCATCTGTGCCCCTGGCGGAATGCGTACAGCGCAAGCCGTAAAAGCCTGCACGGAGGCATTTGCCGTCCGTGAATGCGTGGCTGCGGGTAAAAATGCCATCCGGCGGCCCGACAAGAGTTCAATACATCCCTGGTCGATGAGGATTTTAATGGGCATTTTGGCGAGAAAATCAGTACCCAGGAGACACGGCACCGCGAGGGAGGAAGAGACAAAAACAGGGCCGGCCAATTTAATATCACCAATCGCAATTTGCGCCCGAATTTGCCCGAGAATCCCCAGCGAACTTCCATTTGCGGAAAAAAACGGAACAGAGACCTTTTCCAATGATCGACATCGCACCGGCAGTATGTTATGAATTAAATCGGAAATGATAGTGGCCGATGCACCGGTATCGACAAGCACGCGCAACTCTACCCCCTCGATCGAACCAACAACCACCGATGAACCCGCCGTCGCTGCGACCATCCTATGGGCCAGCTCTGACCACTGCCCAGGTCGGAGTGGCCATGAAGAGTCGCCCGAACACCGCGCGTCATACGCAGAATCCCGAGCGAAGTCAACGGTGCGTTGTGGTGTGTGAGGTGTGAGTGAGGACCGAGCGTGAGGGGTGCCGCGACTCGCCTGTTTATGCCGCGGTGTGCTGGGAGCCCTGTGGTCCCGGTCTCGGGATCCGGAGGAGCGCCGACGAGGTGCACGGCAGTCGGAAGAGACGTGGCCTCGGCGGCAACAGTTGAAGCACGTCACGTCGCTGCGGGGGAAGGCCCGTCCCCGCTCCTGATCGTCGCGGCGTCTGGTGCGATCCGGTGATCGCCGGCCTGTCGCCCTGGACGTTGAGAAGACCCGATCTGGAGAGCGATCGTCGTCCCTGCTGGCAGGCCCCGATGTCGTAGCCGATGCGGTGATGGGCTCGTCCTGGTCGAGCATCAAGTGAGCATGGATGCTCCGGGCAGCTCGCAATGAGCACATGTCTTCATCATCCACGGCTTGGATGACAAGGCGCAGTCCCCGTGCCATCTCGACCAGCTTCTGTAGGACAAGATCGTCTATGGCTTCATCGTCCATGCGGGGGTAAGCCGCTCTTGCCATGGCGAGTAGCGCGGTGCGGAACGCCAATGGCGATTCTCTTGGCCTGCATCGTCTCTCGTAAAACTGATGGCGTGTGGCGGAGGGAGGTCCGTAGACATCAGACAGCCGCCGAAGTGCTGCTTGTAGTGTCGCTCTTTGTCACTTGGGAATGGAGATAAGCGCAGCGAGAGAGTCGTCGTCCAAAATGGCTGGTAGTGCACGAAGAGCCTGTGCATCTGACCAGCCCACCATCTCCTGGTGGCTGAGGAAGCGATGCTCAAATGCCGCCCAGTCGCCCCCTGTGGACGAGAATTCACGGAAGACGGGCAGGCGTTGCTGTAGTGCAGCTGTGTCGTCGTCTTCGTCCAGGTCGGACTCGGTCCCGAACGCGGCGATCGCCTGATCCACGACATGTACTGTACGGCGTCGCAGCCGTGATGACGTGGCGTTGCTGGAGGGTCCTGCAGAGGCAGCGTCGTGCTCTGATGACGCGGTGTGCCGTGATTGGCCGCCGGAGTTCCCAGCATGCACGTGGCTTCCGCTTCCGGCGGAACCAAGTGACCCATTGGCGGGAAACACGATGTCTTCCGGGTTTGTGATGGCGGCAATGTCCGCCGTCGGCCACTCCGCTCCGCCCGCAGCCCCCAAGGTAATCTCGTCGAGGATGGCTGCTGCAGCATGCAGTAGCTGGGCGAGACGGGTGTGAGCAGCCGGGATGCCGCCGCTCGCGGTGATCGGCTGCACCGCTGGTCGTGGGATGGCTGTCGGCACGCCGGCGTCTTCAGCGCCGCCCTCAGTACCCACAGGTGAGTTGGAGCTTGCGTCGTCCGGACTTCGCGTGCGGTTCGTTCGTCTTGTTTCCATCTTTTGACACCAATGTAGTGTTGTAAGGATGGACTTCTAAACTTCTTTATGGCACACACTGTTTATTATCTTAATACACAGTCCCTATCCCACTAAGGGGTATATGGTCCCCTCACCCGTTACCCTCAGAAGGTACAAGCCTCTGGACCTTGCAGGCTATCTAATCTCCCTGCTCTCCCAGCGTCCTCTGGCTGGACCTAGGGGATCTCTCCCCGACCACTGGTTACTCTGAGCCCTAGCCCTGCTAAGGGCTGGAGGGCTTGGTCCAGGGTCCTAGACGTCTTCGGCCGACTTGGGTCTTCGTGTAGCAGAACTCCTCCAGAGCTCTCAGCGCTCTGGCTTTTATATCTGTTCGTGGCCGGGTTGTCCAATCCCCGGCCACCTTGTGGGACCCTCTGATTGGTCCTTCCCAATCTGGGTTTGGATCCTACCTCACCCCATTTGACCCTGACCATTTGATTGAGCGGGAAAACCTTGTTTACGATCTGCTCTCACAGTTTGCGAACAGCGAGTAGTTAACACCACTA
Organism: Lampetra fluviatilis; assembly: GCF_964198595.1. Taxonomy (NCBI): domain Eukaryota; kingdom Metazoa; phylum Chordata; class Hyperoartia; order Petromyzontiformes; family Petromyzontidae; genus Lampetra; species Lampetra fluviatilis. Next base: position 3,087,842 of record NC_136299.1, read on the forward strand.
CTCATAGATGGACTCGTCCATCTGACCAACTGCCAAATCACTGTCCGTGATGCTGAAATAAAACGCCACTTTTTTCAAATTTTATTGCTGTGGATTTCACACCTGATGATGATTGCTTGTGTTGCAGTCGAAACGTCGTGATAATTTTATTGTTTTTAGATTTTTATTATTGTATTATTTCCCTTCTACGTGACTTTACCGAAAGAACCAAAAATATGAATCCCTGCAGTCACGAAAGCTTTAAATAAAAAATGTTGTCATAAGTTACAGATGTTTTATTCCAATATTTTAATCAGTACAGTATTATGAATACGTAGCTATTTGAATAAATAATACTTGTATAAGTAATATTAACGCTTAATGGTGCAAGAAATAGCTAACATATACTTAGTGAGATAACGACAATGCTTAATAACAATCGATGCTACTGCAATCTAAATGACACACGCATATGGTGAGATATATCTAAAGATAAGACTACACTCAAAATTTTCATTGTAATCACGCTAGGGGCATTTATACACATATCCTGGATTTAATTTGCATTCTAAGATTATATATTTTTCAGGAAAACTATAGACATCAACACTGTTGCGTTAATAGTTCATAATTTGTGTGTTTTTGATAATTACCATATTCTTTGGATTATCAGATGCTCCAGAAAGCAAAACATACCCCAAACTTGCGCTTGATGTAAATGAAGTGAAACAAATCTGGTCCCACACGCACACACACCTACCCGATGAAAGTATGCACCCCGAACCTTTGCTTTAAAAATACTGCAGAAAAGAGTGTCTTTCTCATACGAAGAATACGGTAAATGGTGGCTTTACTCATACGAGGTGCAGCGTCCTAAGTGAATGCCCCGTTGCAGGCACAGTGAGCATTTGTACCATGGATTCTGGCAAATAATACTCAGTGGTGAGCACATTAACCACGGGCTATTTGACCACCTCTAGTGATAAAGTTTTAATTTAAACGCTGTATATTTTCACAAGTGCTACGGTATTAACGAGGCAGGTAACAAAGCCATCCAATAAAAGTTGATTCTTACATTTGCAATACGTGCAATTGAGTAATGCACGTATGGACACATGAGATATAATAGATGAGAAACAATATTAATGAGACAGCACAAAAGAGTAAAACAGATATTGATTCTTCAATTCAGTCACAATTCATTGATTCCCTTGGATGGGGGTGTGAATTGGTATTTTATATGCCTTTTTTTTTTTTTTACACAGGCAATAGTGATGAATATATAAAGTAGCATCTTGGGGGTTTTCATTGTGCAAATTCAGTTTGAAAATGTGGCATATCCACATATGCAAGATAAAATATTTTACATCGGTAGAAACGCTGTTGCCTTATATTTCCAGATACTATGTTTCCACTATATTAACATTGTTGGTTAGTTTGAGCGGATGCCAAAGTGTTTTGGGAGTTAATAAAGAATACGTTTCCTGTATATATCTTAAAAGTAAATGTTCAATAAGTTATTCTCCATTAAGCAGCTTCTTTTTAGCATAGGCATGTCCTAATAATTGCTTCATTTTTGGAAACCAAATTGTGTTTGAGTAGCTCACAATGCACACTAAAACATTTATTTTTTATTTTACCAGGTAAGGTCCATTGAGCTCTCTAGCTCTTTTTTTCAGAAGCGACTTGGCCACAATTGGTAACTCAACGAAGTGGCTTATTTGGAAATTTATAGTAGCCAAATATACGAGAAACGCATGTTAATTCTAAATGTGGGGGGGAAACTGGAGGGCCCGGAGAAAAATCCACGTGGCCACAAGGAGAGAGAGAGAGGACAGGCAACTCCAAATAAACAGCAGGCATCGTCAGGGTCCGAACTGAACCCACGACCTCTTGTATACCAGGCGAGGTAGTTATTAGGCACCCATGTATTGCTTAGCTGACCAGGCTTGGTTTGTTTGAGCTTTTTACAGGGACATGAATGCATGAGAAGTGGATGGGGGGGGGAGAGGCTGTCGGGCCTATCAACCAGCATCGGTAGATAAAGGAAGGTGTTTGTGAGTGTATTGAATGGCTATTGGTAAGCATCTGTATTATGGTGCAGTATCACGGAGTAGGTGGGAAGCAGCGGTACAGTGGTTTGCGCACAATAAATTCACCTAGAGAACTGATTTAGATTTCCGTCAAGGGCTAATGTCAGTGAAAAGTAATGCATTATACCGTAGTGCGTCACTGCCTTCACCAACCAACACTGAGCATTGTGGTGAAGTATGATCAAACAGCTCCCCATAACTGGACACAGTACAGGCAGGTCTTCATTCAGCAGTGGACTGAAAAAGTACCGCACATTATATCGTGGAGTTTGAATTATCAATAGAATGAGAGAGTGCACTGCTCCAGGAGATTATGTAATCTTTACATTTTACATATTAATTGACCAGTTGAGTTGTGAAGGGTTTCTTTTCCCTCACATATGCAAAATACACCTGTTAAAGTTCTAATTAAAACTGTTATTTGTCATGTAAGATTTCCGAAACGGTCACAAATCAACGAGACCAGTCATCACTTATTGCAAGGCCCTCCCCACACCATAATTGTCCCTCGTGGTCCTACAATGATGCTACGATTCATTTTGTTTCTGTGCGTGAATTGATAGGACCGAAGTCACGCAGTATATATGTATGTTTGAACTTCTTTCGCACCGTACGTAGCCAGCAGTGCTAATCGAAGTTTAGTGGCACTTATCTGCTTGGTACATGTAGAAGTGCGTTTACTACTATTACAAAATTAGCAGTTGCAATTACAACCCGCTAAAGTCACGACTATTGACATGATACGGATTATTTAGTAAAAACAGTGAACAGGGTTCAATATCCAAAAGAGGAAATGTGTATTATTCCTACCCTCCCCCACTCATCCACCCTTAACAATGTAGGGCGGCACACAAACTCTTCCAGAGATGATCCAATCGGGCCCTTAGTTGGCCCAATTGATCAATGGGGTATACCCAAAACTCGGAGACAACGAAAAGCAAAACCAGCACTAAAAGCCCCCCCCCCACCTCGTCTTCAGGACGAGACTTGCCCTCCGCGTCAGAGCCGCTATCCGAGCCTCGTTGTCCCATCGCTTGCAGCTTCTCATTCGCCCCGGCGCGAACGCCACTCGTCATCCCCAATTAAAGACCACCCGAGCACAAACGTGAGTTGTAAAAGTATTCCAGAATCCGTGCGGATTGATTTTTTCCCTTGCTTTCTTTTTACCCCCCCCCCCCCCAAGAATTACAAAAGCAAGCACCAACAACCAAAAGGACCGTGCATTTTTTATGAAATAGCCACCGCTGCACTCGATCATCACGTTTTCTTTTTAGAAATGTATTTTCTTTAAATATGCTTGATGGGTGAAGACTGTTAAAGGTTTAGATAAAGGTGGAAACAAACGGTATTTTTTATACATTTTATTTTAATTTGAATGCCAGATTTTGTCAAGCCAATGTCCAATAATTGTTTAGTTCTATACACCAATGTATTGGGGTGTGCAGTTATCCAGCATGACGTAACGTCTTATGAGTTTGGGGAAAAAACTCACATTCACAAATGCTTTATGGGCTTATGGGTATTGTCAAGTAAATCCATTTTCGAAATAAATCTACAATACCAATACACCTGTCTTTAAAGTCTTTATATCGCATTAAGTTCTGCTTTAGTCACATGTATATTTTGCTGTATATTGCAGTATTCAACCATGCTAGTATCGTACGGTCTACACATTTTTGGAAATAATCGCTTAACTCCAAGCGCGGGGCACCATAAATTTTAAGACGGAGGCTTTCGCGAGCAATATTACAATTCCTCATAGATTTTTGGGTCAGATCACGTGAGTAAACCGTGTGTGTTGTGCACCCTCCTCCACCTGACGCAGTCAATGAATAAAGGTTTCACGTGAACAAACGTAGACAATTTAGTATCTGCTTCAGCACCAGTGGTGTGTTGGGGAGCGATCGACACACAGTTAAACATTGTAGACAATGCAAATTTATTAATTGGCTGTATTAGGTGAAGTGCGGTGTACGATGACACACATTGTGCTCGCGCAATCTAAACCCAAAAATCAATTATGCATTTAGAAACTAATTTACGGGTTCTTGTGTTGACAAAAGTCTGGTTGGCTCCGACAAATGAACCTTATGGCGGTACCCCGGGGTACCATAATACCCCGGCTCTCGCATAATGTCTGTGATGCAGTCATTTTTAGTCTGTTGATGGTCGGCGATGCGGCAATCGACTCATCTCGACGAGCTGTACACGATGCACCACTACGGTGCGTACGAGCGTTCAGGGTTTCAGCGCAATCTTCCTCGCTGCGTTTCGACATCGTGGAGTGGCACTGATTTTGGATTGATTGGTACCCCAGTCGCGGAGTTAAGTACACCCCTTGAAAAAATAATGTCCCAGAAATACAATATTTAATTGCCTCGGCCATTTTGTATTATTTGTTACCCCGGGGTACCGCCATAAGGATCATATGAAAGAATGTAACCTAAATCGATTCACCCAGACCGAAGCCTCATTTCGTTCAAATCATGCCTCTCGACTCTTTATCCTGATGGTTTAAACTCATTAATAAGTCTGAAATCGGCATGAAAGACATGCCAGCTAAAGGCCTCGTGACGCTGCGATATAAAAAATTACCACGCAGGTTTTTGTTGTTGTTGCCAGTTGTGCTGTACAGCTCTTTGACGTAAATTTCAGGTTGTCTCCCGGTCTTGTACGGCACGATGTTCAGCGTTTCGCTCCGTGCGCAGGAACTGAATGCGGTATTTGGTTGTTTATTCCTGCCGAAGTTCCCCAGCATGCGCAGCGGAACTTTCAGTTATGCCGATGACCCGAAATCACGCCAAAGAACCACTCGGATATAAAGCAAGTTTTTTTTTTATACTGAACAGTACCGGTTGATTTTTACTGTTTTTTTTCCAGACGGAATGATGTCGTGTGACAGCCATTGTATCACGGTTCAAACCCTAAATATTTCAACACTTTCCAGATGGCATTCATTGGACGGATAGTACGTTATGTGTTGAATCTTCGGTTGCCCATGGTCAAGTAATATCATATTTATGATAACGTCACGTCCATGTGGTAGTGCTTGCGTGTGGACATAATATGAAAGCGTATAGTACTTGTTTGGCTTTTAAGTAAGGTCAGCAACGGTTTCAACTGTACTGCTGCAATGCACATTTTGTCATGGTGCCCATCTGGAAAGGGCTCTCGCCTAATGAACGTTCTTTTAAAGCAGCGCATTAACACACCGATGCATGTGCAGAGCTTCACAGATATGGGAGACCACCAAGAAAAGCAAAGTAAACAAGAGCACTGAACGAATGTCCTTTCATTTTCTAAAGATTAACAAAATGTGCTAGTTTTTATGCTTCATGTAAAGAAGTATACGCCATGTAAAAAAATTAAAACGAGCAGCGAACCTGCAGCTTACACAATTACGCTTGGGTCTTAACACCGTATTTATATAAGGGTTGCCACCTGTCCTGGTTTTCCCAGGATCGTCTTCTTGTTGAAGGCGGCTGCCATGGGAAATCCTTAAGTCTAACCGGGGGCATTATATGTCCCAGCTTTCGTCAGCTGCGCGATAATCCACCGCTCAAGACAATGCATTCACATGTAGTTTCTGCCTCTTTCGGTATTGTGAGATATTCTTTCTTTCCTAATTAAGATAAGCATTTTTTCATGTTTATGTAAAAGTGTATATGCGACTGCATTGATTGGAAAGATATGGTGTTGATTCATATACTGTATAGCAACGCCACATACGTCATATGTTAAGGTGTGCTTCTGTTATATTGTATTCTTATATATTTTAGGTCATATTATTGAGAAGACATCAGTTGTATTTGTTTTAGAAGACCTTTGTTAATAATTTTCTTGTGCTGTACTTTGAAAGTAATAGGCAGGTTGGAATGGGCCCAGCTAAGATTGGAACAATCTAAATCCTAAACTGTGTCCGAGCACGCGTTGTTGCGGTGTGGAACGGTGGTGATGCTAAGTGACAATTCATCGATTAAATCAATAACCATGCTTGTGATACACGCATCAAATTATAGAGGCAAACAATTGACTCAGTAATGATGTAAATCATATGCTAATGTTGCCCTGTTATATTTAAGGCTAACAATTTTGAGGAAAACTGTACAAATGGCATGAACAAGCAAGTCAATAACAAGGCGTGTAAGTGAAACAATAAAGAAACTGGTTCCGAATGGAATAAAATAAAATTATTACACCGGATTGTGACAATTCAAATAACTATACAGAGTTGGAACGTTTGTTTCTGTAAGGGGTTCGTTCGTGGCATGAGGAATGACATGGATTTATCAAGAAGAGGAGCAGAGGCACTGTGATTTACAAAGTTATTAAAGTACTGTCATTTGCAAAGTATATATATAAATCTATGAAAGCAAGTTAACATGAGCATGTATATATATATTTTATGCAAAGTGTAGTTGATTATATTTGATATATGGTAAGAGGTAGTTGACATAAGGCATGCTACAATAGCTCGGGTCCCAAATTTTTGGCGAACTAAAACACGTGTTTTGACATTTGCTTATATTGGTATTGATTCATGAATCACCAAAAATATGGGAAATAATTGCAAGTAATATTATAAACATGTACAGTACATTTGTATTTTTTATTGTTAGTTTTTACACATTAAAAATAAATCAAATAAAAAATTGTGTTTCTGCGTATTTAAACATTTTAGGAGTTGTTTTTTTTGTATAGTATGTTCATCACACACGGTACTGAAATCCGGCAGACTATTTTGTCTCATCCACAATGTTCAACCACCACCACCACCGCACTGCACATCACAACAAAGATAACTTTTGGTGCGAGTTCTGTTAGTGAGCACCTATGAAGGCCAGCACGTCACATGAAGGGGAGGTTGGCCATCACCGCGCCCGGCCACCTTTGTCTCTCGAGTGGTAATGTTTACACACCACACCAGGTACTAATTTAAGGCTGAGTCGACTTAGCGGAAACCCAGGATCGCTTCAGATAATCGCCACTCTTGGTGGCCATGAGTGGCAATCCAACTCAGGATGCCGGATTCGTCGCGCAACATGCTTACCACTCACTACCACTCCACGACAACAAACATTGATGATTTTACTCGTGGTGAAGACTTCGTCTACCAGACTGTTTCCTCTTGCCCACCAAACTGCAGGAGGTAACCTCACATCTCTTGTTGTTTCTTTCCCTGGTACTGCTCTGCTTTGGAACTTCCTCAAATCGTCTGGTTTTCCAAACCTCTCACAGATAGCCTTACTCAATTCAAGAAGCATGTGAATGTTAAATAATACTGACAAAGGTGATTTTATAAAGCTCGAATTTCACGAATCGAGAACTCGGAGGCGCAAAGTCAAGAGCTCCAAGTCCCTCCATATGCCAGCCTGGACAGGTGAGTGCCTGGACAGGTGAGAGTCTGAACGAGTCGGGGAGCCTTGAGCTGCTGCTCTGACGGTGGTTGGTGCTTGTGTAATGAGTGGCTCCGACATGGTAAGAACTTCAAGTTATTTATGAATACATCTTTCGGTACAGCTTCGGTTTCCTCTATCTCTCTGCGGATGTTGAACCGCTCTGGTGGCTGCGCTGCCCTGTACCACGTGGCGCTCACCCGTCACCAACACGCCGCTGGCTGATGGCGCGCTAGGGAGCGGCTGATTGGCTGGTGGTCGAGCCGCCACGTGGCAGGTGGAGTTGGCAGGGCAGCAGCGACTGGGAGCTCCTCTTGATCTTCACACACCGACTCCGCTCGTTGCTGTGCCCCCGGCTTATATTCGCTCCCCGAAGGCTAAGCTCCGCCTCTGGCCACGCCCCTCCTGGAACCTTCGGGAACATTCCAGAGGCTTCCCTGGTGGATCCGCCCCATCACCTTTACCCCAGATATAATCCCTACTATATATAAACCGTAACTGTATAAAACAATGTACGTCATACAATAATACAGGAGATGGCGCTCTTATTACATCACCCCCCCCCCCCCCCCCGATGAAAAATCTAGCCATCCCGGCTAAGGAAGGATAAATCATAATATAGAGCACCATCAGCCACCAAGCATAGCACAACTGGAAGTGGATAGAAGGAACAGAATGGCGAACAATCTATGCCTGCCAACAACACTTCGGAATTTAGACAATTCAGGACGACTCAAGAAAACCGCGACGTTTTGGAGCGTGTCCGCATAGCCGGCCCATCCGTCTGCGGCGGAACAAGCACAGGAACACCGGCTGGTGAAAGGAGCGGTCCAGGAGAGGGCGACACAGCCGGATTTAGCGCAGGTGGGCATGGCGGAACAGCGACATCCTCCAGTGCCGCCGTCTCACTCAAGGGCACTATGGGCGGCAAACAAACAGACTTCGGAAGATCACTCTGCACAGGGGCAGCCGGCCTGTTGGCCACATCAGACACTGGGATCCCGGGATTTGGAGATGACGATGGCCTCGCGGGAGCAACAAACGGTTTCAATCGCGACAGGTGAACGAACCAACGCCGGCGACCGTGACGAACACGGACACATTGAGGACGCAAAGACCTCAACAATGGTCACTGGGCCCTGCCAAGGTCTGTGGAGCTTGGGATAGGTGCCAACGGGCACCTGCGGGCAATGGAGCCACGCCTCATCCCCAACCGACCATTGCATGTCCGCTTTTGACATCCGCATACAACGCTCATTCCGAGCCTGGGTTTTAGAGGTATTCAACCTGGCAGCCTTCTGCGCCTCCGAAAGTTGCCAAATTGACTCTTGGACGTGGTCAGGAAGAGTTGACTTAGGAGGTACAACCGGTGAACCCAATTGAACATCAACAGGCGTTCTCCCTCCCATACATGAGAAAGAACGGCGAGTATCCTGTAGAAGCGTGAGGCGCCATGCGGTAAGCCGAGAGGACGCTGGGTATCTGCAAATCCCAGTCGACCTGCCGCTCATTGACCGTCTGGCACAACATGGCGGACAAGGTACGATTTAAGCGCTCAACCATACCGTCCGTCTGAGGATGGTCGGGACAACGTAGAGATCTTTCTGGTACCCAAAGCAGTACACACGTCACGCAATAACTTGGAAGTGAAATTCTTACCCTGATCGGTGAGCAACTATTCCGGCACCCCTTTCTCCATCACATAGCCATTCACAAAGGCGTCAGCGATGGATAAAGCGGATTGATCTGGCAGGGGCCACGCCACAGGCCAACGGGAAAAATATTCCATGCCGATGAAAATAAATGTATTGCCACGAGGCGTCACAGGGAACAGGCTCAACACATCCAAGGCAACCACATCATTGACGCGCGTGACAGAGATGGATTGTAACGGCGGAATGTAACGCTGCCGGGGCGACTTCTGCCGGGCACACTCGGTGCATGATCAAAGTGCACTAATGACGTCAGACGTGATACCCGGCAAATAGTAATCCCTCTGAAGGGTAAGCAACGTTTTCTGAACGCCAAGATGGAAAAGGCGTTCGCAGTGCAACGTGCACATCAACCTTGCAATGAGCGCCTTCTCCTCCGACCAGCGGACAGATTTGTAGGCGGCCTCAAAACGCCATCGAAAGGCACTCCAATCGCCGCCAGCTGCCACAAACTCATGCACTTGGGGCAGGCGTCAACCATGATCGGCGTTCTCCTTTGCAGCGGGTGTCACGATGCTCAGCGAATCCCCACGTGGCAGCGACGAACTAGCGGCCGACGCACCGTTCTCCTTGGCGGTGGTCAAAATGGCGGCCGTGACGCGCGTGTTTGGCGAGAACTGCGAAATGCCAGCCGTCTCCACCCCGCCCGTAATGGCGGCCGTATTCACCAACGGGGTGTTGTATCTATACCCTGTTTTCCGTTATTAATATTAAGAATAATTAAAAAAAAATTCTCTTTTTATTATATCTATATATATACTTTTTAATTAAATAATGAAAACAACCCACTACAAGCACACCAGGAATCTGTGAAACGGCCATTAAACTGGTAAGAAGTCGGTCACAGAAAGGTCATAGACATCCAGATGGACAAACAGATGTATGGACTAACACCTCCCAAGACATCTGGAGATGTACAGATAAGGTGCAGAGTAAATAACGGTTGAAACTTCGCGTTTCCTTACCGAAAAGTAGAAACTTAACAAAGATAATTAACCAACAAACAATAATATTTGTATTATTATTATATGTTTCCTACCTACACGACCTTCCAAAAAAACTAAAGAGTACGAATTCCAGAAAGCTTAAGTGGAAACATAGTACACTTAACCTCAGGACATAAAGAAAATAACTCATAATAAAACACCAATCTCTGGGGAACTAAACTTGGCGAAACCCTCAAAAATAATGATGTGACGTGGATCATTACGAATATTCATTAAACATAGACGAATGATTACCACAATACTAAGACCGAAGGAACTCATAAAAAAAAAAAATCAAGAATAAATGTAACACACAGGACCACATAAATGTATTACAAACATCTACTCAGCCACCTTTGTCTTCCAGCGGGGTCTGGCAAGCAAGGAGGGAGCAAAAAGGTCACAAGGGGGGGGGGGTTTGTGCTGACATTGTTTGTGTTCTCTCGCAAGAGACGCGGAGAGAGGAGAGGGTGCTCACGTTTTGAGTTAAACACGGCCGTCTTTGTCTCCCCGCAGCACAAACAGATGGCCCATGAATGCTTGGAGGGTTAGGAAAGGTCGCGAGGAGGAGTCGCGGGGGTGTCTGCTTCTTCTCGCTCTGTTTTTGTTTGTTTTCTCTCGCAAGAGACGCGGAGAGAGGAGAGGGTGCTCACGTTGAGTTAAACACGGCCGTCTTTGTCTCCCCGCAGCACGGACAGCAAGATTTGCACACGCGAGCAAATAACATTCCCCACCCCTCCTTCCAGAATGGTTACACAGCTGTGTCTTTACTAATGAACACGCACACGACACACGAAACACACGGACGCAGATGTGTTCAACCCACAGAAAGATATATGACGGCCTTCAAACAACTCGGGAAGACTGAGTGGATTTTCCCAATATAAGCCGGGGAAAAATCCATTCAACACAGATCGTCAAGGGCTTCGGCCCCCACCACATCTCGTCAGAGGCCCTGGGCCCCACCTCATCTCAACGCCGACAACGAAGAAGTTTTCGTCATCCAGAATGACGAGATTCGCGGGGTAGCGACGTGCAGCTACAAGCCGAGGTCTGCACCACCTGAGAAGAATCGCTACCCTGAGTTGCCGAGCTGCGAGTGAAGCCAACAAAGACGCCAACGTCCACCCTGCCACGAACGAAGCATCGCTCCTCGTCAGAGTGACGACCAGCGAACAACCCGCAGGAAAGGCGGAGATCGCCAAGCGAGCAAAGCAGAGAGCGCGAAGCAGTGAAGAAAGCCTGGTCAAACGGCTGTGAGGAGGAGGACAGCGCTGTTGAATGCGCCGTGTGTCTAATACACACCCAGATCAACCAGCATCAACCAAAACCGACTCGTCATCCCGCAGTGGAGAAAGAGAGTCAAAGTCTTCTGAACGAGCGCCACCGAGCGCCACCGAGCGCCACCGAGCGCCACCGAGCGCCACCGAGCGCCACCGAGCGCCACCGAGCAACACCGAGCGCCACCGAGCGCCACCGAGCGCCATCGAGCGACAACGAGCGACACCGAGCGACACCGAGCGACACCGAGCGTCACCCAGCGCCACCGAGCGACACGAGCGACCGAGCATCTTCAAGGACAGCATCGTGCCAACTCGTCGTCCAGCAGTGGAGAGAGAGCGAGGGAGCAGCAGGGGCTCGCGGCGGCCACGCCCTACCCAGAGAAAACTTCTGGCCGCTGTTCGTATCCTCCCACACCACACAAGCTAACGACACAACTCCCGGCTCTAAGAATTAATTAATATTAAAAGGGGACAACGCACACACAGCACGCACACGAATGAGAAAAAATTGTCATTGCGTTTCAGAAAGGGTTGCCATTTCGAGGTGGTGCGTTCAATATCAACGGATCGTGCAAAGCAGTTGCTGCCATCGAGTTACATGAATAAGAAATGTTTTAGTCATTCATTTTCGTTAACTGCATAATCATGCCAATGAAGAAGTATTTTTAGTCATTCATTTTCGTAATCGCATAATCTTGTCCATGAATTTATTGACGTATACTTGCTTTCGGATAAGAGAGTGTCATGTGCTTGTTTAGAATAAAATTGCTTAACACCAACTGTTCGAGTGCTTCTTTCCAAGTCCATGCAAAACTATCTTATTCTTGATAACTGTATCCTGCGATGAGATATGAAAATGGAGACCTAAAATAACATAAACACACTAAGATACTCGGTAAACGTTTAATCAATGATAATCGTGTTATCCTGATTGATATAACAATGGATAAACGAAGCTAAGCCTAATGATCATAACTGCTCACAGTAACATAATCGCAAGCATCCGCATAAATTACGATTATCTCCGCGATTATCATAAGTTATGCATATAAGTACACACATTATCATAATTTATGCATGTCAATACATACATTAACATAATTAATGCGATTTGCGCATTTTTCGGAAAATTCTTTATTTTTATTATTTTTATCAAAATTTCATAACCCAACACATACAACATAATGGGTGGCGTCGTCCGGGATCTCTCGCAGACAGTGTTTTGCATGGATGAAGGAATGAATCACTACGTGTTAACTAGAATATCGTGATCGAACATTGCATGGTGATTGTAAACGGGCGTAAAAAAAAAAAACGCCCTCTGAGGTTAAAACCCAGAATAGCAGGTTGAAAAAAAAAGACAGTGGAATTAAGATAATATCGTATCAAACCGATTGCATCCTGTGATAAATGGTGTTAGAGGTACGCACTCTGAATCGGAAAAGTACAGAATAGCTCGAGTCAAACTGACCACACTCTGTGAGATAATTGTTTTATATGCACTCTGAAAGGAAAGGTCAAAGTAACTCCTGCCACTTGAGATGCTAGGATTAAGAATAATTTTTGAATGGATTACGGAATACTGGGAGCTCGTATTAAAACGTACCGACCGATCTGTTACAAAGCAGTACAGTCAGAGAGACATATGGGAAGGGAGCTGTATCGATAACACGAACACACCTCGGGGGAAACTAATTGACGAACACGATGCAAAAACTGCAGAGAAGGCAGGGCAGGACTCATGCCTTCCCACAGGCATACAGACAGGGATTGTGGAATGAGGAAAAATTTGGAAAGGAAACGGGAGAGAAATCGTCTCTAATAAACGAGGAAAAATGTCCTCACACCATCGTAAGGGAGGAGAAATCAGTGCTCGCGACACCAGCGAAACTCACAGACGTTTATCCACAGAATAAATATGGAAGTAACATTAAATCACACTCTTGGGTACGTGGACAGAGTCCAGGGACTGATCGCACAAAAATTATGGATATCGAACAAAAAATCCTTGACAAAGGGAAACCCTCACAATTCGAGAGAAGGGATGGAGAGATACATATGCAAACAAAAACATGTGAGACTGACAACTTCACAGATAGAGGAAGGCAAAATGTTAAAGTAAAGCTACCAGGACATTCTTCACTAAGGGCAGAGGCAAAAACTGAAGGGAAATGGCAACACGAGCGACACAGCACTGGGCGCGCACACAAAAAATGCACGCCGCTGAAACACGAGCGACACAGCACAGACCAAAGTGACAGATTGCCTGATGATAACTTCTTTTATGATGACGCTGACGGCGATCAACTTTCGGAATACTTATTCAACAGTAAAACCCTTAAATTGATGGACAAGGCTCTAGTCAGAATTCCCGATTTTGACCCACACAATCAGTCTATGGATATACACACACATATCGCAACAGTAGAAGAGGAGGCAATGATTAGAGGGCTGAGAAGACGGGATGAAAAAGCGAGTTTGTTGAAACGGAGCTTACATAAAGAATCTATCCCATGGGTAAATTCACTACCACACAAGGTTAGAAATGATTTTAAACAACTGAGCCTGGCAGTGATTCGGAAGTTTGGAGAATATTCGACACTCACTGAGGGGTTTTATGCTGTAAAATCGATGACCCAGGGCATGGACCAAGACCCACGTGACTACCTTTTACAATTTAAAAGAGCGTATTACGCAGGCGATGTGAATCAATACCACGAAGGAGATAAAATGTTCAAAATTATGTTTTTTTGAATCCTTGAGCCCAGAGATTACCGAAAGGGTGAGAATGGTTTTGAATCCAGAAACCGCATCCTTACGCCGCATAGAAAGCAAGGCGTACATGGCATGGTTATACAGAGCTAAGAATCATAATTCGGGTCCAGAACACAGGGAGAGGGATAAGGAACCCAGCCTCTCAGAGAAAAAAAAACTTCACCGAGCAGTCCCACAATGCAGGGAGGAGCAAACACGCACGCACCTGTGGCAAAATAAACCAGAGAGAGGTTGGCACGAGAATGAGAGCGGCACAAAGCCGAATATTCAGGAGAATCGCAGAATGTGGAGGCCAAGGGCAGAATCATATCAACACCCCATGCCCCGACATACGCAAGGTCAAAATTACCCACAAAAATGGCAAAGTAACGATCCAGGAAAAATTTGGCACCCAAATGGGAGTAACACTGGGCCAAAAATGTACGAGAATCGCAGGATGGGAGGTCAAACACAATCGGTCCAATTCCGACCAATTCCTCCACCGGCTATACCAGGAGGGAATAGAGGAATAACACAGAATGCGGTCCAAATACGTGATGAACCACCCACAGTGATTGAGAGCGAGCAGCCCATACGCGCCACGCACGCTGAAGTTTTGTTAAACCCTGAGCTCAATGGGAAATACAAGCAGGCTGCAAGTGACAGGGCGGGCAAATACCACCACAACCGGGAAACATCAAATGCATACGATGCGGTAAGAAACGCGGACAGTGCTCCCGTAAATGACACGCAAATCGAATGCAAGGACAGGGCTAAATTGAAGTGTGATCGGACAGTAGATAACAGACAGCAGAGACAGAGAGGAAAACCAGAGCGCACAGGGAAAACAGTGCCACGCGTCGCAAAAGAGTGCGATAATAGTGCAGGGAGAGGGAACACAGAGACCCACCCTGGGAAGTACAGGCGTGAGCCTCTGAATGGAAAATATCCAAATGAAACTAAAATTAATGTGGATCGGAGTGCTGAAATGGAGACGAATGTCCATGACGTATCGGGAATGGTGTTGAAATCCAACCCACTCGTACAAACCAAAAGGGCAACATTACGAGGCACGGAATTAAATCGACACGCTGACTCGGCAAATGTGCATGTAATCGCAGAGAGAGCGAATGCCATTGATAACGGAGTACAGAAGTTGGTTGTGTGCGCGAATTCTGATTATGTGCAGCACAATTTTACACCACACACTCCCACGACGCGAGAGAGTGAGAGGGGAAATTACAAAAACGAACCGGAAAACCGTGATCGAATGATCAAAGTGATAAGTGGTAAACCAGACACTCGGAGCTTGGAAAAATTATGGCGACGAGGTAATATGAGGAAGGTAACGCATAAATGCGTTTGAAACCGCTACCTAGCGTTTCCCAGGATTTAACAAAAAAAAAAATAATATCTGCCGTAGTTATGATGGTTGAGAATCAATGTAACTTGTGGTGTTGATGTTGAACGTTTTGTTGTATTTTCCTTGCTTATTTCAAATGTAACCATGTTAAGATTGTGATACATATGCGCGCGCTTTGGAAGGAATGCGTTATGGATTAGTACCGATGTTTAACGTTGTGTTTTATTTCTTTGCTTATTTCAAATGTAACCATGTTAAGATTGTGATACATACGCGCGCGTTGTGAGAAATAACCGCCGAGAGTGAGGGCGGCTGATGGATTTATAACGAAAAAAACAGGGCATTTACTTTGTTTAAAAATTCGCCAGTGGCCGAATCAACCACTGAAAATTTTTAAAAGGGCGGATTGTTGTATCTATGCCCTGTTTTCCGTTATTAATATTAAGAATAATTAAAAAAAAATTCTCTTTTTATTATATCTATATATATACTTTTTAATTAAATAATGAAAACAACCCACTACAAGCACACCAGGAATCTGTGAAACGGCCATTAAACTGGTAAGAAGTCGGTCACAGAAAGGTCATAGACATCCAGATGGACAAAAAGATGTATGGACTAACACCTCCCAAGACATCTGGAGATGTACAGATAAGGTGCAGAGTAAATAACGGTTGAAACTTCGCGTTTTCTTAACGTTTTCCTTACCGAAAAGTAGAAAATTAACAAAGATAATTAACCAACAAACAATAATATTTTTATTATTATTATATGTTTCCTACCTACACGACCTTCCAAAAAAACTAAAGAGTACGAATTCCAGAAAGCTTAAGTGGAAACATAGTACACTTAACCTCAGGACATACAAAAATAACTCATAATAAAACACCAATCTCTGGGGAACTAAACTTGGCGAAACCCTCAAAAATAATGATGTGACGTGGATCATTACGAATATTCATTAAACATAGACGAATGATTACCACGATACTAAGACCGAAGGAACTCATAAAAAAAAATATCAAGAATAAATGTAACACACAGGACCACATAAATGTATTACAAACATCTCCTCAGCCACCTTTGTCTTCCAGCGGGGTCTGGCAAGCAAGGAGGGAGCAAAAAGGTCACAAGGGGGGGGGGGGGGGGTTGTGCTGACATTGTTTGTTTTCTCTCGCAAGAGACGCGGAGAGAGGAGAGGGTGCTCACGTTTTGAGTTAAACACGGCCGTCTTTGTCTCCCCGCAGCACAAACAGATGGCCCATGAATGCTTGGAGGGTTAGGAAAGGTCGCGAGGAGGAGTCGCGGGGGTGTCTGCTTCTTCTCGCTCTGTTTTTGTTTGTTTTCTCTCGCAAGAGACGCGGAGAGAGGAGAGGGTGCTCACGTTGAGTTAAACACGGCCGTCTTTGTCTCCCCGCAGCACGGACAGCAAGATTTGCACACGCGAGCAAATAACATTCCCCACCCCTCCTTCCAGAATGGTTACACAGCTGTGTCTTTACTAATAAACACGCACACGACACACGAAACACACGGACGCAGATGTGTTCAACCCACAGAAAGATAAATGACGGCCTTCAAACAACTCGGGAAGACTGAGTGGATTTTCCCAATATAAGCCGGGGAAAAATCTATTCAACACAGATCGTCAAGGGCTTCGACCCCCACCACATCTCGTCAGAGGCCCTGGGCCCCACCTCATCTCAACGCCGACAACGAAGAAGTTTTCGTCATCCAGAATGACGAGGTTCGCGGGGTAGCGACATGCAGCTACAAGCCGAGGTCTGCACCACCTGAGAAGAATCGCTACCCTGAGTCGCCGAGCTGCGAGTGAAGCCAACAAAGACGCCAACGTCCACCCTGCCACGAACGAAGCATCGCTCCTCGTCAGAGTGACGACCAGCGAACAACCCGCAGGAAAGGCGGAGATCGCCAAGCGAGCAAAGCAGAGAGCGCGAAGCAGTGGAGAAAGCCTGGTCAAACGGCTGTGAGGAGGAGGACAGCGCTGTTGAATGCGCCGTGTGTCTAATACACACCCAGATCAACCAGCATCAACCAAAACCGACTCGTCATCCCGCAGTGGAGAAAGAGAGTCAAAGTCTTCTGAACGAGCGCCACCGAGCGCCACCGAGTGCCACCGAGCGCCACCGAGCGCCACCGAGCGCCACCGAGCGCCACCGAGCGCCACCGAGTGACAAGGAGCGACACCGAGCGACACCGAGCGACACCGAGCGTCACCCAGCGCCACCGAGCGACACGAGCGACCGAGCATCTTCAAGGACAGCATCGTGCCAACTCGTCGTCCAGCAGTGGAGAGAGAGCGAGGGAGCAGCAGGGGCTCGCGGCGGCCACGCCCTACCCAGAGAAAACTTCTGGCCGCTGTTCGTATCCTCCCACACCACACAAGCTAACGACACAACTCCCGGCTCTAAGAATTAATTAATATTAAAAGGGGACAACGCACACACAGCACGCACACGAATAAGAAAAAATTGTCATTGCGTTTCAGAAAGGGTTGCCATTTCGAGGTGCGCGTTCAATATCAACGGATCGTGCAAAGCAGTTGCTGCCGTCGAGTTACATGAATAAAAAATGTTTTAGTCATTCATTTTCGTTAACTGCATAATCATGCCAATGAAGAAGTATTTTTAGTCATTCATTTTCGTAATCGCATAATCTTGTCCATGAATTGATTGACGTATACTTGCTTTCGGATAAGAGAGTGTCATGTGCTTGTTTAGAATAAAATTGCTTAACACCAACTGTTCGAGTGCTTCTTTCCAAGTCCATGCAAAACTATCTTATTCTTGATAACTGTATCCTGCGATGAGATGTGAAAATGGAGACCTAAAATAACATAAACACACTTAGATAATCGGTAAACGTTTAATCAATGATAATCGTGTTATCCTGATTGATATAACAATGGATAAACGAAGCTAAGCCTAATTATCATAACTGCTCACAGTAAGATAATCGCAAGCATCCGCATAAATTACTACGATTATCTCCGCGATTATCATAATTTATGCATATAATTACACACATTATCATAATTTATGCATGTCAATACACACATTAACATAATTATTGCGATTTGCGCATTTTTCGGAAAATTAATAATTTTTATTATTTTTATCAAAATTTCATAACCCAACACATACAACAGGGGGACCCTCCAAGGTACCGTCACTGGCCCTCTGCTCGTCCACCCCCGGACGGTCCGCCACCGGACTACTTCCAGCGGCGATCGGCATGACGAGAGCGACGAGGTGGAGGAGCGCTGTTGTTAGAGCGCCCAACTGTGTCTCCACCCTCTGCCACGGATTGTCAGGGCGAAGCTGGTGGGAAGACTCCGCCGCGCCGTCCGCCGCAGATACGACATCGGCACCCGTCGTGGGCTCCATCACTGGGGCCACGGCACCCGGGGTCAGCAGGAGCTGAGTCGCCGTCTCGTCGTTGTCGGAGGACACTGCAGGTGGATTCTTCTTTTGCTGATGTTTAGACATTGCGTCTTGAGTAGAACACCACCAGAAAAGTCCACTCTCTGACACCAGTGTAATGAGTGGCTCGGATACGGTAAGAACTTCAAGTTATTTATTAATAGATATTTCGGTACAGCTTCAGTTTTTTCTGTCTCTCTGTGGATTTTGAACCGCTTGGGTGGCTGCGCTGCCCTGCACCACGTGGCGCTCACCCGCTCACCAACACGCCGCCGGCTGACGGCGCGCTAGGGAGCGGCTGAGCGGCTGGAGGTCGAGCCGCCACGTGGTAGGTGGAGTTGGTGGGGTAGCAGCGACGAGGAGCTCCTCTTGATCTTCACACACTGACCCCGCTCGTTGCTGTGCCCCCGGCTTATATTCGCTCCCTGGGGCTAAGTCCCTCCCCTGGCCACGCTCCGCCTCTGGCCACGCCCCTCCTGGAACCTTTGGGAACGTTCCAGAGCCTTCCCTGGTGCATCCGCCCCATCACCTTTACCCCAGATATAATCCTGACTATAGATAAACCGTAACTGTATAAAACAATGTACGCCCCACAATAATACAGGAGATGGCGCTCTTATTACACTTCGATGCTGCTGCTGCGTCAGTGCGGCTGGAGAGAGGCGGTCGTTTCACACAAAGGTTAGCGCTAAAGCGGCGGTATGTATATGCGCGCGCACCTCCGGGTGGTTAAGCCCTAATCCGCTTGCACACAAAGGCTAGCTCTTAAGGGCTGTGCAAATTTGCGTGCACGCCTTGCCGTTAATGCTAATTATCGTTGCGTGAACACGCATGAGCGTCGCGAGCGGATTTTAACACACCCCGCCCCCTCCCTAATATTATCGCGGCACAACTGAATGGACGCGTGAGCATCGGCGGCTGTTTATGGTTTAATACACGCGTGCCTCGCCTACACCGCAGCCCTGCGCTCGCTCTCCCGCGCACACCGTCACTGACCCACCGTGGCACGACTGCACCCACGTCTGCAATGATCTCCTCTCAGAACGCGCGCACACGCTGCAGCTCTACGCTCACTTTCTCGCGCACACCGTCCCCCGTGCAGTAGCACCACACACAAATCGCAGACACCACGCTGATGTTATACCCACACACAGAAATCACACTGCACCGATACTCTGTACTAAAGGTTATTAACGGCGCAAATATACACTACCTGGGGGAAATATTTCGTGAGAAGAGCTTAGCCTAACTCTGCCTACGAACCGAGTCACTAAAACGTCCTACCACGTACCTCGAAGCTGTACTCACAGCGTCGCACGGACACTTGAGAGTCGGAGGGAGAAGAACGAGAGAAAACTTTACCTATCACTGCCTCGTAGCAGCACTCGCTGGCATCACACGGATGCAGCGAGTGGCTCGAGGAGGCAGGACGGCAGGGAGTAGGTCTTGACGGCCCGGAGGTTGAAGACACCTACCCAAAATCGTCCCGGGCTACTCTTTTTATTCCCTTAACTTCAAAGGCCCGGGGTGCCATTGTACCGCTCGGCCAATCGTGCCCGGGGTTACCGCCTCCCCTGCTCCCGTGTCTTCCCTCGAGTGCTGCACACCGGCGGCGGCGGCCACCCATTGTCCCTCGTTGCCCATTGTCTGGAAATGGTACTTGCACTTTTGCTTGCTTAATATTCGGCCCTCTGTCCTCCCCCCACTGTTGTGAGTAACACATTGCGTTTGGCTCAGGAAACTTTTTCTTTCTGCACCCATACAATTTTAAACCAATGGTGGGGGCATCGCAATGTAACCTGTCCTGCGAGAGTCGGCCAATCTCCTGGTACCGGGAAACCATGGGACTTTCCATCTAGGGGCCTTTCGGATTAAAACCCGATGTGCCAGGCAATCCCCCGCCAGGACACTATGTGGGTGCAAGTGCTGCGTGTGAGCGTGTGCTCAGGGTGGGGGGTAGTGGACAATCATGGCACTTGCGGAGTTGCTCCACGGTCTTGGCACCACAGTAGTTTCAACAGAGCATGGGTTGGATCTCACCTCTTGCTTACAGTCAATTCCTATGGTGAGGGTGAATCTATTCTCTTCCTAAGACAACAACTTAGCTCTCCACCAAAGTGGTACTTACACTTTATTGACCCCACAACAATGAAGGGGTTGAGTTGACCCCTCACCGGGAAGCTAGAATTTTGTCAGTCTATGGCTTCCTTATTCTAGCTCCTGTAGAGGCTTCTCAGCGCTTCACGCCTCGCTCGTCACCTCCATTGATGTCTTCTTCTTCCCCCCTAACGTGTGCAGAAAATATTGAGGGTGTGCAGTTATATATAAAGTCAGTAAATAGTAGATACTACTATTTACTATACTAGGGTGTCTAGACTTATATAGTCAGTAGATCGTAGATAGTACTGACTCTATTGTATGTAGGGTGTGTAGGCATATATAGTCAGTAAATAGTAGCTACTACTGACTATTGTATGTAAGGTGTGTGTGGGTCACTACGTAGCATAGCGCTGGCAGCTGGCAGGGAAGGGGATCTGCAGAGTGAAGCAGCCCTGACTGACAGTAGGCCACGTGATAGACCCGAGAGGAATCTCGGGTAAATGTTACGGAGGGCACTTGTCGAGAGCCCGCTATTAGGTTCCAGAAAGGGGGCGTGGCCGAGGCGGAGCGAGGCGACGCTAACAGGATAAAAGGGGACCCCGAGCGGGGGATCGAGGCTGTCGTTGGAGTGGGATCTCCTCGTCGTCGTCGCTGCTGATAATTGCGCTGCTAGTAGTAGGTGGCTGTCTTAGTTCATTGCCGTCAGTGTTGTGTTGTAGGACAGCAACCAGTATCGAGTTGCGTTTAAGCGAGAGAGACAGAGCGTTGTGTAACAGTGCAGAGTGTGTAACAGTGTGCTCGGTGTTAATTAAAGAATTGCCTCCAAGAGTTACGTCTCCAAGTCAGTAACTACATATTTATATATAGATTCAGTATATAGTAGAAACTACTGACTATATTGTATGTAGGGTGTGTAGGCATATTTGCCTACAAAATAAAATAAAAATTGGAGGGGAGAGGGAGTGAATTTTGTTTGGGGGGGGGGGGTCGACAATTGTTGTAACCCTGTTGTATAAACTTTTCAACCTCACATCCGGAGGAGTTCCACTTTCTACAACTTTTTGATTCAGGCCTTCTGAAATGCTCTGAGAATTTAGTTGACGGACAAAGGGAATGCCTGGCTTTTATAATAGATAATCTTCCTGTTATGAGCCGTGCGTTCTCTTACCACTTGTAATAGGTATGCAGTATTTACACCGTGTCTGCAAT
Source organism: Lampetra fluviatilis (assembly GCF_964198595.1). NCBI lineage: Eukaryota > Metazoa > Chordata > Hyperoartia > Petromyzontiformes > Petromyzontidae > Lampetra > Lampetra fluviatilis. Next base: position 3,110,160 of record NC_136299.1, read on the forward strand.
CACAGACATGGGTCATAGCAATGCAGAAACCAACTTGGCCGCCATACTGCAATGGCAACTGCAGATGAATAAAAAATAATAATGAGTTGGAACGTTATCACAATATGCCATACGCAACACTTGCAATGCAAATATACACGGTAATAACGTGGAGCATAATCGCACCCTGTACCGACAGTCCGGGGGCTAGTGGTAGATTTCCTTTGCAAGTGCCAGCTATTGGGAACGAAAAATGATGGATTCCCCATGTTTTTCGGTTGATCACAGCCAGGTTGAAATTACTTGAGGAGCGAGTTAAACGTTTGTGAAAATTGCCTCTGTGTGCAAGTGGCAGCAGGGGGCCTCATGTGGCCGCAGGTTTTTTGCTGATATGTACAGCTTTGTCAAGAAAGGAAAAAAAGTGCTCACATTGCACCTTGGTCCAATAGGATTGATTCTGCTGCGTACCAGGAAAAAAAGCACTTTGAATAGATTTTTTAAAATAAAGATAATTTTAAGCTGAATTGCCTCATCGAGAAAATAAACTGAACTATAAACTATGTTTTTTTTTTATTTTACCAGGTAAGACCCACTGAGCTATGTAGCTATTTTTCAGAAGCAACCTGGCCACCAACGATAGCCCGATTAAGTGGCTTATCACGTGGAAATGTATAGCAGCCAAATACTAAGAACGCGTGTTGATTCTAAATGTGGAGGAAAAAACCGGAGGACCCGGAAAAAAATTCCACACGCTTACAGGGAGAGAGACATGCAAACTCCAAATATACAGCAGGCATCAGGGTCGGAATCGAACCCACGAACGCCTGCATGCCAGGCGAGGTAATTAACAACTCGCCACCACATTCGTCTACAACAACACTGTTGTGGCCTTAAAAGGCAAAAACATACCAAATAATTTGTCTTACGTTGGGCAGGCACTCGGCGGAGCATGGGTCACGGTTTGCTTCACGTCGTGGGTAAAGCGGCCACACTCTGCCACTGCATACGGACACAGGGCAAGCCATCTCAAGTGATATCTCACGGTGTACACTACGATTTCATTGTGAAACGAAAGATGAAGAGATCGCCATTGGTAGCAGTGGGCAAGCGCGCGCACAGAACGCATCACGTGTGTACGTTGACCTTCCTTCGCACCGTACGTAGGCAACCGTGCTAATCGGAGGTGCCGGTAAGGACGGACAGACTCACAGGTTATGTTACGGTGAATGTAACTAGGTTGTTGTTTTAATTGATCATAAAAGTGTTACCACTCATCAATCCCCCCTCCCCAACCCCTCACCGAACCCCCCCTCCCCCGGCAATACACAAATAAAAATTTTGTCGCGGTCGCACTGTTTTCTCTAACTTAATTCGACTATGAATGTTTTAATAATAATAATTGACATTTTATAAGGCGCAATTCATCCAAGGATCTCAGAGTCCACTGGGCATACATGGGAAGTGTGGGCCAGGCGAGTAATTTGACCGATCCAACGTATGCTGTGGGGAATATGATGTGATTCAATATAAATACTATTTTTTTTGCAGTGTTTTTATTATTTATTCATCCCGCAAGGAAGTTGTTCTACGATAATATAAATATCATGTTCTTAGGTTTTTTCGGTAAAGTCACGTAGGTAAAAAATTAAAATTAATAAAAGTAAAATAAAAATAAAAATAAAATAAAAATCACGACGTTTCAGAGGCAACACACGCTTCCGTCTTCAGGTGGAACCGTCACAGCACGAGACTTTTATGAATTAGAATTTTTAACCTACGTGACTTTACCGACAAAAACCTAAGAATATTAATCCTTGCAGTCACGAAAGCTTCAAATCTAGAATGATATCATGTCATTGCCATATGTTGTTTTGATCTTCTTTATTATCCCGGTGAGATAAAATAAACTTAGCAGCTCACCCATCTCTAATCTTTTTTAAACAAATAATTTGCTGCCGTGTTGGCAGTGCGGCACAAGCGAAAGTAACAAAAAAACCCCGCAACCACATTCGCCAATAACAATGCGGCCTTAGAATAAATAAACAACAAGTTACGTATTGGCCAATGGGCGTTTGTGCTCATGTGCTATGAAGAAGGCCTATTGCCCGAAACATCGGATATTATATAGTTTACCTCGATTGGGTAGCCCTGAGAGAATGGTGGGGATTGCCCTGATCACCTCCATACGACTTGTCTCACCATTTATCAAGCGTGTTAACCTTCCTCCAAGGGGTTTTAAATTCACCTGCCTTCAATTGTTGATTGACACAGTCGATTTTGACTAGGATATGAAACCATGCCTCGGAACCCGATAGTTTCCCGACGAAGCTATATTCCTGCTTGAGTATTGGCATTTGAATTGAACTTAATCAATATGTTTTGAGAGATGAGTGTGATGGAGTGGGTTATTGCACGTGTCTTCATACAACACATATAACTGGGTCTTAATTATAAATGAGTGTCTGTCTGTCCTAGATAATGTGTAATGCGGGCGTAAACGGCCTCGCGGATATGACGTCATGGGGGGGAGGAGTTAGGTCACGTGGGAGAGAGGGGTGAGGTCTTAAGGGAGAGATACCGGAAGAGACGGGGGAGTGTGGGAGATAGAGTTAGAGTGAGGCCACGCAGGGCGGAGGTCGAGGAGTGGCGAGATCGCCACACACACGCAGAGTAAGACTTGGCACCGTCGGCCAGCGGTGACCAAGCACGGAGGAACGATGGGCAGCGGTGGAGCTGCAGTGAGGGCAGCCGGAGGACCGCACAGGGGATCTGCAGCAGAGCTGCAGAGGTGTGGAGGCTACGGGAGCGAGGGCAGCTATGGAGCTGCCAAGGGGAGAGCTCTGAGCGAGGGCCGTGTGGGACAAGTGTAAGAACCCGAATAAAGGACAACGGAGACAGACCCAGGATCGAGTCCTTTATTACACTGGTGTCAGAAGTGAAACGGCATGTCAAAACAGCTCAGAAGAAAGAATATTCCTGCGCCATCATCTGCTACATCATCCGACGACGACGACCTTCCTCGGGCGGTCGACCTGCCTGCGATGGAGGAGATCCATGCGGGAACAAGTGCGGGTCCGGGAGTCCAAGATGTTGCCGCGTCGGTGGACCCGTCTGCACCAGAGGACGCGGATTGGCGATGGAGGCAGATGGCGGCGCAGCTGGAGACACTGAGAATCGTGCTCGCGCAATTGTGCGAGCTCGTCACGCCGGGGACAGCGTTGGGGAGAGCCGATGGAGGTCCGCAGGTCGCTGCCTTGCCTCCGCTGTCGGCGCCATTGGCCACGCGGCAAGAAGACGCCATCTTGGGCGTGGCAGGAGAAGAACGGCGGGAAGCCGCCATCTTGCGCTCTCCGCGGGAGAGGCCGCCATCTTGAACACGTTGCGATGCGACGCCATTTTGAATATGCCGCCTGGTGAGTCATCGGCTGAGGACGGTGCAACGAGGAGTCGCAGTCATCATCTCACGACCGTTAAAGAATTCTCCATCGGGGGCGATTGGAGTGCTTTCGCCTGCAGATTTCTGGCGGCGGTACGCTCAGCAAGGTGGATGGACGCTGAGGCATTGGAGGTTTTACTGACTCTTCTCGATGACGAGTCGGTGAGATTCTTCCGCTCTATGAAGGCCGAGAAGAAGAAAACATTGAGAGGAGTTTTCGACGAGATGGCAGATGCATATGAGCCACCGGATGATGCTCATCACCGGTTTGTTCAACGTTAGCGAGCACCCGAGGAGTCGCCGGTGGCATACAGGGGTGCGGTATTGGAGTTGGCCATGGCTGCATACCCGGAGATGGAGCCTGACCTGCTCGAACCTCACATCTTGGGTAAGATGCTCGAGCTGTCCCGGGATTTGGGGATTCCTATGCCGGTGTGTGGCCACGAAAACTCACATCCCGGGCGGCCGCTAAATGTCTTGATGCCCAGTTCAACCTGCGCCGTTGGAAGCAAGTCACGGCGTGGACGGGGGGGCCCATCGTCGATGGAGGTGCCGCGGGTTGGGATCCCAAGAAGGCGGTGTACGTTCCTGATGGGGGGGGCCCGCAGGAGCTGACAGCCGCCTCTGCTCAGTGGTCGGCCCGCAGTACGCCAGGGCCGCGATCTGCTCCGCCGCCACGGGAGCGTCGGGACGGGCTGCTTGCGGCGCGGCGCAACAACATCGACTCTTCCGCTGCGGCCGTAAAGGCCATTACGCCAGGGACTGCTGGGCCCGCGTCCCGGGTCCGCCCCAGCAGGAGGCCTCGTCGGCGGACGTGCCACGGAAGGATCCTCCAGGACAGGCAAGTCAGTGCGCACCAGACACCCGGCAAGGCTTGACACCTCACTCATCACCGTTGTCGTGCGATCCGGGTGTTGTTAATAACGGGGGGTAGGCCATCGACTGGGCCACGTCGCTCGGTAACGCAGTGGCGTAAATTGGCACGGCGGGTCGTCGCGGCCGCTACTGGTTCGTCCACTGTACCTGGTTCTATACAAGGGGTGGACGTACGTGTGTTAGTGGATTCAGGGGCGTCCGCGACCATTATATCGGATGTCATTTTCCATCTGTTGAACATCCCACCTGAGGCCGTGCGTCCGGTTTACGATTCCTGCGTCGCTGCCAACGGGGGTAGCATGGGCATTGTGGGCCAGGTGGACGCTACAATATCTATCGGGGGAGTGTCGGCCTCGGGAATTGTGTTAATTTCGAGGTCCCTCGCGGTTCCTTGCTTGTTGGGAACTGACTTCCTGGCCAAGATGCCCATTCTAATTCGAATTAATCAAAACTGCATTGAATTACCGGGTGGGCGAAAAATTACATTTCTACCGTCGCCCTGGGGGCGACCTGCTCCGGTCGCTCAGGTGCAGGCGCTGTCCGAGGTATCTGTTGATATTCCACCTGGCTCACAGATGCTTATCCCCTTGCGATATCGGAAGCCTGTACCTGGTCGTCAGGGTGCAATTGGGGTTTTGTTGTCGCCGTCCGCCACTATAACGGGCGGAGCGGCGCTCGTTGGGGCGCAAACTATTGTCCGGCCTGACCAGCAGCCGTTTCTGCAGGTGCTTAATGCAAGTACCGAAAATGTGTGTGCCGGCTGGTACGGTTGTGGAACATGCCACTACGGCGTTTACGGCACAAGATCATCTGGGCAGCCAGGTCGTGGTTGGTGGTGTTTCAGGTCCTGGTGCCGCTGATAATCGCTGGATCGCCGAATTGTGTGGGGAAAATTCTTCCCTTTTCGGTGAACAACGTTGTGCGCTTCGTAAATTATTGTTGAGTTATTCTGATGTGTTTAGCTCCGACGATTTGGACTTGGGACGCACCTCGTTGCTTTACCATCATATTGACATAGGGGACGCTGCCCCTATTCGGTTGAACTCGCATCGGATGAGTCCGGCGGAGCGAGATCAGGTTCGAGGGGCAGTGGATGACATGTTGGCTGCAGACATAATATCTCCATCTAACAGCCCATGGGGCGCGCCTGTTGTTTTGGTTAAAACGAAGGATGGCAAATTGCGATTTTGTGTCGACTTTTGGAAATTGAATAAAGTGTCTGTGGCAGATGCGTACCCCCTGCCGCGTATGGACGACTCCCTCGATGCCTTGTCGGGGGCGAAGTTCTTTTCAACGCTAGATCTCTCTTCGGGATTCTGGCAGCTTCCCCTTGACGAGCCCTCGCGGGAGAAGACTGCTTTCCGTACGCCGCAGGGGTTATTCCAATTTAATTGTCTTTCGATGGGGCTGAATGCTGCCCCTGCCACATTTCAAAGGTTGATGGAGTTGGTGTTAACGGGGTTGCAGTGGGAGACATGTCTGATATATTTAGATGATATTATCGTCTTCAGCCGCACATTTGATGAGCATTTACTGCGGTTGGAGGCGGTGTTCGCCAGGATGCGTTCCGCAAATTTGAAATTTAAGCCTAAGAAATGTCACCTACTGCAACGGTCCGTGCGCTATTTGGGGCATATCGTAAGTGCGGACGGGGTGGCCACGGATCCGGACAAGACAGCATGCGTCCGTGACTGGCCAACCCCGGCCACGGTGGGGGATGTATGTCGCTTTTTGGGGTTTGCCTCATACTATCGGAGGTTTGTTCCGGATTTCGCGACGATCGCGAGGCCCTTGCACCTCCTTACGGGTAAAGGAAGGAAATTTGCTTGGGGACCGCCGGAAGAGGCGGCGTTTCAGGGCCTGCGTGATTGACTGGCTACGGCACCGACGTTAGATTATCCTGATTTCGATCACCCCTTCATTCTGGATACGGATGCGAGTGACACGGGCATTGGGGCCGTGTTGTCTCAATCAAAAGGTGGTGTGGAACGCGTGGTGGCGTATGGTAGCTGGGTTTTGTCTCCCGCAGAAACTCGCTACTGCGTCACACGCAGGGAACGTTTGGCTATTGTTTTCTTTCTCCGCCAATTTCGACCGTATCTCTACGGTCGTTCGTTTATTGTTCGCACGGATCATGCGGCCTTGCAGTATGCTCTTAAGATGGACCAACCATCCGGCCAGTTGGCGCGGTGGTTGGACACGCTGCAAGAATTTTCCTTCCAAATTCACCATCGGAAGGGGGTGCGTCACGCGAATGCGGACGCGCTTTCTAGGTTGCCGCAGCGATCCCCTTGCGCGTGCGCGTCGGGGACGCATAGATGTGCGCCGATTCAGCAACCCCCTCAGCCTGTTGCGTTGGCGGTCGACGTGCCTGAAGCTCCAAAGGAGCCGGGACCGGCTGATGGGATTTTGAATCTTCCAAGGGCTGTGTGGATTCAGGAACAAATGTTGGATGGTTCATTGGTCTCGTTACGGAATCGGACTGTGAAGAAGAGTGGGGGACTGGGTACGGGGGGTATGCCGGAAACCGCTCTCCGCGATGGTCTGCTGATGTGGAGGGAAGGGTTACAGGAACGCTGGCGTCTGGTTGTTCCGGCATCCTTGCGGTACGAGTTGATTAGGACTCTGCATGGGGACACGCTTTTACATCTGGGGGTGCAGAAGACCCTATTGACGCTGCAGCGAGACTATTTTTGGCACGGCATGACAACGGATGTCGTCGGTCACGTTCGCGCGTGTCCCGATTGTGCCCGGCGAAAACCACCTAAACAACCATATGTGCCGCCCATACAATCTATTCAGGTGTCTAGAGTTAACGAATTGGTGGCGTTGGACATTTTGGGACCCTTCCCGTCATCTGCTAAGGGAAATAAATACTTGCTAGTTGGGGTGGAGTACCTCTCCCGCTGGCCGATGGCCTGGCCTTTGCCTGACCAGTCAGCGGCGTCTATCACAGACGCCTTTCTATTCGGGTACGTTATGGACAAGGGGGCGCCGGAGAGGCTCCTCACAGACCAAGGCTGTAATTTTTCTTCTAAATTGTTGGGGGAGGTGTGCGCGGCTCTTGGAACTAAAAAGATACGGACATCTCCCTACCATCCGCAAACGGATGGTATGGTCGAACGGCTAAATCGGACATTGTCCGCCATGTTGTGTCACACCGTGAGTGAAAAACAATCGGATTGGGATTTGCATATCCCTGGGGTACTTTCGGCATACTGAATGACGCCGCATGCGGCTACAGGATATTCGCCGTTTTTCCTTATGTACGGTCGCGAGAACGTGCCGCCAATGGATGTGCAGTTGGGAACTGGAGTGAGGGGACCTGCTAAGCCTCTTCCTGATTACATTCGGGATACCGTTCGCCGGGTTACTGAGGCACGGGAGGGGGCCCGCATGGCTACTGCCAAAGCCCAGGCCCGGAACGAGCGGTGTGCTCGACGCTCGAAGGGGGAGTGCCCCTGGAAGGTGGGGGACATGGCCTGGCTCCATTGCCCGCAGGTGCGGCCAGGTACCTCTCCTAAATTACACAAACTATGGCAAGGGCTGGTTCGCCTCATCGAGGTTCCCAACCCACAGTCTGCGCGTGTTCGGTTTGGATCTCAGCGTTGGTTCGTTCACACGTCGCGCTTGAAACCATATGTGGCCCCTCGAAACGATGTGTCATCTCCCGATGTTGCCTTGCCGGGGTCTGTGGCTGCCGACTCATCCTTGCCTGTGCCTGTTGACCTTGCAAGAGCGCCTGTCGTGCCTTTTACAGACAAGCCGGCCGTGACATTGCTGGAGACAGGAGACTCTGCTCGGGGTGTGCCTACCACGGCTGCGGGGACTCCGAGCCCCGCCGCCCTTCCGACCCCGTCGCAGACACGATCGCGACGCACCCCCGACGCTGGGCCTTCAGGGACACGGGACCGGGACGTTGACGGGCCTCCAATAGCGACAGGAGGACTTCATCCTGTCGCTCCTAAAACCCCGTCACGTTCCCGGTCTGCAGGAGGGCCGCCGCCCGTCCGGGACAGACCGGCGACCCGAACCCGCTCAAAGTCCCTTACATTTCGTTGAATTTTACTGTTGTGTTGTTGTTGTTGTTATATTTATTGTATGATTCGTTGTCCTTGAATGTGTGATGGTTGTGTTCGCTCGCATTACTTGTCTCGTTATTGTTCAGCCGAGGGCGGCTGGATTTTCTCTACGGGGGAGGGTGGTGTAATGCGGGCGTAAACGGCCTCGCGGATATGACGTCATGGGGGGGAGGAGTTAGGTCACGTGGGAGAGAGGGGTGAGGTCTTAAGGGAGAGATACCGGAAGAGACGGGGGAGTGTGGGAGATAGAGTTAGAGTGAGGCCACGCAGGGCGGAGGTCGAGGAGTGGCGAGATTGCCACACACACGTGGAGTAAGACTTGGCACCGTCGGCCAGCGGTGACCAAGCACGGAGGAACGATGGGCAGCGGTGGAGCTGCAGTGAGGGCAGCCGGAGGACTGCACAGGGGATTTGCAGCGGAGCTGCAGAGGTGTGGAGGCTACGGGAGCGAGGGCAGCTATGGAGCTGCCAAGGGGAGAGCTCTGAGCGAGGGCCGTGTGGGACAAGTGTAAGAACCCGAATAAAGGACAACGGAGACAGACCCAGGATCGAGTCCTTTATTACAAATGGATAAATTATTTGGTCTACATGCAGAGGGAAACAGCTACAATAAGGTGGTATTCGCAGAGAGGTGTGAGATTCAAAGGGAGATTCTACTTGACAGAGGTGAGATTGTACTTCATAAAGGTGACATTCGCCTTTTTAAAGGTGTGATTCTCCTTTACAAAGGTGATATTGTACTTTATAAAGGTGACATTCGCCTTTTTAAAGGTGAGACTCGACTTTACGCGCGAGCGTCCACGAAGTGCCATGCGTGCACACACGTGGCGGTCATCTTTCGCTTGAATTTCCCGTACAGATTCTCTCCGTAAAAGCGATCAGATGGAGAGCAATGCTTTGATGTTCACGTCGGCGTCTCACGCGGAGCAGTCGTAGTCTGCAAAATAACTGAGACGCGAAGGGAGCTGCCACGGTCGTCTGCAGGTCGCAATCCAGAGTGCGGCAGCTCCATTCGATCTCCCGGTGCGGCACTTGAATGAATGGTGGCAAGTTTCTTAACCCCCCCCCCCCTCGCCCACCTCTGTCCATCCAGCAGCATAATTGCGTACACTCAAGTCAGTCGATGTAAAGCACCTTTCGACAAGGTACTCAAAGTGATACATGTAAAATACCAACAAAAAGTAACGACGCTATTGGCCTATGGGCAGGAAAAAAACTGAGACGCATAGGAATCTATTTGAGGAGGCAAGAGAGAACAAACACGTCTTGAAGGGGGTGGGGGGGGGATGTTTTTTTTCTCCGCCACAATTTTCCCCGTATTACGAACACCGCCGAGCTCGGCGTTCCACAGTCAGAGGAAGCAGCACAATAGGGAGGTACGGGGCAACCCATTTGCGCGGATGTAGAACCGCCGAAGAATGACAATAAAAACGTAACTCTTTATTTCTACATCGGTAAGGCCCACTGAGCTATGTAGCTTTCTTTGATTTTTGTTGTAGAAGTCGCCTGGCCATCACAAATGATAGTTCAGTGAAGTGGCTCATTGCGTCGACATTTATAGCAGCAGCCAACCACTCTATGGAGCCGTCCATAAATTACGTCACGCACCTGGGAGGGGGGGGGGGTCAGACATTTGTGACGATGTGTGACGAGGGGGGGGGGTTGTGAAGTGTGACGTCACATCAAAATGCGCAACTTTAAATAAATATAGACAACACGTTCTACTTAATTAAATAGACGTTTTAATCAATGTTTTCTCCGAAAACATCAGAGTGCAGCGGCACATTAAATACGCACTACAATGACAATAGTTTAAAGCGATTTGAAGCATGTTTGATTTTTTTCAGGGGAGGGGGGCAGAGCTTTGTGACGTCATATTTGAGGGGGGGGTCTGAATTTTTGTGACGCCGTGTGACGACGGGGGTGGGTCAAAAATCGTCCAAAATCTCGTGACGTCATTTATGGACGGCCCCTAAACGCGTGTTTCAATAGTTCAGAATGTGATAGCGGAGGCACTGCTCTCAGATGCCATTCTAGAATTTCGTGGGGCATTTTGCCAAACAACAACAATAACAACACGCAGTGAAAACCCAAGCACACACACACACCGAGAGCGAGCAGCACACTTGCGAAAGCCCGATGCGGTTGGATGACCGTGAGTGTCGGAGATTTTTTTTTAGAACGATCAAAATGTTTTCTTTGTCATTTGCAAAGCTGTGTAGGCGCAAACCAAAATAACACCATTTGTCGAGACGCCACAGACACTGCCTGTTGATTAAAAACAGCCCCCCTCCCCCCCCATAATTTAACCTTTATCGCCACACGGGTTTCACAAGTGCAAGCCACCGTGCCGTGGGAGGTTATGAATCAAAAGTGGCAGCTTGAATTAACGCTCGCGTGCACACGGCTGATGCTCCCCAACCCCGCCACCACCGCCACCACCACCCCACTCGCACTTTTAAAGGAAGCTCGTTCACTTGCCACGGGACGGATTCGTTTAAATCTCAAATCTCGCTTAATTGTATGCGTCGAAAAAGCATGCAAATCGTTTCATTAAAGCGCCGTGCACGGAGTTTCACCGCGGCGTCTGTCTCATGAAATGGAGTGACAAGAAGCAAAACTAAATGTGATGTTGCTAAAAAAAATGACAATCTTACTTATAAATGTTCATTGAAAAAAATTGTGGCCACTCGCTTATACAACCACTGTGCCAGACTGACCTTTCACTGGGGGAGATTATGTTTCATGAATACATGCCCGTGATAATATTCTGCCGGATATATATAATATATATTTTTTCAAGCGAATGAAGGTGCTTGGATTTAGTCCATTGAACCTGCCAGGTAGGCACGGCAATAGAGCGAGTGGCTTGCAATCGGAAGGCATCAAGTTCAAATCCCGGTTGAGGCTTGACCCAGCACATCATCCCTCTGGAGTTAAGACAATTAGTACCACTTTTTGGGGAAGTTCAGAGCAGTTGTCCTATCGAGAGGATCTCCCCCGATCATAGGAACGTGGAATTTCCACCAATTGTTCAGAGCTGAAAACAGGAGATGAGTAAAGTAGAATCCCTTTTAACAACCACCCCTGTTAACGATTCATCTCTTAACGACAGGTCTCCATAGAGCCCAATGTGTAGTGTATAATGTAGTGTAGTGCATAGTAGTATCGTTTATAGTAGTATAGTAGTGTCGTGCGTAGTAGTGTATAGTCGTGTAGTGTATAGTAGTGTAGGGTAGTGTATAGTAGTGTAGTGTATAGTAGTGTAGTGTATAGTAGTGTATAGTAGTGTAGTGTATAGTAGTGTAGTGTATATTAGTGTAGTATATAGTAGTGTAGGCTAGTGTATAGTAGTGTAGTGTATATTAGTGTAGTGTATAGTGTAGTGTATAGTAGTGTAGTGCCTCCATAGAGCCCAATGTGTTCGCTTACAGACCATTCCCCGGCTGTTGTAGGTACAGTAAATATGAATTAATGCATTGAGCAACCATTTTTTTGTAAAATATTACGTGTTCATAGTTTGTTAGTATCTGTATGTATTAATACCCATTGTTAACATTTTATCAAGTAAGTTTTTTGGTAATTGTTTTTTTACCCTTTTATCTGGCAACAAAACTGACACCTTTTTTTACAAGGAGTCATGTTTGCATTGACCACAATACCTGCAGTCAGAATGCAAACAAAAGAAAAAGAGTAACCTTCGATGCTATCGGAACGAACTAAGCCTTTAACGCGTATTCCCTATACAGTACTCGCTTCATGACCAAATCACTTAACAGCCGGTTTCGTGGAACTAATTACTGTCGTTAAGAGGAGGGGTACTACCGCCCCAATTCTCAGGTGTACAAAAAGTGATTTGACTTTGTTTGACAACGAGTGGGATGGAAGAGGTTGTTCCACTAGACTGCTAAGTAGCTGTTTTGTAACCTCAGCGCATTCCAGCCAATATGCCTCTTGTAAACGACAAATTCCCCCTCTCGTGTTCCGAAGCCTGCACACTGAATGCTCATGCAAAGCATTCTACATTAATGTTCATTTTGTGAAGATAACAAACCCGAGAGTATTTGGATCCGTTACTCCTCTGTTCAAGTGGGTGAGAAACAATTGATACAGCAAATCTTTCTTACAAAAGGGGATCCGAGCAGAATAATATATATTGTACATAAATAATCACAGCCCCTTTGCCTGACTCCTACAATGAATGGCTCCAAATAATCCTCTAATAAGTGTCTTAACTGCAGATAGTGTCTTCATATTTTGCAAAATAGTTTTTATGGGCGAAAGGAATTGTGGCAAATTGATCCACTAATTTGCATTCATACGTGGATAAGTTACCTAGAAGTATTCTTGCTAAATTCATCCCCATTATTCATGCTCTTCTCGTAGATAAGAGAAGTGACTTGGAAGTGGTAGAACATTCATCCCGTTAAGTATATGTATCTACATTTGCTCTCAAATTTCAATTAAAGGGTAAAGATGCAGCCAAGCAATTTCTTGATCACGACACTGCTACAAGGAAGGCCTCAAAGTGTAACGCGCACAGTATTCGCTCATTCTCGAAGATAGACAACGACTCGGAGGCTAGGTGGTGAGCTTGCGCCAACAACTACTCCAAGCTCTGTGGTCCCTTATATATTAAGATAGTTTCATCCAAATGAATGAGTGTTTGTATGTGGGAGGAAACCGGAGCTCGTTGAGAAAGGCCACTCTTGCGATGGGGCGACACTTTCTCATACACCTCGATGCCCACGGGAAGGGAGTTTCAGATCACTTGTGCGAACCGACAACCCTCACTGTCTCCACTGTGCTGGATTACAGGCGTGCCACCACCTGGCACGATAGGGTATTGGGACTACTCTTCCGTGCTGATCAGATGTGTTTGGCAGATGTGATTGTAGCCATATTTTACCACACCACACCTGAGCTATCTATACGAAACTAAAACTAATCTACATATTTTTTTTATTTTACCAGGTAAGTCCCACTGAGATTTCTAGCTCTGTTTTAGAAGCGACCTGGCCACAAATGATAGCTCAACGAAGTGGCGTATCACGTGGAAATGTATAGCAGCCAAATACTCGAAACTCATATTTCTAAATGTGTATGGAAAAACCGGAGGACCCCGAGAAAAATCCACGTGATCATGGGGAAAACATGCACACTCAAAATATACAGCAGGCGTCAGGATCGGGATAGAACTTACGGACTCCAGTTTACCAAGCGAGGAAGTTAACATTCGCCACCGTCATCTGACCTATCGACTGACTTTGGTGTACATATTTATTCTGTTAGGTGGCTAGAGGTGGGGTAAATTTCAGAAACTGGCACCATTGTTGCAACTGCGGTGCCAAGAGATCGAATCGAACTGGCGACCTCTGAATTGCGATGTCGGAAAGTCCAGTGTGTCAACCACCATTGCTAACCAACTTTGGCAGCACCCTTCGTTTCTCGGTTAAAAGTACAACATATTATGCTTGTTTCTCTGGACATGTCTAAGGTGTATGGCAATCCGGTAAAGGACATTTAAGCATTCATATTCATACGACTACTGGCAATGTAACAGCAATAAAAACAAAGATTTCCCAAACCGTTGTTGTGTTGCATAACTGCCACTGGAAAAATGCTGACTTTGAACGACTGTTAGCCTGTAATGAAACGCTACATTAAATAAATTACACTTTTACGGAAGGTGAAAAAAGTTGCTGCTTCAGTGAACTCATGCAATGGATGACCGATTTATTAAAAACAATACCGTGGGTATTTTCACTGGGAATGAAGAACGATCACAGGATTTCCGAAAGATTGGACTCGTTCAGAAGTAAATGTTTTTTTACGAACCAATTTGCAGTAATTGAACGATGATTAATATTAATAGTATTCCAAGTCAAATTATTGTAATACAAAGCTCAGAATCGTTTATAAACCACGCTAAATTGCTGACAAAAACTAGAAGGGAAAAAAACATGATTTGTGACTTCCTGCCACGCAGGACTGATGTACACAGCGGGAGACTCAAGGCTTCACGGGCCATGGTTTAAAATTCCACGCCAAGTTGCCAACCATTGTTTATTATCCAATTTACAAATGAATGGATAACATGCAGGTGAATGAATAGACGCTGTGGGTTTTGCTGGGCTTTCCGCTGCTGAGCAAAGCTTGCGTGCGATCTATGACTTGAACCCTGTAGTCATCCATCGCACTCGATAGAGCAGTGGTTCTTCTTCTTCACCAGGCGTGCACGCTGTACCCCCTGGGGGTGCGAGATGCCCTTTCTGGGGCGTGCGAGACATGGCCAGGTTTCTTTTAGAAGGTAAATCATCGAAACACAAATTTTTGTGACGAGGGGGGGGGGTTGAGAAATGTTATGTCACATCAAAATGCGCAACTTTAAATACATATAAAATTGTTATAACAACACTCCTACAACATCAGAGTGCAGTGCCACATTAAATACGCACTACAATGACAACAGTTTAAAGCGATTTGAAGCATGTTTGATTTTCAAAATGGAAATATGGTTTGGGGGGGGGGGGCAGAGCTTTGTGACGTCATATTTGAGGGGGGCTCTGACTTTTTGTTACGCCGTGTGACGAGGGAGGGGGGGGTCAAAAATCGTCCAAAATCGCATGACGTCATTTATGGACGGCCCCCAACACCAGTGACGATTACTTGAACAGGTCACGGGCCTCCGCTAGGTCGAGTACCTGGTGCGGTGTGTAGACATCAGCACTGGGGAGACAAAGGCGGCCGGGTGTGGTGCTGGCCACCCGCCCTTTCGTGTACCGTTCCGGCCTTCAAGAGGTGCTCGCTAACAGCACAATTTGTGTAAACAAAAAAACACAAACGTTTATTGAAAACTAATGTTTCTATATTTACGTTGGATTAATGGGAATTTCTAGATCATGTTAGTTTCAGCATTTATCACATGCACTCGCAACTTTGGTATCCGTGGCACACACTACGGGAAAGGGGAGTCGAGTCGAGAATTGCGATGCATGGAAAAGAAGCTTTGAGGAACGGGAAAGGGAAGAGGGAAGAGAGAAGAGGAATAATGGGAAGTGAGAGGAATTGGATGGACAAGGATAGAGAGAAACAGGCGTCACGAAGGGCCTTGACGCTGCACGCAGCAGCTTCTGTTTTCACAGGGGGCGGGGTTAGCGGAGGATTCAGAGTGAGTTGGCTACAAAGAAGCCACGTGATGTATGGGAGGCTTGAGCTAATTCAGATAGATAGATGGTGATATTATGAAACACAGTACTATATATATATTGCATTGCAACAACGTCAAAAACCTCTATTGTGGATACAAAATAATGATGAATGTTTTCAAACAATTGTCCCATTGCAGTGAGATGACGAGTTTTTATAATGACGGCTTTATGTAATGACGAGTTTATATAATGTATTATGGATACATTATATTGATGAAAAAAAAATGAATTATCGGGTATGTTGACTCGTATGCCGCAGCTGGGAATCCACAGTACGGGAACAAATAATTGATGTCTACGTTAATTATTTATCCGATTATGCTGTGACAACAGAATGCGTGCGAGAGACGGTACACACACTCTCTCGTCTCGAACAGCACGACCCCAGAATTTACCACCCAGCTGCTTACTCGAAGGAGCGTGTTTATTCCATGGTCAGCACACACACACACAAACAAACAAAAACTAAAACCGATTTGTAATATGAGATTGGCCGCAAGGCAAACCCATCAAACGCAGTGAGGCTAAATTGTCAGCGCGCACCCTGGTGACGTGCTGAGTGGTCAGTACACTTCATGGGTGGAAAAAACCCGATTTTTCCAGCGGCAGGCATCGGGTTTTTTCTTTAGTGCAATTAAACCCGATTTCGGGGAATTAAAACCTGGTTTAATGAATACGAAACTCTGATCCAAGGCTTAGGCTGCTTCCTCGTCGGTGCTGCTATCGTACTCGGGGCCGTCGGGCACGAGGTAGTCGTAGAATGCGGGCAGGTTGGTGTTGATGAACACGAACTTCTCCACAATCTTGGGCGCCAGTGAGTTCCTTAGCTTGGAATGGATGAAGCCCATCGTTGAGAAGTGCGGTTCTGCAATTAGAACCAATTAAACCGGATTTCTCCCAATCTCAGATGATCGGGTTTAATATAAAAAGACAATTAAACCCGATTGTAAAAAACCCGACTGTGCCACCCTTGGTCTACTTGGTGATGGACATTTCAATGGCACGGCCTCGGCCCGCCTTTATAGAGTGAACAAAAACAAATGTGCTGTGAAGTAGGGCCGTTGTCTGAAACGTCGCCGATGATTTAGAGGATGTATTGTTGTTACATGTGTTCGTGCAGTATCGCCAAACAAGTTGCTCAATTCCTCCAGTTGGCCAAAAGGAGAGTTGTCCAAAGCCCATCCATCATGTGCTATACAATTTATGTTAGACCCCCTCCTCCACCCAGTGCCGGATTATCCTAGTAGCAAAGTAGCTATATATGTAGCAGAACTTTCAAGGGCCCCGCACTAAATGCTTTCAAGCTATAAATTCCGGTTAAGTGATTCTGCACTTGCTCTATTACTAGAGTACTATACTGCCTTCAACTTTTATGAACAATTGGGCGTTTAAGGTTAGCGATTTGTCGTATTTTCTGGCTGTATAGCAAATGAAAAAATACAATTACTTTACTATGCAAGTAACAAATTTGTGTTTTAATATTTATATATATTTTTTAGGGCCCCTTCATAACATATGCTACAGGCCCCGCACTAGCTTAATCCGGCACTGCCCCCATCCGCTATCATTTGCAAGAGTAAGCTGTTGTTGTACGCTCGTGTTATTTACAACATTCCAACAGAGGAAATCGCAAGAAAATTGTTTTGGAAAAGCCAGTAATGAGTATCTTTGACTGTGGATACCTGAGGTGTAATTTTTATTTTATATAAAAAAGGAGTATACCACTACGGGTTTACACCCGATTAAATTAATGACATTGATGCATTTATATAATTTGTCAAATGCATCGCATGGCTTTGCCAAAGATTGATGGTAGGTCTAAAATGTCAAGGCACGCTGATGTATTCATAATTACGTGAGCACCATTCAAATGAGTTTCTTCTCGTGGAATGGTTCGAGCAGTGCGAGAATGGAATGATTTATGCAATGTTAGCGTGTGTATTCGCATTACATTTGGATGATGCAACGATTTGTCACGTGAGCCATTTTTGTTATTGCTTATTTGCAGTCGAAACTGCACGTATGCCTATTGTTACGTCATTTCATTGCAGTGATGTTCAACAAAATGATAAATGTTTTACAGAATGGAACACGGTACCCAGAATAAAAAAAACACGTTCTTTTGGCTTTCTTATTTAATCGCTGCTATACAAGAAGACGGAGGAGACCGCGCAAATGAAAGTACATGAGCAATCTTGGCATTTGGATGCAACTGGCGGTGTCGAGGAACAAAGTTCTCGAGGAGACATCGTGCACGGGGCTGAATGGAGGGAAATCTCATGATCGTCGACGTCTTTGAGAAAGGGCACGGCTCACAGAGCGAGAGAGAGAGATGCATGCAATACTCTAACGTAATCAATATGTAAATGTACATCACGAAACAAAGCCACGAATTTATTTTTGAATTCACGCTTGTTCGAGGAATTGTTTTTTTTATTCAAATGTTTACCATTGTACTGTAGTTCATACTATGTCTTGATACAGTATATGTGTGCACTCTTTTATTATAACTTTCTATTAAAAAAACAGCTGTATGTTTATGATCCAATTTGAGCGTACAATACCTTACTTGTCTGTACATTGCAATATTTGGGTGTTGAACCATGACAATACTGCACACAATTGCCTCTAATTATGCATATTGCACTGTGCATCGAAAGGCACTACCTTATGATACAATTAATTCACCTGCACACATTAATTGCACAAAACACCCTACATTGTTACATGTACCTGACCTTACGAAGGACTTTCATTCTACATTGCCCTTATCTTCTCCCCTACATTGCCGCCACCTTTCCACTGATATGGAACGGCCGTCGCTATCTATGAGGGAAGATTACTCTGTGATCCCGGAGGTTATCGATTGCCTCCAAAAGGAAGTGCAGCTGTTTATCGAGGGGAAAAAAATTGTCCAAGAAAGATCAAACGACAGCCTGACGTATTTGGATGACAGTTATTTCACGGCGTATGCTCGGAGCTAAAATGTAAACGCCGCGCTGGCGAGATGTTAACTACCTCGCCTGGTTTTCAGGCGAGGTCGTTAACCGGTCGTGGGTTCGATGCCGACTCTGACGCCTGTATATAGATATGCAGGTGTTATTGGCCAATGAATGAGTGTTTACATGTTTGAGAAATCCGGAGCACCAGGAAAATAAACCCCATGCACCTCCGATAAGCACGGTTGGCTACGTACGTTGCGACAGAAGTTAAACATATGTAATAAACGACTGGACCACGATGTCTGGCTCAGTGTCCTTTATTATTCGGTTCGTGCTGTACACCCACACGGCTGTCTTTACTCTGTAGCTTCTCCACGGTGCTGACTCCAATGTCGGCCCGATCCACAACAGCAGCTCCGCTGCTGTTTCTCTCACACAGCCCCCCTTGGCTGTACTCTCTGCTGCTCTTCTCCCTCCGCAGCTCTCACAGCTTCTTGCTCTCTCTCTCTCTCTCCGCAGCTCCTCCTGGCAGCCACACCGCTGCCTCTAACACGCAGCCCTCCTGGCTGTCTCCTCCCCAGCTGCACACACTCCGCAGCTTCCTCTTATCTTCGGGGTTGGCTCCCGATGGCCGTCGGCGCCCCCCCTCTCCACACTTGCCCGCGTGGCCTCACTCTTTTCCGCTCACACCCCGACTGCCTTCCCCTTCCGGTTTACCCGCTTAAAGCCCCGAACCTTCCCCCCACGTCACATGACTCCACCCCCCGTGACGTCACCTCCGGAAGGTCGCTTACGCCCGCATTACACCACCCTCCCCCGTAGAAAAATCCCAGCCGACCTCGGCTGACTAATAGCAAATCGTAATGCGGCGAACCGAGCTTCCCCCCCTAAAGGACACTAAGCATATAATGTAACAACAAGAACAACAACAACGCAATTAACATCAACGAACGTACAAAAGCATGCAATAAATACAACTGTAAGAAAAAAATAAACAGACAGCAACAATCAACGAAACGTAAGCGATTTGGAACGTGTGCGGGTCGCCGGCCCGTCCCGGACGGTCGGCGGCCCACTCGCAGAACGGGAACGCGATGAAAGTCGAGGAATGACAGGGGGTAATCCCCCTGTCGCAGCTGGAAGTCCACCGCCGTCCCGTGTCTCTAAAGAGTTAGTCCTGGGCTTGTCCTGTGACCGTGCCCGCAGCTGGGTCGGAAGGGCTGCAGGGCTCGAAGGTCCCGCAGACCTGGCAGGCGTCCTCCGAGCAGGGCCCCTCGTCCCCCGCAATGTCACGGCCGGCCTGTCTGGAACAGGCACGACAGGCGCTCTAGCAAAATCAATGGACGCAGGCAGGGGAGAGTCAGCAGCAACAGACCCCGGCAAGGCAACATTGGGGGATGACGCATCATGTAAGGGAGCAACATATGGTTTCAAGCGCGACGTATGCACAACCCAGCGACGAGACCCAATCTGGACGCGTGCTGTCTGTGGGTTGGGAACCGCAATGAGGCGTACGGGACCATGCCAGGGTTTGTGCAATTTCGGCGAGGTCCCCGGACGTACCTGTGGACAATGAAGCCAGGCTAGGTCCCCAACCTTCCAAGGGCACTCCCCCTCAGACCGTCGCGCATATCGCTCGTTCCGGGCCTGGGCTTTGGCCGTAGCCACGCGGGCATTCTCCCGCGCCTCCGTGACTCGGCGAACCGTGTCCTGAATGTATTCAGGAAGTGGTTTCCGAGGTCCCTTCACCCCAGTTCCCAATTGCACATCCACCGGCGGCACGTTTTCCCGACCATACATAAGGTAAAACGGCGAATATCCCGTAGCCGCATGAGGCGTCATCCTGTACGCCGAAAGCACCCCGGGGATGTGCAGATCCCAATCTGATTGTTGTTCACTCACGGTATGGCAAAGCATGGCAGACAATGTCCTGTTCAGCCGTTCAACCATACCATCCGTCTGCGGATGGTATGGGGATGTCCGTACTTTCTTAGTCCCAAGGCCCGCGCACACTTCCGCCAATAATTTAGAAGAGAAATTCCTGCCCTGGTCCGTGAGGAGTCTCTCAGGCGCCCCCTTATCCATAATATACCCAAACAAAAAGGCGTCGGTAATGGCCGCGGCCGACTGATCAGGCAACGGCCAGGCCATCGGCCAACGGGAGAGGTACTCAACCCCTACCAGCAAATATTTATTACCCCTCGCCGATGGTGGAAAAGGTCCCAATATGTCCAGTGCCACCAATTCATTGACTCGAGACACCTGAATCGACTGGAGAGGCGGCACGTAAGGATGTTTCGGCGGCTTACGTTGTGCACACGCAGGGCACGCGCGCACGTGCCCTACGACATCTGTCGCCATGCCGTGCCAAAAATAATGACGTTGCAACGTCAACAAGGTCTTCTGCACCCCTAAATGTAAGAGAGTGTCACAATGGAGGGTTCTAATCAACTCGAACCGCAAGGACGTTGGTACCACCAGGCGCCAACGTTCCTGGAACCCCTCCCGCCACATAAGCAGACCATCTCGGAGAGCGGTTTGCGGCCCCACAGCCGTACTCGGACTCCCATTGTCCTTAGCAGACCGCTTCCGCAAGGACACCAATGACTCATCCATCATCTGTTCCCGGATCCAGACAGACCGCGGCAGATTCAAAACCCCGTCAGCCGGTCCCGGTTCCATCGGAGTGTCCGACTTCTCGACGGCCAACGTGAGCGGCTGAGGGGGGTTTGGAATCGGCGAACACCTATGCGTCCCCGACTCACATTTACAAGGGGCGCGCCGCGGTAATCTGGAAAGTGCGTCAGCGTTCGCATGGCGCACACCCTTCCGATGTTGAATTTGGAAGGAAAATTCCTGTAGCGTGTCCAACCAACGTGCCAACTGTCCGGACGGCTGGTCAATTTTAAGGGCATATTGCAAGGCCGCATGATCCGTACGCACAATAAAAGAACGACCGTAGAGGTATGGTCGAAATTGCCGTAGGAAAAAAACAACCGCCAATAGTTCTCTGCGAGTGACACAGTAGCGGGTTTCCGCAGGAGACAAGACTCGGCTACCATACGCCACGACACGCTCTACACCCCCTTTAGACTGTGATAACACCGCCCCAATACCTGTGTCACTCGCGTCCGTATCAAGAATGAATGGGTGATCGAAATCGGGATAATCCAATGTTGGGGCCGTGGCCAATAGATCACGCAGACTCCGAAAGGCCGCCTCCTCCGGCTGTCCCCAAACAAACTTCCGTCCTTTACCCGTAAGGAGATGCAAGGGCCTCGCAATCGTCGCAAAACCCGGCACGAATCTTCGGTAATACGAGGCAAATCCCAAAAACCGCCGAACATCCCCCACGGTGGCCGGAGTCGGCCAATCCCGGACGCACGCCGTCTTTTCCGGATCCGTGGACACTCCCTCAGCGCTCACAATGTGCCCCAAATAGCGGACGGACCGTTGCAGTAGGTGACATTTCTTTGGTTTGAATTTCAATTTGGCAGAACGCATCCTCGTGAACACTGTCTCCAGCCGCGTCAAATGTTCATCAAATGTGCGGCTGAAGACAATGATATCGTCCAAATATATAAGACATGTCTCCCACTGCAACCCCGTCAAAACGAGCTCCATCAATCTTTGAAATGTAGCAGGGGCCGCATTCAATCCCATCGGGAGACAGTTGAATTGAAATAACCCCTGCGGCGTACGGAATGCGGTTTTCTCCCGTGAGGACTCGTCAAGGGGAAGCTGCCAAAATCCCGAAGAGAGGTCCAGAGTGGAAAAGAACTTAGCCCCCGACAATGCGTCGAGGGAGTCATCCATACGCGGTAGGGGGTACGCATCTGCCACCGATATCTTATTCAATTTGCGGAAATCAACACAAAATCGCAATTTGCCATCCTTCTTCTTAACCAAGACAACTGGAGCGCCCCATGGGCTGTTAGATGGCGATATAATGTCCGCAGCCAACATGTCTTCCACTGCCCCCCGTACGTGTTCTCGCTCCGCAGGACTCATCCGATGCGAATTTAATCGAATAGGGGCAGCATCGCCCGTCTCAATGTGATGGTAAAGCAAGGAAGTGCGGCCCAAATCCAAATCATAGGAGCTGAACACATCGGAATATGTCAACAACAATTTACGCAGCGCACCACGTTGCTCCATGGACAGGGAAGAATTTTCGTCACATAAATGAGCAACCCAACGATCATCCGAACTCCTTGGCTCGGAAACCCCAGCAACAACTCCCCGGCTATGTGGACAATCATGGGTCGCAAATGCCGTAGTGGCATGTGCCACAACCGTACCGGCCGGGACACGGACGTTTTCTCCCCCCGCATTAAGCACCTGTAAAAACGGTAATTGATCCGGCCGGACGATGGTCTGTGCCCCCACTAACGCCAACCCGGTTGTTATCGTGGCGGACGGTGACAACAAGACCCCTACTGCTCCTAGCCGATCAGGCAGGGGCTTCCGATACCGCAAGGGTATAAGCATCTGTGTACCAGGTGGGATGTCCACAGATGCGACGGACAGCGCCTGCACTTGTACGGCCGAAGCAGGTCGCCCCCAGGGCGACGGCAGAAACGAGATTTGACGGCCCCCCGGCAGTTCAATACAATTCTCATTGATTTTGATCAAAATGGGCATCTTAGCCAAAAAATCGGTGCCTAACAAACAAGGAACCGCCAAAGATCTCGATATCAACACAACACCCGAGGCCGACACATCCCCAATAGATATCTTAGCATCCACCTGACCCACGATACCCATGCTACCCCCGTTCGCAGCGACGCACGACCCATAAACCGGACGCACAGCCCCCGACGGAATGCCCAACAGATGGAAAATGACATCCGATATAATAGTCGCAGACGCCCCCGAGTCAACCAAAATGCGCACGTCCACACCCTGTATGGACCCCGGTACAGTGGACGAACCCGTAGCGGCCGCGACAACTCTCCGTGCCAATTTGCGCCACTGCGTAACTGAATGAAAAGGCCCCGTCGATGGCCTTTGTTTAACAACAACAATAGGATCGCGCAACACAGGTGGTGGGTGAGGTGGAAAGCCTTGCCGAGTGTCTGGTGCGTGCCGACATGCCTGTTTCGGAGGATCTTTAGCCGACTTGACCGGTGCCGAGGCCTCCTGCTGCGGCGGAGCCGGGAAGCGGGCCCAGCAGTCTCTGGCGTAGTGGCCCCTACGCCCGCAGCGGAAACATTCGGCCTCGTTGCGCCGAAGCGCAGGCCTCGCCTCCTGACGGCCCCGTTCTGGTAGCACCGCGCGCGGTCTCGGCCCGCCGCGTCCCGTCCATGGAGCGGAGGCGGCCGTCAGTTGTTGAGGGCCCCGGTCATCCGGAACATAGACGGCCTGCGCAGGGTTCCATCCCAGCGCCTCCCCTTCTTTGACGGGCCCCCCCGTCCACGCCGTCACTTGTTTCCAGCGACGGAGGTTGAATTGCGCATCGAGACACTTAGCAGCCATCCGGGAAGTTAGCTTCTCATGCCCACACACAGGCATGGGGATCCCTAGATCCCGAGACAGCTCCAACATTTTCCCTAATATGAGAGGCTCAAGCAGGTCCTGTGGCGTCTCAGGATAAGCTGCCATGGCCAGCTTCAGCACCGCACCCCTGAACGCCACGGGCGACTCCTCTGGTGCTCGTTGTCGTTGAGCGAATCGCCGATGCGCATCATCTGGTGGCTCATAAGCATCGGCCATTTCTTGAAAAACACCACGTAAAGTTGCCTTCTTATCGGTCGCTATGGAACGGAAGAATCGGACAGATTCGTCGTCCAGGAGAGTCGGCAACACCTCCAAAGCCTCCGCATCGGTCCATCTTGCTGTGCGTACCGCCGCCAAGAAGCGGCAGGCGAACGCGCTCCAGTCCCCACCGACGGAAAATTCTTTAACTGTTGTAAGGTGGCGACTCCGACTCCTCTTTCCGCCGTCTTCCAATGGTGGTGGTTGTGATGGCAAATTCAAAATGGCGTCGGCCCGCGGCGTGGCCAAGATGGCGGTTTGGCGCCACGGAGCGCGCAAAATGGCGGCCTCTTGCCGCGTGGGCAATGGCGGCGGCAGGACAGGCAACGTGGCGGCCCGCGGAGCACCACTTGCATCATCCATCGTCCCTGGCGCGACGAGATGGCATAGATGCGCCAGGACGTCCTTAAGTGCCTCCAGTTGTACCGCCATCGCTTGCCATCGTTGATCCGCGTCTGATGATGTCGACGGACCCGCCACCGCGCCAACATCCTCCACTCCCGTTCCCGTGGTCGCCTCAGCCGGGCTCTCCTCCACCACCCCAACAGGATCCGCGGTTGGAGGGAGTTCGTCGTCGTCGGACGAAGAAGCCGATGCAGGCGCCGGATTAACTTTCTTCCTCACTTGTTTCGACATGCCGTTGCACTTCCGACACCAGTGTAATAAACGACTGGACCACGATGTCTGGCTCAGTGTCCTTTATTATTCGGTTCGTGCTGTACACCCACACGGCTGTCTTTACTCTGTAGCTTCTCCACGGTGCTGACTCCAATGTCGGCCCGATCCACAACAGCAGCTCCGCTGCTGTTTCTCTCACACAGCCCCCCTTGGCTGTACTCTCTGCTGCTCTTCTCCCTCCGCAGCTCTCACAGCTTCTTGCTCTCTCTCTCTCTCTCCGCAGCTCCTCCTGGCAGCCACACCGCTGCCTCTAACACGCAGCCCTCCTGGCTGTCTCCTCCCCAGCTGCACACACTCCGCAGCTTCCTCTTATCTTCGGGGTTGGCTCCCGATGGCCGTCGGCGCCCCCCCTCTCCACACTTGCCCGCGTGGCCTCACTCTTTTCCGCTCACACCCCGACTGCCTTCCCCTTCTGGTTTACCCGCTTAAAGCCCCGAACCTTCCCCCCACGTCACATGACTCCACCCCCCGTGACGTCACCTCCGGAAGGTCGCTTACGCCCGCATTACACATACATAAATACATGCAGATGGAACAAGTGAAGTCCACATATTTGCTGTGCTTTATTCTCCTGGTGAGCTAGGCTATGGCACCTCCTCGAAGCTTATGGGAAGTAAGTTTCAACGCGTTTATATGAGGTGAGCCACCAACCCTCATTTCCGCAGTGCTGGATTACAAACGTGCACGGCCACCCCTGCCTGAAGAGCCATTGAGACTCATTCTTTACATGTAAATGCTACATTTAAAAAAAGGCTGGGAATTCAGTTTTAATGAATCGTTGTGAGAGTACTGTAGTATTATTATTGGCTAACTGTTGACATTTCTGTGAACCATTACTTCCACGCACAATTGCAGGACCCCTTATCGCGTTGCCTGCTGTCAGTCTAATATGGGGCGTCGATTTAACTGTCCGTGTGTCGCACGAGCAAATGTCGTTAAGAAATCCCACGGTGGGAGTTTAGACTACCGTGGGGGTTGATTTGTTTAATGATAGGGGAGCGATCATTCAATGGAACGCAATGGAACATGCACAGGTGGAGATATCAATGAAACAAAGGAGACGGGTTGGAGGGAGGCCGTTTGGTGTTCGCCAGTCCATGAGCCCGACCCACAACATTCACTCGTCGGGACCACCTGAGTGAGCTGGCATCGCTGTAGAGCGGTGGGTCTCACGGTGGGTCTCACTGTGGGTCTCACTGTGGGTCTCACGGTGGGTCTCACTGTGGGTCTCACTGTGGGTCTCACTGTGGGTCTCACTGTGGGTCTCACTGTGGGTCTCACGGTGGGTCTCACTGTGGGTCTCACTGTGGGTCTCACTGTGGGTCTCACGGTGGGTCTCACGGTGGGTCTCACTGTGGGTCTCACTGTGGGTCTCACTGTGGGTCTCACTGTGGGTCTCACTGTGGGTCTCACGGTGGGTCTCACTGTGGGTCTCACTGTGGGTCTCACTGTGGGTCTCTCGGTGGGTCTCACTGTGGGTCTCACTGTGGGTCTCACTGTGGGTCTCACTGTGGGTCTCACTGTGGGTCTCACTGTGGGTCTCACTGTGGGTCTCACTGTGGGTCTCACGGTGGGTCTCACTGTGGGTCTCACTGTGGGTCTCACTGTGGGTCTCACGGTGGGTCTCACGGTGGGTCTCACTGTGGGTCTCACTGTGGGTCTCACTGTGGGTCTCACTGTGGGTCTCACTGTGGGTCTCACGGTGGGTCTCACTGTGGGTCTCACTGTGGGTCTCACTGTGGGTCTCTCGGTGGGTCTCACTGTGGGTCTCACTGTGGGTCTCACTGTGGGTCTCACTGTGGGTCTCACTGTGGGTCTCACTGTGGGTCTCACTGTGGGTCTCACTGTGGGTCTCACTGTGGGTCTCACTGTGGGTCTCACGGTGGGTCTCACTGTGGGTCTCACTGTGGGTCTCACTGTGGGTCTCTCGGTGGGTCTCACTGTGGGTCTCACTGTGGGTCTCACGGTGGGTCTCACTGTGGGTCTCACTGTGGGTCTCACTGTGGGTCTCACTGTGGGTCTCACTGTGGGTCTCACGGTGGGTCTCACTGTGGGTCTCACTGTGGGTCTCACTGTGGGTCTCACGGTGGGTCTCACGGTGGGTCTCACTGTGGGTCTCACTGTGGGTCTCACTGTGGGTCTCACTGTGGGTCTCACTGTGGGTCTCACGGTGGGTCTCACTGTGGGTCTCACTGTGGGTCTCACTGTGGGTCTCTCGGTGGGTCTCACTGTGGGTCTCACTGTGGGTCTCACTGTGGGTCTCACTGTGGGTCTCTCGGTGGGTCTCACTGTGGGTCTCACTGTGGGTCTCACTGTGGGTCTCACTGTGGGTCTCACTGTGGGTCTCTCGGTGGGTCTCTCGGTGGGTCTCACTGTGGGTCTCAGGGTGAGTCTCACTGTGGGTCTCACTGTGGGTCTCACGGTGGGTCTCACTGTGGGTCTCACTGTGGGTCTCACTGTGGGTGTCACTGTGGGTCTCACTGTGGGTCTCTCGGTGGGTCTCACTGTGGGTCTCACTGTGGGTCTCTCGGTGGGTCTCTCGGTGGGTCTCTCGTTGGGTCTCACTGTGGGTCTCACGGTGGGTCTCACGGTGGGTCTCACTGTGGGTCTCACTGTGGGTCTCAGGTTGGGTCTCAGGTTGGGTCTCTCGGTGGGTCTCACTGTGGGTCTCTCGGTGGGTCTCTCTGTGGGTCTCAGGGTGGGTCTCAGGGTGGGTCTCTCTGTGGGTCTCTCGGTGGGTCTCACAGTGGGTCTCACTGTGGGTCTCACTGTGGGTCTCTCGGTGGGTCTCTCGGTGGGTCTCACTGTGGGTCTCACTGTGGATCTCACTGTGGGTCTCACTGTGGGTCTCACGGTGGGTCTCACGGTGGGTCTCACAGTGGGTCTCACTGTGGGTCTCACTGTGGGTCTCACTGTGGGTCTCACTGTGGGTCTCTCGGTGGGTCTCTCGGTGGGTCTCTCGGTGGGTCTCACTGTGGGTCTCACGGTGGGTCTCACGGTGGGTCTCACTGTGGGTCTCACTGTGGGTCTCAGGTTGGGTCTCTCGGTGGGTCTCACTGTGGGTCTCTCGGTGGGTCTCACTGTGGGTCTCTCTGTGGGTCTCAGGGTGGGTCTCTCTGTGGGTCTCTCGGTGGGTCTCACTGTGGGTCTCACTGTGGGACTCACTGTGGGTCTCTCGGTGGGTCTCTCGGTGGGTCTCACTGTGGGTCTCACTGTGGGTCTCACTGTGGGTCTCACTGTGGGTCTCACGGTGGGTCTCACAGTGGGTCTCACTGTGGGTCTCACTGTGGGTCTCACTGTGGGTCTCACGGTGGGTCTCACTGTGGGTCTCAGGGTGAGTATCACTGTGGGTCTCACGGTGGTCTCACTGTGGGTCTCACTGTGGGTCTCAAGAGTGTGGTCCCCGCTACCAGCAGTGGTCTGCGACGGTCCTCCAGGTGGACCGCGGGATTGTGGTGCAAATGCAGCTTGATACGGACAATAATGACAATTGTTATACCTTTTGTTTCAGACATGAATTAAAATTTTACTCACGATGTTTTATAAAAAAAAAATAAGTTGGTAAACTACCCTGATAAACTACCCTAAAATCTAAACGCCCACTTTAAAAAAAATCCTCATAACCTGCTTATGCTCCAGTAATATGAATCGTTTTGTAGTAATGGTAATTAGAGAGAGAAGTAAATTCGTTTCGTCACCGGCGGTAGGGGGGTTGAGAGGGCCGCGGAAATGTTTGCATTGTCTGAGCGGTCCGGGGGCCAAGGGACGTTTGAGAATCGCTGATAGTGGTTAACATTTCTCAACGTGGCCAATAACAGCGAATTACGTAATGACTCTTTTTAAATGAGTGGGGGTTATCAAATAATTCACTCATATCACCCATGATGAATACATCGGTGCTGCTGGTCAAGTTCTGCTACCTTAGGTGGTTCCAATCGCTGATGTGGCTCATGGACTAAGTGACAAAATAAATAAGCAGACAATTCGTGTCCACGTGTCCGTCTTTCCATGTAAAAAAATCTAAATATTTCCAAGAAAAGCAAACTCTGGACCGCTTTCGACATACGTCTCACCAGCAGTCAGGTTTGCTTGAATTTATCAACGCCAGTAAACGGCCAATCTTACACGCAAGGACCCTCCACCCCTTACGATATGTTGTTCAAGTTTGACGCAAAACCTATTTAATTCTTCACTCAAAGTTTGAGAGGCACTGATTTTCGACGTTACAATTTCTCTATGTGGCCAATAACAGTGAATTGTGTGATGACCATTCACAACGAGTGGGTTATAAAACATTCACTCGTATCAGTCATGTAAATGTAAACATTTCAATAACAAAATAAATAAGCAAACAACAACCTCCCCATAGACGGAGTGGATGAATTCAGTCTAACGACGGCAGTATGAAATGGACGGTCAGGGAGGGAGCATCGGCAAAGATGAGTGGATTCAGAAGCCGAACCCAAGGGTGTGCCCAGTGTACGTGGCACACCACATCGCAGCAGCCACCAGTCCTAAGTGCGTGGTATTGGCGAGGGCGGACGCAATTCGATCACAGCGGAGGGTGTCGGAATAAACGTGCCAGGGTAATAGGTACCGTAGTGGAGAATAGTTCGCGTAGCGTATTTGGTTTAAAATTGTTGCTCTGAATTGTGTGTGTTTCGCAATGTCAGATTTTACTGATGTGTATGAGTCGCTTGTGAATTTAACACGCAAGTAGGATTTCGCGACCAACATTGTGACTCATAATCGATTTTGGGTCAGAATACGCGAGTAAAATGTGTGTCGCACGCCCTCTGCCACCCACAATTATGGCAATTGCCTGATGATGCTGGCTGTAACGACCAGGGAAACGTCTGTAGCCAATTGTTGTTTATGGCTTTCCAACGACAACAACAACACCGGTGGTGCTGAATCAGTCATACATTGGCAAGTTTGTTTCGGTGACAATGTTATTAATTGGCTATGTAGGGTGGTGGAGGTGGTACAACATACACTTTATACTCACGCGGTGTAACCAAAACATAAATTACGAAACATTTTGTGTGCATTGCATATGACTTTTTGTCTCGGGTTTTCTCGTCATTTACAGAGAATATTACAATATGCCTGAGTAAAGGAGTCGTCCGGTAGTACACCCCTGGACTTTTTCCCATGACGGTACTATTTGTGCAAATGCATTATGCACAAAGAAATACATAAAAAAATAGATTGACCGATATATATAGCAGCATCAACTGCATGTGTCTCTTGAAAATTAAGCACTTGATAAACAATTAAAGTAATGACCATACACATCATCTTAGAACACTTTCTCATTTGTTCCAGTCTTTAAGTTTTTAAAATAAATGTCATCTTCAACATAATAATCTTCGATGTGTGTTACATATCTCATATATATATAAAACAACATTCTTTCGGTAGATGTTTACATATAATTCCAGAAATAATTTAATCATTATTGTGAATGCACAAAAATAACCCCCCCTACCCCCCACCCCCCCAGTGCCTTAAAATATTTAATTCATGCCATGCATTACAGCCAAGCAGCGTCAAAAGCAATTACCGTGGACGAAGATGTGCTCCAATAAACCCAACGCGGTTGGGATCTAAGTCCTTGCGACAGTGATGTATGGGGTTGGCATTGCATGCATTTTTTTCCTCTCTAAATTATGCTGCGGAGTCCTATGACATTATTCATAGCGCCGGAGGGATCCATCGCTTACATCTCGCGGACACAGCCGCGAATACAGCACGGTGGGAGCAAGTCGTCGCTAAATCAGCACCGAGTTGGCAGCCAGTTATGCGGCGATGTTCACCAAATGTGCGAATATGTAACGGCTGTACTGTGTAACTCTGCAATATAATGGGTGGTAGATCATACTGTATATGGTCCATGAGATACAGGAGTCATTGAGCCAGTGGGCACTCAAACCATGGTTAATTTTTGCAGGCACCTAGTAACGTATATTATATACTAGCGGGAAGTACCTGGCATTGCCTGGGTCTTAAAAATATTTCAAAACTACTCTTAAAAATCTAACGGCAGTGCGTACTGACTGTGGTGGTACCTGCTATGATTACAGCAGTGCATACTGTGGTGGTACCTGCTATGATTAAAGCATTACATACTGTGGTGGTACCTGCTATGATTACAGCAATGCATACTGTGGTGGTACCTGTTATGATTACAGCAGTGCATACTGTGGTGGCACCTAATTTGATTACAGCAGTGTATACCGACTGTGGTGGTACCTGCTATCACTGCAGTAGTACATGTTGACTCTATAGCAGTATTATCGACTCTATA
Organism: Lampetra fluviatilis; assembly: GCF_964198595.1. Classification (NCBI taxonomy): domain Eukaryota; kingdom Metazoa; phylum Chordata; class Hyperoartia; order Petromyzontiformes; family Petromyzontidae; genus Lampetra; species Lampetra fluviatilis. The sequence goes on from NC_136299.1 coordinate 3,141,431, forward strand.
GCACAAAGTACTCACCTGACAGAGTGGGGTAGTGAGGCCTAGTCCCGTGCAGAGCCTCCGGCCTCGCCTAGATTGTCCAGCTGGCCGAGGTGGCACCTTGGCAGCCTTAACATACTGTTGGGGCAAGTGCTGTTAGGGAGCACTGATGAAGGCCAGTAATTATCTCTTCACGAGAGAGGGCGCGAATACTGTGTTACACATTACAAGTTGAAATTATGATCGTTATCATGAACGTGTCGTAAACACCCAAGATGCGATCACCAACACGAACGTGTCCTCAGCGACTCCCGAGTTGATACATGCGTACCCTCAAATGGTGAAAACTCACGACGACTTCAATCAGTGGTGGCATCTCTTGACTTCTCGTGATGAAGACAACAATCTTCACGTTGTCTTTTCTTACATTAGGTTGGACAGAATGTTGTGCGCAGGTGGGTTAACTGATAATGCAGAGGCAATTTACCAGAGGTGTGGACTCGAGTCATGTGACTTGGACTCGAGTCAGACTCGAGTCATGAATTTGATGACTTGCGACTCGACTTGGACTTGCATAACAATGACTTTGTCCCACCTATGAGATGTGGACTCGAGTCATGTGACTTGGACTCGAGTCAGACTCGAGTCATGAATTTGGTGACTTGCGACTCGACTTGGACTTGCATAACAATGACTTTGTCCCACCTCTGCAATTTACAGATGTCTTCTGAACCCCCCCCCCACGCCACCCCTCCATTAATTGCCCCTTTAAAATATTTTCCCTTTACATGTTATTTATGTTTTCAATAAACCTTACTTAAAAAAAAATCACAATTAAATGGGGGGGGGGGGGGGGGGTCACAAGACATCTGGACCACCCTGTACATTGGCTCCAACTCACCGATGTATGGAGTTGAGCGTTGAGCTGCGCACGTGGATTTTCATTCGGCTCATCTGGCGCTTGAAAGCGATGACGAAGCCCAAGGACACCACACTCCAATGCTCAATTATAACCCGCTGCCAACGTGCTGCCTAAAACCGAACAAGCCTAAGTGGAGTTGGCTACTCATTAAAACTCGGACCACTGACTGCCACTGATCCAAATCTTTCAATATTTTGGAATGTTGGTAATTTATGATATAGTGCGTGTCGCGAGGCTAACGTATTTATCACTAAGCCACTTTGGTAATTTGTTGGGTTTCGGTGTATGTTAAATCGGATGGAAAATGTGCCCTATCTTTATATTGTATGTATGTTGAACGTCTTTTTCACCGTACATAGCCAGTCGTGCTAATCAGTTGCCCCGTGATATCATTTGCCACAGTAAATTGTTGTTTTCTGGGATATTTGAGCAAGTAACACATTTTAAAGTAAAAACCCAGCAAATGCATATTCTTTAACTTGACTCTTTAAAGCGAAGATACCAAGGCATCTCATATAAAAGTAATCGTGCATCTAAATGGGACCACAGCCAGCTAAATTAAGATCGGAGGTGGCTGTGCTTCAGCTTGATTGTCTCGCACTGCTTGCACTGATCTCCTTCTGTGATTGCCGATTAATGATCAGGCACGGCCAACTCCCAATGTGCTGACAGGTGGATGAATAGTTGTAGTGCTGAAGATTAGAACATTGCGCGGCCACAATTTACCCAATAGAGTTCTTTATTAAACCACACTTATTCAATCAGATTGTAATACCTTTGGACGCACTGAACATGATTTTCCCCAAAATGTTCGGTTCCTCCAAAGGATTATTACTATTGTTCTGTGTTACAAGCCTTGCTCAATTATTGCACTTCCCTTTAGAATACGATACATGTTCTTTGCTTTTAGCCACCTGCTATATCTAATTTGTGGGCTGTCTGTGGTGGTTAAGTAACTGTGTTTAGTAACTGTGCAACAGTTACTGTGCAACAGTTACTAAACTAAAACCCAACTTTTGATTTTACCAGGTAAAGCCCACTGAGATATACAGCTCTTTTTTTTAGAAGTGAACTGGCCACAAATGATAACTCATCGAATTGGCTTATTTATAGCAGCCAAACACTCTCAATGCATGTTTCTAAATGTAGATAGGCACACCAGACGACCCGAAGAAAAATCCATAAACTCACTTTATTGGGGCTCTCTAGAACTCCCTCTTGTGGAGGCACTTTCACCAGCAGAGGCTTGGGCAAGTCATTGCAGGGCTGAAGCTTTAAATTGCAATTACTTCAGATTGTTTGGTGTATATTGTATCATTGAAACTGCTGAAATAAATACGCTCACAAACACAATGTATAGCATAAGCTCCTCTTACGTTGATTGTTTGTTGATACTGCATTGCCAGTCGTGCAGAAGAACAAGTTACCACAACAAAAAAACAACGTATACGTAAATAACTATAAACTGAATTTTTTTGTATTTTATTTTACCAGGTAAAGCATTTTTCAGAAGCGACCTGGCCACAAATGATAGCTCAACGAAGTGGCTTATCGTGTGGCCATGGAGGGAAAACCCAGAGAAACCAGAAGACCCAGAGAAAAATCCACGCGACCACAGGGAGAGAGACACGCAAACTCCAAATATACAGGCCTCCAAATATACAGGCGTCAGGGTTGGGATCGAACCCGCGTCTTCCTGTATACCAGGTGAAGTAGTTCACATCTCGCCACCGCGGCGAACATAATTAATCAATGGTGGCAACTTTCTTAAATTCACCGCCCATTTTCGCCACTGTCCACCCAGCAGTACAAATGTAAAGATGTGTACACCACATTTAGTTGATTTGCAGGTCACGTGCGGTGGGTTAGATTGTGGATGCTCCTGCCTTTTTTCAAGATGTCTGCCCATCTCTGAGGGAAATGCAGCAATATCCTCCACCCAAGTCGTTCCAGTGACATCCATTAGCTCACAATTTATAAACGCTCCTCCCATCAATGTGGATGAATAATTATTACTCTTAAAGTCCACAAGGTGCTGCTTAACGCACAATTAAGCATTAAAATGTTGAGTGAGGTGCTGTAAACGGAAGCAGTGATTGCCTGTTTGATATGCCAGGCAGTCTCGTGCCCACTGCCCTTGAATTTGAATTCAATGTGGCGTATAATTAGCAAATCTAGTCAAAACTACTTAGAAAAGACACCCAACAAATGATTTGCTTTATCTCATGAAATGGTGCGTGCATTTTTCCTATTTAAGATAAAAAAAACGGTAATGAGAAATTACCGCGTCGAATATAAATAACGAGCGGTTACATTCTTAAGAGGATCGCTTGAGTGTGAATGTCATCTCACGTCCACATGAAATAGACCAATTTGCCTCCGTGAAATGAGCAAGCTGACCCGGGGGTATTGTTGTTGATGATGATGATGAGGAAGAGCGTTGTGCAAAGAGCTCGCGTTTGTAGCAGTTGGTGTCGAGTCATCGTTAACAATGTTTGTGAGCCGAGGTTGTCGGGGTGATTCAGATGTCAAGTCGCTGGGCCTCGTTCGCATGCACAGCGGATTGAGTTTACACAACAGTGGCAGCTGCTGCGACACACTGCAAATGTTTGATACTCCTACTGATGCTCCTGCTGTTGTGGAGTGACTCATGCAGCCAGCTATGGCTACAGGGTTTTGGTGGTACATGTTGTTTTATGTCGTTTATCGTGAAATTTCGGTCACAGTTCCTACGAGCACTGTTACATTGCTTTATTGGCTTTATTTTGGTGATTTCGAAAAAAATTTGGTTTGGCCATGTTTGTTTGTTGTAGTACGGAGTTAAACTGATGGCTTTAATCTAAGTTGTCTTGTGGTTGTTGTTGTTTGACTTGCATCCCACTGGGATTTTTGCACACAGCTTTGGTGTACGGTGCTTTTTCTGGAAGATTTTGCCGTTTTTTCCTGGATTTTTCTGATTTCACATAGTCACTTTAGGATGTTTTCTTACTATGGGAACCTCATTTGCCAGTAAAAATATGATAATTGGTTCTTTACCCTTCTATCTGGCAACAAAACTGACACCTTTTTACAAGGAGTCATGTTTGCATAGACCGCAATACCTGCAGTCATAATACAAACAAAAGAACATAACTCTGATAATGTGCACTGTCCTTGAAGTTGATTGGTCCACACCCGAGACAGCTTTCCTTAGAGCCTAGTCTCATATGGGTTGGACCAGATGACGCCAAAAGGCGCACAACTCAAGGACAATGCACCATCAGAGTATGAGAGCTCGGGGCAAGCATCTACACTATGGGAACCTCATTTGCCAGTAAAAATATGATAATTGGTTCTTTACCCTTCTATCTGGCAACAAAACTGACACCTTTTTACAAGGAGTCATGTTTGCATAGACCGCAATACCTGCAGTCATAATACAAACAAAAGAACATAACTCTGATAATGTGCACTGTCCTTGAAGTTGATTGGTCCACACCCGAGACAGCTTTCCTTAGAGCCTAGTCTCATATGGGTTGGACCAGATGACGCCAAAAGGCGCACAACTCAAGGACAATGCACCATCAGAGTATGAGAGCTCGGGGCAAGCATCTACACTATGGGAACCTCATTTGCCAGTAAAAATATGATAATTGGTTCTTTACCCTTCTATCTGGCAACAAAACTGACACCTTTTTACAAGGAGTCATGTTTGCATAGACCGCAATACCTGCAGTCATAATACAAACAAAAGAACATAACTCTGATAATGTGCACTGTCCTTGAAGTTGATTGGTCCACACCCGAGACAGCTTTCCTTAGAGCCTAGTCTCATATGGGTTGGACCAGATGACGCCAAAAGGCGCACAACTCAAGGACAATGCACCATCAGAGTATGAGAGCTCGGGGCAAGCATCTACACTATGGGAACCTCATTTGCCAGTAAAAATATGATAATTGGTTCTTTACCCTTCTATCTGGCAACAAAACTGACACCTTTTTACAAGGAGTCATGTTTGCATAGACCGCAATACCTGCAGTCATAATACAAACAAAAGAACATAACTCTGATAATGTGCACTGTCCTTGAAGTTGATTGGTCCACAACCGACACAGCTTTCCTTAGAGCCTAGTCTCATATGGGTTGGACCAGATGACGCCAAAAGGCGCACAACTCAAGGACAATGCACCATCAGAGTATGAGAGCTCGGGGCAAGCATCTACACTATGGGAACCTCATTTGCCAGTAAAAATATGATAATTGGTTCTTTACCCTTCTATCTGGCAACAAAACTGACACCTTTTTACAAGGAGTCATGTTTGCATAGACCGCAATACCTGCAGTCATAATACAAACAAAAGAACATAACTCTGATAATGTGCACTGTCCTTGAAGTTGATTGGTCCACACCCGAGACAGCTTTCCTTAGAGCCTAGTCTCATATGGGTTGGACCAGATGACGCCAAAAGGCGCACAACTCAAGGACAATGCACCATCAGAGTATGAGAGCTCGGGGCAAGCATCTACACTATGGGAACCTCATTTGCCAGTAAAAATATGATAATTGGTTCTTTACCCTTCTATCTGGCAACAAAACTGACACCTTTTTACAAGGAGTCATGTTTGCATAGACCGCAATACCTGCAGTCATAATACAAACAAAAGAACATAACTCTGATAATGTGCACTGTCCTTGAAGTTGATTGGTCCACACCCGAGACAGCTTTCCTTAGAGCCTAGTCTCATATGGGTTGGACCAGATGACGCCAAAAGGCGCACAACTCAAGGACAATGCACCATCAGAGTATGAGAGCTCGGGGCAAGCATCTACACTATGGGAACCTCATTTGCCAGTAAAAATATGATAATTGGTTCTTTACCCTTCTATCTGGCAACAAAACTGACACCTTTTTACAAGGAGTCATGTTTGCATAGACCGCAATACCTGCAGTCATAATACAAACAAAAGAACATAACTCTGATAATGTGCACTGTCCTTGAAGTTGATTGGTCCACACCCGAGACAGCTTTCCTTAGAGCCTAGTCTCATATGGGTTGGACCAGATGACGCCAAAAGGCGCACAACTCAAGGACAATGCACCATCAGAGTATGAGAGCTCGGGGCAAGCATCTACACTATAGGAACCTCATTTGCCAGTAAAAATATGATAATTGGTTCTTTACCCTTCTATCTGGCAACAAAACTGACACCTTTTTACAAGGAGTCATGTTTGCATAGACCGCAATACCTGCAGTCATAATACAAACAAAAGAACATAACTCTGATAATGTGCACTGTCCTTGAAGTTGATTGGTCCACAACCGACACAGCTTTCCTTAGAGCCTAGTCTCATATGGGTTGGACCAGATGACGCCAAAAGGCGCACAACTCAAGGACAATGCACCATCAGAGTATGAGAGCTCGGGGCAAGCATCTACACTATGGGAACCTCATTTGCCAGTAAAAATATGATAATTGGTTCTTTACCCTTCTATCTGGCAACAAAACTGACACCTTTTAACAAGGAGTCATGTTTGCATAGACCGCAATACCTGCAGTCATAATACAAACAAAAGAACATAACTCTGATAATGTGCACTGTCCTTGAAGTTGATTGGTCCACACCCGAGACAGCTTTCCTTAGAGCCTAGTCTCATATGGGTTGGACCAGATGACGCCAAAAGGCGCACAACTCAAGGACAATGCACCATCAGAGTATGAGAGCTCGGGGCAAGCATCTACACTATGGGAACCTCATTTGCCAGTAAAAATATGATAATTGGTTCTTTACCCTTCTATCTGGCAACAAAACTGACACCTTTTTACAAGGAGTCATGTTTGCATAGACCGCAATACCTGCAGTCATAATACAAACAAAAGAACATAACTCTGATAATGTGCACTGTCCTTGAAGTTGATTGGTCCACACCCGAGACAGCTTTTCCTGGATTTTTCTGATTGTTTGTTGCGGTTGCACCCGATTCAAGAGCCGAATGGCTCACAGGGCTATACCTAATAAATGAAACTGAAACTGAAAGCTTATATGAACCAGCATGAGCGGAGGAAACTGATCCTGTTTGGTAAGCTGCTGTCGTAGGCACAGGTCAATGACAGAAGCTGGAGTGCGTGTGCTGGGAACGTAATTTTATTTACGAATACTGGAGAGTACATTTGTTTCTATTTCACCAGGTAAGGCCCACCGGGCTATATAAGTCTTTCTCAGAAGCGACATGGCCACAAATTATGGCTCAGCGAAGCGGCTTATCACGTGGGAATATTATAGAAAGTTTTTTCATGTGGAGGGAAAAACCGGAGTTTTTTTTTTACCCGACCACGGGGAGAACATGCAAACTCCGAATATACAGGCGTCAGGGTCGGGATCGAACCCGCGACCTCCTGTATGCCAGGCGAGGGAATGAACATTTCACCTCCGAGGCACCAAATACCGTGACGTGGACGTCTTTGGTGACGCGACTTAGCTGTGTAATAAGAGCCTATGTCGGATTTACGGGGTGATCGGCTTTGCCGGTCCTGCTTTACAGCCAATGGGGGGAGAGCCTGGGAGCATGGCCTCGGCGTGATCACGGGATGTCAGCTAGGTGATTGGTTTCGCTGGTCTTGGCCTCAGCCAATGGGAAGACAAGTCAGGGGCGTGGTCTCGGGAGTTGATGGGGGATCTGGAACATTTGGCGCAGGCTATTGAGGATTGGCTGGAGTGTACCACGTGACCCAGGCATTAAATAAGGGGAGAGAGGAGAGACACGGGGTCAGATACGGAACGAAGAAAGAGAGGGGCCACGCGCGAGTGGGGCTCCGGGTGCCACGTGGTGGTGTGTCTCTGGTGGCTGTCTGCTCGCTTCCCGTTGCCTGCCAGCAACGGGGAGTGTTTGTGAACTGCAAGAAGTGAAATAAAAGGACCGATTCTACAAGCCTTCTCCAGCGTGTTATTACATTGGTGTCAGAAGTTCTTCTGGGACCGATTTGACGATCTTCAAGATGTCCAAGCACCTCAGAAAGAAGAACCCACCCGACCCTCCATCGGAGGAAGTTGTGGAGACGGACGGCGGCGATCTGCTAGGAGCTACGGCTCCTCTGCCTCTGACTGCCGCTCTCCTCGACGCCGCTCATCGCCCACGGGAGGAAGAGGCGACCACCTCAAGGGCGGACGACGGATGGCGGCTGATGGCGGAGCAGATCGAGTCGCTCCGCGCGATTCTGCTCAATCTGGTGACGGCGGTCGCGTCCTCTACGGGCCTGGGTCGGCCGCCTGCGGTTCAGCTCAATGCCGAGGACCAGGATCTTCGGCGGGAAACGACGTCCGCCATTGCTCCTGCCACGCGGGGGGAGGCCTCCATCTTGGGCGGGGCGGCGGCGACGGAGCCTTTCGACGCCATCTTGCGCGAGGCTGCCATCACGCGGCCGCCGGACGCCATTTTGTCGGACACATGCAGAATGCGGGAAGCGCACGTGGAGACGCTCGCGGCGTCTGCCTGCCACCGCGGACATCGGCTTCCACAGATTAAGGAATTTATCGCCGGGGGCGATTGGAGTGCTTTTCCGTGGCGCTTTGAGTCGGCCTTCAGATCCGTGCGATGGACAGAGGCGGAGGCGCTGGAAGCGCTGCCCACGCTGCTGGACGATGTTTCCCTGACGGTCTTCAGATCCATCCCGGCGTCCAAGAAGAAGACGCTTCGTGATGCTTTCGCGGAAATGGCGGAGTTTTACGACCCACCGACGGCAGCCATGAGGAAATTTAGATGTTGGCGGCAGATATTATTTCGCCGTCCAACAGTCCGTGGGGCGCACCGGTGGTACTGGTTAAGAAAAAGGATGGTGGGACGAGATTTTGCGTAGATTTCCGCCGGTTGAATAAGATATCCATGGCGGACGCATACCCTTTACCACGGATGGATGACTCATTGGACGCTTTGTCAGGGGCAAAATTCTTATCCACCCTCGATCTGTCATCCGGCTTTTGGCAGCTCCCCCTCGATGACGCGTCGAAACCCAAGACGGCATTCCGTACGCCACAAGGCCTCTTTGAGTTTAACCGCTTACCCATGGGCTTAAATGCTGCTCTGGCGACGTTCCAACGCCTGATGGAACTGGTACTGGCGGGACTACAGTGGGAGACATGCCTCATATATTTAGACGATATTATCGTTTTTAGCCGCACGTTCGAGGAACACCTCCAATGCCTGGAGACTGTCTTTCAGAGGATGCGGTCGGCTGACCTAAAGTTTAAACCAAAGAAATGCCACCTTTTGCAACACTCCGTCCGTTACTTGGGTCATATCGTCAGTTCGGACGGCGTGTCCACTGACCCTCAGAAAACGTGATGTGTCCGAGAGTGGCCTACACCCACTTCGGTGGGCGACGTTCGGCGCTTTATTGGCTTTGCATCCTACTATCGCCGGTTTGTTAAGAACTTTGCCACACTGGCTAAACCACTGCATATTCTGACGGGCAAAAATCAAAGGTTTAAATGGGGTCCGAAGGAGGAACGCTCTTTTCACTCGCTCCGGGATCACCTCGCCACGGCGCCTACGCTCGACTACCCAGACTTTTCCCAGCCGTTCATCCTTGACACGGATGCTAGCGATATCGGCATCAGGGCCGTTTTATCGCAACGTAAAGACGGAGTTGAACGAGTGGTTGCATACGGCAGCAGGGTTCTGTCCCCGGCAGAAACACGATATTGCGTGACAAGGCGGGAACTTTTGGCGATCGTGCATTTTGTTCGCCTGTACCGGCTGTACCTATATGGAAGGAAATTCCTCGTTCGCACTGATCACGCGGCTTTGCAATACTCGTTGAAATTGGACCAACCATCAGGCCAATTGGCTCAGTGGTTGGAATTGTTGGAGGAATTTTTCCTTCGATATCACGTACCGCAAGAGTGCTCGCCACGCCAACGCGGACGAGCTCTCCAGGTTACCACCCATTCCCCCGTGCACTTGTTTGACGGGTATGCACCGCTGCGGGGCGCCGCTTACCTCGCCCTGTCCGGTTATGGGGGCGATGTCAAACGAGGACGGCCAGGATGTGCCAGTGGATACTGATGATACCCTGCGGCTGCCGCACTCGGTTTGGCTACGCGAGCAGGGGGCCGATGCCTCTCTGGCTCCGCTGCGGAAGTTGATCGGGAAACCGAGAGCTCAATTGGCGGGATGGAAGTGGCGGATGTTCCGGGGCCAGGCGGGACTATTAATGTGTACCGGTGGATTGTCTGACCGACCACGTCTGGTCGTGCCTATATCCCTTCGTCATGAGCTGCTTCGCGCTCTGCACGCTGACAAACTAATGCACCTCGGCGTGCAGAAGACTTTGGCCGCAATGCAGAAGGATTTATTTTGGCCCGGCATGACTGCAGACGTCAACGACTTTGTCCGGTCATGCCATGATTGTGCGAAGAGGAAACCACTCCGGAAACATTATGTGCCGCCATTACGTTCCATTGAGGCATCCCGTATAAACGAATTAGTTGCTCTGGACATCCTCGGGCCGTTCCCTCCATCGGCTAGGGGCAACAAATACCTTCTTGTCGGAGTAGAATATTTTTCTCGCTGGCCTATGGCCTGGCCTCTGCCTGACCAGACGGCCGCGTCCATCACCGATGCTTTCGTGAATGGTTATGTCATGGATAAAGGAGCACCCGAGAGGCTGCTCACGGATCAGGGACATAACTTCTCCTCCAAATTGCTTAAGGATGTTTGCGATGCGCTGGGCACAAAGAAAATCCGCACTTCCCCTTACCATCCACAAACGGACGGCATGGTGGAACGATTTAACCGCACCCTTTCGGCTATGCTTTGTCACACCGTGAGTGAAAAGCAGACCGATTGGGACTTGCACATACCGGGCGTCTTAGCGGCATACCGCATGGTTCTGTACGCGTCCACGGGATATTCGCCATTTTTCTTGATGTATGGTCGTGAGAACGTACCCCCCATTGATGTACAACTGGGTACGCCGAGGAAACAGCCGTCCCTTTCCTTGCCTGATCACGTACGGGACTCGCTTGAACGGGTTACAGAGGCGCGAGAAGCCGCCAGATGTGTGACGGCCCGTACGCAGGCAAGGAACGAGAGGTGTGCGCGTCGATTGCGTACCCACATGCCCTGGTTGGTGGGCGATCTGGCATGGCTCCACTGCCCTCAGGTGCCGGTGGGCACATCCCCTAAATTGCACAGGCCTTGGCGGGGGCCTGTGACGTTGGTGGACATTCGGAACCCACAGAGTGTTCGCGTCCAATACAAAAAACGTCGGTGGTACGTCCATTCGTCGCGACTCAAACCCTACGTTGATCCACGTGCCGACACCTCATCTCCACTTGTTGACCTGCCGGGGTCTGCTGTGCGGAATATGCCGCTTGCCTCGCCCGTTGATCCCCAGCGGGACTGTGTTGTGCCACCCGCAGATGAACAGGTTTTGAGGGCTGATGAGATCCCCGCCGTCCCTCCTCCAACGGGACCTGACCTGGACACGACCGAAATCGGAACTCCTCCTTCTTCTTCTTCATGCCAACCACCTCCTGTTGATCCGGCGGCAAGCGGAGAGGGTCCCGCGTCGCGTACGCGGTCGAAATCTCTTCCGTTTTGATAGCATTGATTGCCTTGCAGTCTCTTCCCTGTTGTTACCGCGCTGCAGGGGCGCCCTAATGTATGTCTGTTTATTCATGGGTGAATTTTATCTTTGTTCAGCGCATAGACGCCCATTTCGCCCCTTCATGGTTAATGCGTGTCACCCTTTTCCCAGCCGAGACGGCTGACTTTTTCACCGGGGGGGGGGGGGGGGTGATGTAATAAGAGCCTATGTCGGATTTACGGGGTGATCGGCTTTGCCGGTCCCGCTTTACAGCCAATGGGGGGAGAGCCTGGGAGCATGGCCTCGGCATGATCACGGGATGTCAGCTAGGTGATTGGTTTCGCTGGTCTTGGCCTCAGCCAATGGGAAGACAAGTCAGGGGCATGGTCCCGGGAGTTGATGGGGGATCTGGAACATTCGGCGCATGCTATTGAGGATTGGCTGGAGTGTACCACGTGACCCAGGCATTAAATAAGGGGAGAGAGGAGAGACACGGGGTCAGACACGGAACGAAGAGAGAGAGGGGCCACGCGCGAGTGGGGCTCCGGGTGCCACGTGGTGGTGTGTCTCTGGTGGCTGTCTGCCCGCTTCCCGTTGCATGCCAGCAACGGGGAGTGTTTGTGAACTGCAAGAAGTAAAATAAAAGGACCGATTCTACAAGTCGTCTCCAGCGTGTTATTACAGCTGTAGCGGTGGGGAGATTGCCGCTGGTTGCAGGGGTTTGCAGTTCGAATCCAGAGGCCGCCCTGACTGTCACTGCAGTAAACTTAAGAACACAACGTGCTGTCTGATCCACAGTGGATGTTAAAGATCTCCTGACGTAATTCGAAACGAACACGTAGGTATGTATGTATGCATGTTGAACTTCTTTCACACCGTACGTAGCCAACCGTGATAATTGGATGGTTGGTGGACGGATAATAAACTTAATACAAAAAATGAGGTCTAAAGAAATGGGTTTTAAATTTCGATTTAAAACTGCATAGCTCCAATGGCTTCCTAGCATCGAGAAGGGAGCTCATTCCAGATGGACGCAGAAGCACATCCATCTGTAAGCGCGTGATGCGGCGACCGTCTTTGTTCGATGGTTAGCCCTTAGCCGCTGTGAGGATGACCGGAGTTTGCGTGATGACGGTTTATGCTCCTTTGTGAGATCAGCAAGGCATTGTTTGATGTTGTGACATTGATGAAAAGAGCTTCATAGCTCATCGGATGACTCCAGTCTAAATAAAGATTCCGTATCGTGGTCAATTTGTGGCAGGCACTTTGTGTGTAATGAGCACGACCTCATCATGTATTCGTTCAGCAACCGGAAGCCTATGCAGCTCGATGAGCACCGTATGGGCACGGTCGGATCTGGCAGGACCCGTCATGACACGTGCCAAAGAATTTTGTGCACACTGCAGCTTGCTCATGTATTTGCCAGACGTCCCGTAGAGTAGTGAGTTACAATAACCGGGCCTTGTCGATACGAGGCTACACGCCACCGTATTAGCAAAGTCACGACTCAAGAGTGGTCGAATGAGCCGTAGAGCCCTGATGTTAAAATTGCAGGCACCTGACGAACATTTTGCACGCAGTGATCAAACGATGCAATTCTGGTCGAGTGTGGTGCCCGAGGCTCTGTAGACGAGTCGACGAATGGATCCTGGAGTTTTCGACCGCCACACCCGATCCTCCCAGCAAAAGTTTTCTCCTGAGCCCCCAGTGCCCAACCAGCAGAACCTCAAGTTTTTCTGGATTAAGCAGAAAATGAGCCTATCCTTGTTCGTACTCTTTGGTTCTTTCCCACCTGAAAACGGTTGCTTGTGTGGCAATCGAAACGTCGTGATCTATTATTATTTTTCTTCTACCTACGTGACTTTACCGAAATAACCAAATAGTATGGATTCCTGCAGTCACGAAAGCTTCAAATCAAGATTATCCTTGTCCGGTCAAACGGAACATACTCGATTTAACACGTAGGCTTGTAATTATCAGCGAAACATCGTACTCAAAATTTAAAATGCTGTTGATTCTCTCTTCAGCACACCGGTGGGCTAAAGAAGTGAATTATTTTGTCCTTTGAAAACGTGACACATTTTTTACTGTTTGGCCATGTCGGGTGGTGGAGGGTTACGACACATTTATAAATAACGCGATCTGACCCAAAAACCTATATTAGGAACATACTCGATCAGCAACACGTGCACACGTCGCAACCGGCGCAGTCAACGTAATAAAGACAACGGAGTTGCAATGATAACGGCACAGTGGAATACCACTCACGTGTTCCACGGCAACCCTGGACGTGTTGGCGACAACAGTCAGAGGGAGGCTCACGGGGACGCGATGCTTGTTGGTGCTTTTGCACCTATGGAAGTTTTTAATATGGGTACAGACGCGTGATTAAATGACATCAGGTGGATACCAACAAATATATACAGGCATATAGTACCAAAACACACCGATGCATTATGGTCCTCATGAATTGGGAGGGTTTCCAACAATACAATATGGTTTCATATGAAAATGTGAGCTCAAAATAATTTTGCTGGCTGGTCACGGCTGTTATTTTGCTCAGCCACGTAGGCCACAGGGGTTGTTGTGAGGGTTTTTGGTTGAGCATGTTTGTTTGCTCATGTGTGTGTGGCATTGTGGTTACTAAGCATGTAAAGATTTCAATTGATTCCATTTTTTTCTATGGTAAATATAGTGGCCTCTGCTGGCAGCAGGGGACACGTCTAGCTGTTTCACACGAAGTGTATGAATAAAAAATAACATATTATTCCGGGCATGAGTCAATGCACGTATCAGCAGCATAAGAATCAATTTCCATTGGTACAGTGCTTCGATTGCTAAAACATCTAACCACCAAGCCAATTAACCCTGTACAAAACCCTATAACCTCTCTCCCACCTATCATAATACACTTCATTTGCAAAAGGTTCTGAAACGCCACGTTTACATACCTGGCAACCCATACGGTTTACCAGTATTCTTGTACAGGGAAATTGAGTTTTCAGGTCCATATGGCGGACAGCCGTTTCAATACGGGCAAAAAAAAATCATATTTGTTTGTGTTTCTCCCTTGTGCTTGCAGTTTGTAGGATGGACGTTGAGATTTATAAGAGCACGGGTGACCAATAAAGTCTGAATTGGGCTGTAATAATGTAGGCACTGATAAGGGGTTGACAGGTATGCGTTTTATAACGCAATTTTTTTCACAGATATAAATGACCCGTGATGCTGAGGTGCGGAGGCAAGGCTCAGCGTTGCTCGTAACTGCAGGTGAAAGAGACGCGCCCTCTGACCTCCAACTCCACAGCTGGGCCTCTTCCCACGTTCTCTCAATTACTGCCTGCCTGGCGATGGCACGTGTGGCCCATGAGCCGCGTGCCGAGTGGCAAGAAGACGGAGTGTGTGAGAGTTGAGCAAATGGGTCAGAGGTCATATGCTGCCGCAGACCCTTATTTGCATGTCGTGCGTGGGAATTGTCAATCTACGCATTGGGCCAATGTAGACAACATCTAGCATGGATCAGGGCCCCTTTAAAATATTATGGAATTATATCTCTGCGCACAGGCAGATTGCTGCTGCTAGGTTACATTGAAGGGGGGCAGTAGGGGGGGGGCATGATACGAGTTAACTATAATCTCCTTCTTTGGCAACCCATCAATGTCTTCTTATCTGTGGGTCCGACGATGGCTGATGAGGCCCATCCGGGATCGACCGACTCTGCCGCAGCTTGGGCGGGCGGGCGCCGCGCGTTTCCACTCAAACAGCCGTGTGCTGATGACACGCACGCTCGCACCGGGCTTAGTGAGAATCGGAATCCTGTAGAGGAAGTTCGGCGAATGGCATGCCAGCGTCTGTCATCGCCAACACAGGGTGGATGAATAATGGTCAGGACAGCTGGGATCATCGTCAGACAGCTCATACAACAGTTGGATAGACTGTAGTGCAGAGGGCAATTTGAGTTGAATTATATTGACATTTGTTGTTAATTGCCCAAATTACCTCGGTCTGGTTTGAGAAATGCTGCCACACACAACTACCGCCACTGTGTGTGACCGCATGATTGAACAAAGCATACGGTGATTGTCGCTGCCACTCAATGGCAGATGATAGTTGTGGTTGGTGGTTGTTGTTCTGTGTGTGTGGTTGCTTTTAAAAAAAAATGGAGGGCGCAATGAAACGTGGAATATATTCTCATTTTAATGAAAATAATAATAAAATTGAGACTGGATTACGTGTTGAGTGTATTTATATTGTGACTTTAAGTCATTTTGTCAAACCACTGCTAAATGATGGCCACCCCACTCCTTGTGTGTCACGGGAGTTGGTTGACCATACTTCACCACGCTGGTCAGTGTGAACGGGTGAAGGAGATGGCCTAGGTATCACTAGTTACTCAAAGGTTAAGCCGTGCGTTCAACAAATAGTATCGCTTACAGAGCAATTCCATGCGATGTTTAAAATGAAAGAAAACCTGCATAACCAAAACAACCAAAAAAAACCTATAAAATAAATTATTAGATGGTAAAATATGTTTCTAAACCATGTACTCGGTGGTAATTAATACGTCAATTCGTTCATCGAGCTATCCTATTGTATCGCAGAGGAGCAGTTGTTCCTGGCAACGATCTATTCTGTGTAAAGTTATTGGTTGGTCTGAGGATCATTGGTCTCAGCAAGGTCACACAAAGGTCACGCAATTAATCCCTGACGATTCTCTGTTTTTTTGTTGTTGGTCAAAACAGCAGTCGACCGAAATGGCATTTGCCATTAGAATCAAATGGAACATTATCGTTGTTTAACGTCAAATTTGAAGCTTCTCACATTGGAGAGAGCAGCCCCGTTACAGAGACGGTGAGGTCGCATGCCGGCGCCGTGCTGAGTCGGCAGCGTTCTTGTTTTTTCAGGCGGCGCATCTAACTGGCTTTCTCATCGAATGTGTTCTGCTTCAGGTCTCATGGCCAGCGTGCGCGGACATTTCTCTGACTCGCAGACGCAAGCCCCGATCCGCGAAGCTCGCCGCTCTGTCGGCAATGTTATCAGTGGCAGCAGCGGTTTTGTATTTATTGCTGCTGGCAAGCAAGGTGACAACTCGGCCACTCTCTCCAAGCATCAATTAATTGCCTGGTTCGGTGCTGTGGTGTTGGTGCAGCATTGCCCCGTGTGTTCTGTCCGGCTTGTTCAACGAGATGAAAAACAATTCGTTAGCATATAATTTGCACACGCATCATTGAGGGATTGATTGATTCTCACGCGCAGGATCCGATGCATGCGTTGATTGATATTGAGGTGGCCGGGTGGCTCAAAGGTCACAGTGCTGAGCCGGCAGCGCTGAGATCCTGAGTCCGATTCAGGGTTTCAGCCGCCAACGCCAATTATTACACTGGATGCTCAAGAGTAGTGATCTTACTATTACTATTTTTTTTTATTCTACCCGGTAAGGTCCACTGAGCCATACAGCTCTTTCTCAGAAGCGACCTGGCCACAAACAGATAGCTCAACGAAGTGGCTTATCACGTGGAAATTTAAAGCAGCAGCCAAATACCTCTGAACGCATGTCTCTGAATATATTCTCATTTTTGATGATCTGAGCCTGATCACCAATGACTGCATGCAACAACAACAACCCCCCCCTCCCCCCCTTAACATTACATGTGGTTCTGCATTTAATTTGTGTAAATTCCAGCTTGATAATTAAGATGTCAGTTTGTCTGTGTTGCAGTGAACATTGTTACTGTTGTATGCACCGCAGAGGTGGGACAGTACTGTCCTCGAAGAGACCTCAGAGGTAGCTCTTTGACATCAACTTCTGTGGACCGTACTACTCTGTGAGAGATCCGGATGGATTCTTTCTCTCGTGACGTGATGTCGATAGCACAATCGGGGGGGGGGGGGGGGGGGGGGCGGAGATGAGAATTAAATACATTACATAAACCCTCGCAAAGTGTAGGTGTGAGAATTAAAAATATTAATTTGACTGTTATACGACAACAACGACAACAACAATAAAATCATCTCTGTAATTAGGCAGTTTGGGAGAGTGCCGATGCAGCGTCGGTTCCACGACACGAGCATGCCCGATGCCACGTGGGTGTCAGGTCTGAGATCTTGTTGGACATGGTGATGGCGACGCTGGAGATGTAGGTGCTTCATGTTCAATGAGAAATGCGACGCATCAACCCTCCCTCTACCACCCCCCCCCCCCCCCCGATTCCTGCTACCGCCCACAACTTCCCTCGAACCTCCGATTAGCACGGCTGGCTACGTACGGTGCGAAAGACGTTCAACATATGTATAGCCATTCCCTATCCCTCTTGTTTTTGTGTTGAAATGAAGGAACAGCCAATGATTCCGTAATATATTTCAACCCAATGGCTTTGCCATTAAGAACACGTGAGGTCGGGCAGTGGGAATCATTTTCGATGCTGTACCGTGCGTGGAAAAGCGTTAATGGAAAACAATGTTGTGAAATGTCATGCGCCATGAGCTAATGTAGTATGTATGTTGAACTTCTGTCGCACCGTACGTAGCCAACCGTGCTAATCGCAGGTGCGGGCGGAAGGACAACAAACTAAACACCAAAATCAGTTCTAAAGAAATGAGTTTTCAACCTAGATTTAAACGTGTTTAAAAATGGGTGACACAACGCAGTGTAAGACAAACATTCAACACATCGTAAACGATCAACAGAATGACTAACGATCCGCTCTGCTTTTGTCCAACAAGCATTCTGCTTGACCTCCCCACCTTCCGTATATAAGAGGCAAATTGCCACTGGTGATAAATATGGTACCAATAGATAAATATATTTTTTTATTTGACTTTAGGAATTCAGAAGGCGGACAGAGCTTTCAACAACGTGGTCTCAGCTCCCCCCTCCCTCCCAGCCCAGGGGGTCGGCAACCAGCGGCATCGGGGCCGCAGTGAGGCTCTTTAAGGAGCCTCTTCGTGGCGCTATTTATTAAGGAACCCCGCCGTCTCGTACATTCACATTACATTGCGCGGCGCTTGAAATATTGAGGTTTTTTTTTGGTACCAAATTCGAAAAAAATGGCTTTCTTGTTATTTTGGTTGCCGACCCCTGAGCTAGCTGCAGTGAGGGGCGGTGGGGGGGCAGTGAATGTGCCCGAAATGGGATTTTCCACAGAACTTGTCTCTGAGACTTTGTCCTTGTGTAATGCGGGCGTAAACGACCTTCCGGAAGTGACGTCATGGGGGGAGGAGTTACGTCACGTGGGGGAGAGGGTAGAGGTATATAAGGGGGGTAACCGGAAGCAGTGGGGAGTGATCGGGAAAGTGTGAGGCCACGCAGGGCGAAGGGTGAGAGAGAGAGAGTGGCGACATCGCCACACACCCGGGCCACGAGGATCGGCACCGTCGGCCAACGGTGACCGACCCCCGGGCAGCAGGAGCAGCGAGGAGGCTGCAGAGAGCAGCGGGTCTGCAAGGGAGGAGTTGGGCAGCAGGGGTCTGCGCGACGAGACAGCAGCGGGTCTGCTAGGAGGGAGTTGGGCTACGTGAGCGACAGCAGCCTGGGGCTGCAGAGCAAAGAGTATATAGGGGAGTGCCGTGAGGGAAAAGAGATCGAACCCAAATAAAGGACACAGGACAGAGAGAAGCGTCCGAGTCTTTTATTACACTTGGTTTGACATCTGTCTCTCTGCCTCTACCAGTCTCTGATGTGCTCTCGCTCTCACTTTGCTCGTTCAGTTTTGGGTGGTCCCTCCCTCCCTCGCTCTCTCTCTCTTCTATGCTGTCGAGCATCTCTCCACGATCGTACTCTGCCTCTACTGAATTACAAATTGCCATTAAAGTCTGTAGTTTCTACTTGGGGCAAGTCAATTTGATCAATTTAAGCTTGCAGAATAGCAAATGTAATAGCAATTTAGGGTAGGTTGAATCTCGCACAATAATTGGCCATAATGTCATTGCGATTGTTGAGCTATATATAAAAAAATAGGCTTGTTCTAACTGAAGTGATAAATATTGAGATTAGTTAAAGAGATACACTTTACCATAATCCCACAGCTGACGCATGCAAATAAATCCTTCAGCAGCCTCCACTTGAATACTCGCCCAAAGAGATGGAAATTTTCTTTACATCTTCCCTTTGCATACAAACCCAATTCATGGCCTGAAATAAGTTTCTTTTTTACTTTAGCCCTGGCAAGACAAAGCACTCTATCAGATAAAAAGGACCCATCCACCAGGATGCCAATCAGATGAAATCCATTCTCATGAACCCCCATCGCATGAAGCCTGTGAAGGGTTTGTCATTCAGTCATTACCTCCTAAAATGCATCAAACTTTTTCACACAGAAAGTAAATCTGCTCGGTTCCAGGCAAATGCGGTAGCCGAGGTGAAGGTTGGCGGATCGCACAATGATTGTGAACCTCCCTTCCCGTGTGCATTGATGGGCTCGATAAGAGAATGAAGTACAGCAAAAATGTGGATTCCATCCGTGGCATCTGTATGACATGGAGCATGTTCTTCCTCCCACATATAAGCGCTCGTTAATTTATCGATATTTCGCCACAGTGGCGAGATGTTAACTACCTCGCCTGGTATGCAGGAGGTCATAGGTTCAATCCCGATCCTGACGCCTGCTGTATAATTGGAGTTTGCATGTTCTCCCCGTGGGTGCGTGGATTTTTTCCGGGTCCTCTGTTTTTTTCCCTACACATTTCGAGACATGGTTTTAGAGTATGTGCCTGCTGCTACACATTTCCATATGATAAGTGACAAAATTAGCGATCATTTGGGGGCAAGATTACTTCTGAAAAAGAGCTTCATAGCTCAGTGGGCCTTACCTGGTAACATCAGAAGAAACAACAACAACCTTAATATGTAGAGGACCTCAGAGCTCGGCTTGTTCACGTTGTGGCTGCCTTCCCACTTGTGTTGGGTATTTCGCGCCTCTGAGTAGTCCTCTCTCTCTCTCTGAGCGAATCATGTGCAGCATGTTACAAGTGGAAATGATTATAATATTATTTATAATTCAAAATTAATCGGACTGCAGAGTTTTAGTCGTAATTACTGTCAGGCTGAAAGTCCAAATACAAAAGAAAAAATTAGGTAATTGTATATCGCGTCATTCATGCGAATTGCATCCCACAACGATGTACATTAATGGCATATAAGGGCCACAACCCATTTAGAGCAACCACCAGGAAACATTAAAACCCTCATAAAATAAGTAAAATTTGATGAACAAATAAAAAAATAGCACGAAAAATAAAAGGAGCTAACAACAAAAAATTCTCACAACAGAGAAATGTAGTCCATTAAGTCACGTCGGTTTACATCCAATCACATGCTTGGGGGCATTGACGGACGTGAAGGTCACGGCGTGGGGCAATGAAGTCGACCTCTGCTTGGCAGCATGGGCAGCGTTGCTCTCTGTGTGATGCAGCAGGAAATGGATTTGCAGCCTGTTTGGACTCTTTATGTCGTACAAGACCATGGGCAATGCATACCAAAAACAGCGCGTCGCAATAAACTCTTGATTTGCCCACGAAAATGACTGAGAAAAATATGTATGAAGCTGTTACAGTTTGTATGTATGTTGAACTTCTTTCGTACCGTACGTAGCCAATTGTCAGCCATTGGCCATCCACTGCTGGCTGAAGCCCCCCCCCCCCAATCCGCCGGCATCTCTCACAGTCGTGCGGTATTATTTTGTTTACTACTCCGATTCATTTCAACATCGCCAAATCCATTACGTTTCAATGCACGTGCGAAAAAGATGAAAAGATTAACCTTGGTGAACATGACGTTTGAATTAAGTTAATATTTTATGTTAATTATTTTGGAAAGTGACGTGGCAAAAAAGATTTGGTTTGAGGCTCTGGCACTCGATGGAGTGCCTCTTTCAATGATTTTGTGGCTTTTTTGTTTCAATTCAACTCTACGGGTAGACGACAACTCCGTGTGTTGGCAATTCCGTCCGCGATTTGCTGTCTGCGGGAATGGAACTGTCAGCACCATGCAAACTCGGCCAGTGATGAGCGCACGAACCAATAAGGCCGCCCTCCCTGCCAAGCCACACACACACGCACGTTCCCAAAACAAGTTTTCTCGCACACATAGCGCAAGGGGGGGGGGGGGGTCACTCGTGGATTTTTGTTATATTTTTCGTTGTGCAGGGACGCACGGAATATATGAATGCGGTGTGAAACCTAGCACTATATTTAATCATGCAGTTCTATAAACGTGAAATTATATCCAACCTCCACCCCCCCCCTCCCCGACGTGAAGTCATCTCCGTTCCGCAAACGGCTCTCGTGAGCGAAAATGGCACGATGCTTTTCTATTTGTTTCTTCTTGGTTCTTTCGGTAAAGTCACGTAGAAGGGAAATAATAAAATAATAAAAATACAACATAATGAAAAATAATGATGCTTTTCTGTTTGCGACGAGGACCAGCACCCCGAGCTGCTGCCTATTGCGGATGCTTTAGGGCAGCGTTTCTCAAACTTTGTTAGGTCCGCGGCTCCCTCAGCTCCCCTGGTGACAAAACGCATTCACTTCTCCCTTTTTAACGAGTGATGAAAAATGTATTCTTGTTACCGGAGCATACCATTTTTTTTAAACGCAGCTGTAAGGTTTTATTTATGAGAGCGGGGAGGGGGGTATTTCGATCTGAGGGTTATGTGAAGCAGTTTAATAACGGTACTCTTTGGTTCTTTCGGTAAAGTCACGTAGGTATAAAATTAAATGAATCACGACGTTTCGGGCGCAACACAAGCGTCCGTCATCAGGTGGGATGACAGACGCTTGTGTTGCGCCCGGTGGAACCCGGGGGCCACACTGGTGGTTACTGGGGACCACCACTCTGAGTTCCAGTTCAAGTTCATTTATTAGGTATAGCCCTGTGAGCCATTCGGCTCTTGAACCAGGTGCAACCGCAACAAACAAAAAACTAAAACATGAACAAGAAAACATCTTAAAGTGAATATGTGCAAACAGAAAATCCAAGAAAAGACAGCAAAATATTGCAGAAAAAGCACCGTACACCAACGCTGTGTGCAAAAATCCCAGTGGGATGCAAGTCAAGCAACAACAACCACAAGACAACTTAGTGTAAGGTCATCAGTCTAACTCTGTACTACAACAAACAAACATGGCCAAACCAAAAAACTTTTCGAAAATCACCAAAATAAAGCCATAAAAGCAATGAAACAGTGGTCATAGGAACTGTGACCGAATTTTCACAATAAACGACGTAAACAACATGTACTACCAAACTCTGCAGCCATAGCTGGCTGCATGACTCACTCCACAACAGCAGGAGCATCAGTCGGAGTATCAGAACCCCTGCTTTAGAGCATGAGGCTAGTCCAGGGGTCGGCGACCAAAATAACAAAAACAGACATTTTGTTTCGGTAGTAAAAAAAAAACCCAAGACAATTTATGTTTAACTTTATTTCTATTTTTTATCTACGTGACTTTACCCAAAGAACCGAGATTACCAACACAATATTTTAATACTGATTGGCCATGTCGGGTGGTGGAGGGTTGTGACACGTTTATAAATAACGCGATCTAACCCAAAACCCTTTATTATGAATATTATGATTTCAATGCACGTCAGCAACGTCACGAAGCAGTCCCCTTAAAGAGCCGCAGATGACAGAGACTCGGGCTCGACACCCGCTCTACCACTTGCTCCACGATGAGTCACTCACTATTTTATGCTCTTTGACTGCGGCAGGCTGCTATTTCTTTCGGCTCACAAAAGCCACTCTTGACGTCGTTTCATTTTCTTTTTCCAAAACGTACGTTCAGGATTCGTAATATATCAATCATATTTTGTTTGCGCTATCGGAGTCTAGGTACGTGGCGAATCTAACGTCTACGCAGAATTTCCGCTGTCCGCATCACATCAGCAAAAATTTTGACGTTGCAAAACAACACTTCGTCGTCACTCAGTGGTGTCTTTTTTAAAATTGAAAACCAAATGGCACCACTTACGCTGTAATAAGATTCAAAGTGCCTCCCTGTTAAGACAAGTGTTGGGGTAGTGGCTCGCAACCACCTGTGGAAATTCCTCATTCCGGTGGCAGGATCCAGCCAATCCATGGGGGAAAATAACCAATGTTGACTTCCAACAAAAGTGGTGCTTGTTTTTGTTATCAATCCCCGAGGGGATGATGAGTTGATGATTTCAAGTTACGAATCTACAGTGTGAAATGGGTGCTCTGCAATAGTGCCACACTCAGTGTTGCAAATGGACACGAAACTCCTGGCTCCCTGTTCCTGCGACAATTCTGCCACCAAAATATCCAGCCATGGGCCATCCACTGCTGGCTGAAGCCCCCGAAAAAACAAGGGAGTTTACGCGTTTCATTGCCGACGACCGCCTACCCATCAAGCGAGACCTCAACAATGAACCTCGCTGCTAATTCAAGTCCTGATCCCCTTTCTTGGATCGCGCTGTCAACATCATAGAATCTCACCTGAATCCGAAAAGAACGCTGACAAACAGAGTGGAACAACGCGCACGTCCAGAATAAACACCTCATTCGAGACCCAAACATGGCACCACCTGCCTTTGACATTCCTCGACGACACTTGGTGTAGCCATCAACCGCATCAGAACATCAACAGGCTGATGCCTACCTCCTCTCCTTCGCGAATGGGAAATTAATGAAAAGTCACAGTGGCAGTGCGAACTGTAGCCATGAAACCCACACTATGGACCATAGAGTGAACCACTTGTCATCTGCGCTCCTGAAGCCCTCTCGTGGCTAGCAGACCTCGACATTGGCATTGAGCTCGTGAACACATTGTCATAACGCAAGAATACAATTGTGATAATGTTGTGTTCGACTTGCAGGTCACTCTGTACGTCCTTGGCGGTCACTCTTGTTTTAATCTTTGCATGAGTCCTCTGGTCGGCTCGTTTTTTCGAGGTCATCCATCCGTATCTTCCCCTCATCACTCAACCCTCAATTTTCTCTTTCAAATTCTCCTCGTACACTTTAAAAAAAAACGTGATCTTCCTTTCACATGGCCTGCCCTCATAAAGAAAAGTTAGGATTTAGTTTCTGTACCCTTTTTTAGCATTTCATTTCTGATAACTCTGCCTAACAGTAAATTCCTATCACACCATATTTTAAACGCATTTGCTTTATTCCCCCCCCCCCCCCTTTACTTCGTTCGTTTATCAGTCCACGATTCAATTTGAATTAATATAGCGGCTAAATTCTCTAGGATCCGGAGACGCTGTACAGAAATAGTGGCAATGTTTGTTTTGTCGAGAGTGGCAGCAGCAAACACAAAGGTCTTGAGCTTGGGCTTGAACAGCGGGGCAGGGCTCGGACGGCTGGGGGGAGGGAGTTCCAGACTGTGGGGTCAGCAGAGGAGGGTGAGTGACCTCCAACTAAGAAATGGCTGACTTGGGGTTAGGGGGTCTTGGATAATACAAGATTCAAGTTGATCACAACTGTATGTCACAAATGAGATAGTGGAGCACGTCGTTCTTTTATGTGTTGCCAATGATGGCCACATTCCATTTTCCAAATGCACTTTTGCATTTTTCCCATTTCGTAAATCCATCTTCCCAGGAGTTTTGTCAGTCCGTCGACTCCCTATGGTTTGGGCTAAACTGTATCGGGGGGGGGGGGGGGGGAACAAAACCCAAATTGAAGTGTAAGGATTGTGTCAGCCATCATTTTTTGTTTTTAGCATCCAGACAGACAACCATCAAATGGACACAGTGGAGAAACCGGGTGTTATCATGGGTGGCTGTGCAGATTAAAGCGTAGGGTCACACAAAACCTCTGGCTTAGTTTTGTCAGACTGATATTATACTTCTGAGGGCAACCAGCGACTACCTCTGTTTGCCATCTCATTCCAATTTGTGTAGAATTGAATCCAGGCTTCGTTACCAAAAAAAATAAATCGAGCTAGCAACCTCATTATTTGCTGGAAATACTCCACAGGCCTCGGAAAAGTGCCATGTCATCTACATGCAAATCGTTTCACCAATGATTGCTTACTGCGAGAGTACGCAGCTGCACGGATGAGCTCATCTTCATAAAACGACACGCTTAATTACGTCACGTGAGGCAAAAAATATCGCACCAATTTTCCTTTTGGATTGTGTACCTAGACGGAATGTGGCTTATTTTTTGCTAAAGTGCAAATCAACGAGCGAATTTCAATAGTTTCAAACAATGCGACGTTGCTTCGCGATAGGTTTAACTGTAACGCCGGGCGCGTTAACCTTTAATGGAGTTAAAATAAAGAGCAAAGTGGCTTGCGAGGGCTAATGCGATGCATGCATTACAGCGCCGAAACGCCGATTCGAAAAGCCCACATCCCAGCGCTGCGTGATACCCAAGTCAAACGCTGGTTCTCGTGTGTACGGACTGTGGCAGTGACTTTAATAGTGGCAGAATGGGCACGATGACTGCAATAATATTCATCGCCATCATCAAAAATCATCGGCCATGGTCAATCTACGGCTGGATAAATCTCTCAAGTCACCACTGTTTTTCGCGGCGATCTTGCGATATAATGTCTGTAATGGGACGACCGCATTTAACATTGCGTTTCACGAGCTTGCCTTATTATCAGCTATTGAGTTGAATGACTTTCCCATATGCCCATCTAACGAGAGTAGAGTCTGGGGGTTGTGGTGAGGGCGATCCTTCGTGAATATTTGGCAAAGATCGGTGGTAACACATTCCAAGTCATCCCCCAATGTGACAGTCATCTGCCGTTGCAGAAGAATTTGAGAATGGCCAAGGCTTATCACCGTGGCCAGATGTCACTATCGTAGCTGAGACATAATTAGCGGAAACAGCATGAAATACAGATAGAGGCAGTAATTTTTTGAAAAGTGATAATACTAAATACACTTTTAACACAATTAAATCTCACCCGTATCAAACGACTCGGAAGAAGGCATTATCCCGAGCATTCCAATAATAACTCTCCCCAACATGTCTCTGCAGCGTGGAAGAGTAGGCCAAAACAGTCGCACTGCAGGGGCGCGCTCTATGCGTTTCCTTTATTTAAGGCCCTTTCGCCAATCGTGGCCTGAACGAGCAATTGCAAGCGTTGCACCTTTATGATTATTACCTTAAAAAAAACAATGGTTCTGGTTATTAAGGGGTTAAAACCATATCAGTTTCTTTATAGGAATTTTCTTCAAAGGGTTTACTTCGCAGGAGGGTGAGGCGTGCCATGTTGAATTCCACTCTGAAGGTCAACATTAATGCAACTGGGAGGCAGTGTCCCAATAGCTTTAAAAAAAATGGCTATCACAAATTATAATTGCCAACTGTGTCCATGACAATACAAAAGCAAAATTATATCTTTCTATGGAACAAAAAAAATATTTAAAAAAAATCTGTTTTGTCTAAGATCTTGAATGACCTTTAAAAGTAAATTAATGCTCAACTTGTTTAGTATTATCAAGACTGTATTGTCGTGCCCTTGTTAGACAGCTGGTTGAAGGATGTATATTCATGAGCACCAGACTAATGCTGATAAAGTGTTCCAGTCAATCTTTAAATTCAGTTCTCCTCTCTCCATTAGTTACATAATACCCATGTGGTGCCATGATAATACATCACCTTAACATCAGCGCAAGATGCATTGTGATGCTACTCTAGGGGTATTCTGCGTAACAATGATAAAAACACAGGTAATTAGAAAACATTTTTAAATAGAATTATCATGAGGTTCCCATGGTGTAGAGCGCAGTAGCCAACTCTTATCCACTCTATCTCTCTGGCCTCGATGTGTCATGAAGAAGGCCCATTACCCAAAACGTTGCCTATTATACATTTGTGTGCGTGCTTTGGTGGCGAGATGTTATCTGCTCTCGCCTGGTATGCAGGAGGTCGTGAGTTCGAGCCCGACCCTGACACCTGTATATTTGAGGTTTGCATGCTTTTCCCGTGGTCGCGTGGACTTTTCTTCAGGTCCTCGGGTTTTTTTCCTTACATATTTATAACACTGGTCAACACACTTTTTCTAGCTTAAGGTATTCCAACGGTTTTAAGGTAATTTTGGGGTGCTGATTCCAAATCTGGCATCAGTTTTAGTCTATCACATCAGGTTTTTGAGATATCAAATATTGCATTTTCAATAAAAACTGCAGAAGAAAAATATTAAATAAATGTGGATATCTACATAAAATGATATTATAAATACACTATCCTAAAATACAGCACCATATTTTAACACTAAAGCAGTCACTGACTCGCAACAACTTGCAATCATAAGTGACAGAGTTAATTTCGGGTTAAATCAATGAAAATGGGGTATGCCGATAGCATCAAAATGATGTGATAGAGCAAATCTGAGATCAGATTTGGAATCAGCACCCTGAAATTAGTCTAAAACAGCTGCAAAAGTCCAGGCCAGAAAAAAACGTTTTTTTTTTGTTGACCAGTGTAATCAACTTCACGCGTTTAGAGTATTTGGCTGCTTATACATTTCCACGCGATAAGCCAATTGGTTGAGCTTTTATTTGCGGCCAGGTTGCTTCTGAAAAAGAGCCGTATAGCTCAGTGGGCCTTACCTGGTAAAAATAATTTTCATAGTTTAGTTTGTAGCTATTGATGTATGTTTTATGGTAATTTGTGCTTCTGCACCACTAAGCGTATCTATTTCAGCAGTTTCAATTATGCATTATGCGCCAAACAATCTGAAGTATTTAAATTTAACGCTCCAGTCCTGCAACGACTCACTCATGCCTCTGCCGGCGAAAGTGCCTCCACTAGAGGGAGCTCTAGAGAGCCCCTATAAATGGTGTATTTGGCCTACTCTTCCTCACTGCAAGTGCGTCTTGGTAGAGGTAGGAGTACTCACACTTGACCTGCATATCGAGTAACTTTGGTGAACTCAATCATACCGCTGAGCACATAGAGGTGGGGTGGATTTCACGAACGTGTCTCTTCGTTGTTTCAACCGGAGATCGAACTGGCGACCTCTGGATCGCGAGACCAACGTGCTGAACGTCACAGCACGGCAGCAATCAATCACAATTATACGCTTATAATTGAGCACAATTTTGCACTCGTTTGGTATAACTGTGCAAGGCTGCACTCGAGGCTTGATGACACGGACATTACGAGCATCTGTTCATCTGCATATGCAATACAGTGACTCATGTGTCCGATGCAAATTCACGAACGGCTGTGTTGGGAAAGCCGCTGATTTGTTATTGAGGCGTGTAGAGTGCGGTGGTGCAGCACTTGGGGCATTGCGCTGCGATTCCGGCAAAAGGGGATGATAACATTGTCGTAGCAAAAGTGATATTCGTGTACCTGTCCTGGTCATACCTGAGGTTTACTCAGCCTTCAATGTGTAGCGTACCTGGGTGCAGTGTGCAATCGTCATCGCTGGGGAGAGACTGCGGTGGATTGGGTATAGCTACAGGCCACACCATCTCTTCGTGTGCCAGGCCAACCTTAATAGGTGCTCATTCATAGAACGTGTACGAATAATCTCAGAGACTATATCGGTTGGGGAGGGGGGGGGTGTGCCTATTTTTTAGTCCTTCCCTCGCACCTCCGATTAGCACGGTTGGCTAGGTACGGCGCGAAAGAAGTTCAACATATGTACATTTCCTTGTGTGTGCTATCATGACAGAATTTCGAAAATAATTGAAAGGCATTCCCCGCAGAATATAATGTGGGCGTTTATGCAAATTAAATTCAGCAAACACTGCAATGCTCGTGCCAAGTGTCTACACGCTGCATTTCAACTAGGTTTGCAACACAGTATTCTATTTTACATGCCTTGTCAGTCCAGCATTGCCGAGTCTGTTGAGTAATGCCGTGGTCATCGAAAAGTCTTTACATATGACCCTATCTATTCTATACGATATTTTACACTTATGGGTGTCAGAACAAACGAATAGTTCACTCGCTAAAGTATGTATCCAATACCAATACCCGGACATTCGCCACTAAGTGACAATGAAATTTGAGGCCACGTGAAGTGTCGAAGGCTCACTGACAGGAGGTCACGGGACAGACCCAGGTGCCATGGGTTGGCTGACCGACTGGCAGATGCACCAGCTATGCCCCCTGCTGTGCCAAATTGCTGCATTTTACCCATCCGGCGCTCCGATCGTTGTTGTGAGCGCCGCTCCTCTGCCCTCCGTTGTTGTTGGAGGGGGACTGCCTCCGACCAGTAGCGTCCTTCACGAGCCTCCTACGTGTTTATCCAACACAAAAGAAAGATCCTCCGTATAGCCTGTAACAGACTGTAGGGGTAGGTGCTGTCATCGAGCACCTATGAAGGCCGGCATGGCACACGAGGGAATGGGTAGCCAACACCACGTCCGGCCGCCTTTGTCTCCCTAGTGGCGATGTTTACACATCGCACCAGGTACTCATTTGAGGCTGAGTCGTCCTAGGGGAGCCCCAGGACCGGTTCAGATAATCGTCACTGGTGTTGGCTGTGAGCGGGAATCGAACTCATGTCGCCAGGTTCCTAGCGCAGCACGCTGACCGCTACACCACCGCTCCCCATATTAAATCCAACACACATACACACGCGCACACGCGTGTGCAGAACTGAGATAGCGTCAGAGAAATTAATTTCCAGAAACGTTTTAAATGGGGAAGCTTTCGTAGTGACCGTGCCGGAGTCACGTGTGGGCAAGGCTACGGCTTTGGCAGGTGGGTCACGGCGGTCGCTGAAATCGTGACTTTTGAGTGAAGTCGTGAAATCGTATTCTTGGTTCTTTCGGAAAAGTCACGTAGATATGTTTAAAAAATAAGAAAATAAACAAGAATGTTTTTTTTAACCTATCTACGTGACTTTACCGAAAGAACCAAGAATATTAATTCCTGCAGTCACGAAATCTTTAAATCGTGAAATCTTGTTGGAAATTTCGATGACGACGCTGCAGATTTAGTTGCTACATGTACATGCGTGAACCCTCCCTCTATCCCCCTCCCTGATCCCCGGTACCCCCCATCGCTTTCCCCGCACCTCCGATTATCACGGTTGGCTATGTACGGTGCGAAAGAAGTTCAACATACGTACACCCCTTCCCTACCCGTCTTGTTTTTGTGAAATGAAGGAACAGCCAATAATTATGTATTTCAATCGTTGGCTTTATCATTAAGCACACGTAAAGCCGGCCAGTGTGTATCATTTTCGATACTGTACCATGCGTGGGAAAACGTTAATCGAGAACATGTTGTGAAATGCCCTGCGCCACGAGCTAATGTATGCATGTGGAACTTCTTTCGCACCGTACGTAGTCAACCGTGCTGATCTGAGGTGCGGGGGAAGGACAGCAAACTGAACACAAAAAGCAGTTCTAAAGAAATTCGATTTCAATCTAGATTTAAAAGTGCGTAGCTTCAGCGGGTTCCTAATATCGGAAGGAAGAGCGTTC
The DNA here is from genome assembly GCF_964198595.1 of Lampetra fluviatilis. Taxonomy (NCBI): domain Eukaryota; kingdom Metazoa; phylum Chordata; class Hyperoartia; order Petromyzontiformes; family Petromyzontidae; genus Lampetra; species Lampetra fluviatilis. The sequence continues at coordinate 3,172,272 of NC_136299.1, forward strand.
CAGACGGCCGTAGACGCGCATCTGGAAGCGGTGGTCATCTTTCTTCGATGGCTAGCCAGAACTCGCTGATGCGATGGCCGGATTTTGCGTGATAGTTTATGCTCCTTGACGAGATTGGCAAGCTTTCGTGGTTCATTTGTGGAAAATTGAGTGCGATCTTGACTGAGCTAAATCCGGTGCGGCGACCGTGGGGGGAGGGGGGCAGAAGGGGGAGAGAGCTTGGACGGGCATTTGACCGTCCCATTGCAAACCTGGCGTCAAATATTTTGGATCCTTTGATTCGATTCTTTCCAGATCAATTAGTAGTGGTATATATATTTTTTTACAAACTGATTTAAGCAACAAAAAAACAAGAACCTTGTTGTAACAGCCACCTTAACAGTTTTTTTTTCATAATAAAAAAATCTCCACTTTGTATTTTAAATATTTAAGCACATCTTTGTTTGTTGACAGTGCATCACCCTATTTCCGTGCCATTTTCACGAATTGTTGTTTCATCTCCCACACCAGCATGCTTTTTTTTGGTTGACCCAATTACCGTGAAAAATCCCAGTCTCACACACACGGTTTAGTAAAAAAAAAGTTTTCGGGATTGAATTATTACGTCCAAAATATGTCTGACTGTGAGTTTTCTCATCACATTTTGCCCGTATCTCGCCAAGTGCCTTTACATCAAATTCCATTTAAAGCGACCGTCAACTTCGGGGACACAAAGAAGTCACACTGCGATTCATCAGGTGTGTGAGTGAGGAGGGGTAGGGGGTGGTCTTAGAGAGACGTTATTAGGCGATTAAGCGAGAAATCACCGGGACAGGCAGGAGGGTGGCGTAAACCAGCAGCGGTCCTGGTCTAGCCAATTTTGATTAATGCGGCGTCAAATTGCCTTTAAAATTAGGGGCGAGGGAGGAGGGGGTAGACGGAGAGAGATTGGGGGAGGGAAATATCCAAACGTCATTTTTTTGACGCGAAGAAAATTCCATTCAACTCTGCGATGCTACGAATTGATTCCGTAGAAAAGAAATACACGTTGTGACTCTGGCATTGCATCGACTCTTGAATATTAATGTTCGTTCTTCAACTCCCGGACCACAAAAATATTCATGAATGTGTTGGACGACACTCCGAAGCGTACCGGCGTCTTCCGTTGAAGGTAAGGCGTTGTTTGGCCTGTGCTTGAGACCACCTATGACAGCTGTGCCTGGAAGAATGACCGTATTCTCCGTATTACAATATGCACTCCGCCCCTCCTGCCACCTCAATTCCCTCCTCGTATTTTGAAGCAAAAGTTGTGGCGCGTCAACTTGATTAGCACCGGAAGCAAGTGTTGGTTGCGTTCCCATCTGCAGTGTCGTATAATCCGGAGAATATGGTACTTGAAACTGGGCCGGATTTCTCACGTTAGGTCGAGTTGATCTTAGAAGGCCCATGCACGTGCCACTTCGTGTTTAGTTTGTTATCCTTCCCCCTCCAAACCCCCGCCGCACCTCCGATTAGCACGGTTGGCTACGTACGATGCGAAAGAAGTTCAACATACACACATATGCTCAAGGGATGCAATGAGGCATTCCGTTGGACAATGTACGTTGAACTTCGTTCGCACCGTACGTAGCCGTCCGGGCTAATCGGAGGTGCGGGCGAAAGGACAACAAACTGAACATAAAAATCAGTTCTAAAGAAATCGTGCAGTGCAAAGGCCGCATGCAGCTTACCTGCACTGACATTGAATGAGATATCTGATTTTGTTTTTTATGATTCTAGTTGATATCTGCCGCAGTGTAATTGTTAGCACACCGGACTTGCAATGCACAGGTCACCGGTTTGATCTCCCGACACACACATCATGGCACCGCGTGCAGGCAATGCACGCACGGCTCCCCCCACGTTCCCACGCCGTCTCAGTAAGCGCCACGGGGTCCAGGAGGGAACGTTTACGCCCGAATGCAACATATGCTCGCGCATGTGTTAAAGGTCCCAAGACACTCTTTCTTTCTTTTCCATGAGCGCTGGCCCTCACGTGTTATTGTTATGGCAAAGCTCACCCGTCCTAATTAAACCGCGGTGCTTTCGTGCGACGATTTTACCTGCGCAGCGCAATTCCAGTGCCGTGTTGGCGAACGCGAGACCCACGCTGATGCGCACACGTCAAGTCGATGTCACTGGGGGCTGTACAGACGTTGAGAATTAAACAGGTCAACGCGTGCACAGGTTTTCCAGCGACATCTTCAAGAACTGTTGATGGGTTTTTTGCTGCATGATGCCCAAAGGCTGAGTGCTTTTCGTACACGTGTGTGTGTGTGTGTTGTGCTGTTCAGAAGCTCGTGGTTTTCCAGCCTGCACTGCTCTTACGATAAGGTGTTTCTTTTTGTCATCCATACCCGTCAACCCATACGGTTTACTCGTATTCTTGTCCAGGGTCCACACGGCGTACAGCCGTTTCTATACGGGCAACAAAAATATATGTTTTTGTCGATTTGTTTGTGTTTCTCCCTTGAGATGGGACTTTGTAGGATGAACGTTGAGATTTAAAAGGGGTACGGGGTAACCAATAAGGTCTGAATTGGTCTGCAATAAGGTAGGGCACTGATAAGGGGTTGACAGGTATGGCCATCATTCACGGATTTTTTATTGTTGTTGGTAGGGTATTAGCTGAGCTAATGGCCCCCCACAGCGTGGATTTGTGGACTCCCACGTAAGCTTCTTTGAGGCAGACTTTGCAGCAGTGGGCATCGGTGATATCATTGTAAAGAATAGTCCTTATGTAGTGAGCGACTTCTGGTACACGTCGTGTCGAGAGCTTCTTATTTATTCTCACACTGGGCACAACACCGGGCGTTATACAGAACGTATCTACATGGCTACACATAGCCAACCCTTCTACACTACTCCATCGTCGGCGTCTAACTATACAGCTGTCTGACTAGCGTAGCGACAATGACGATGAGAGCTGTGCAGAGTATCGGCCACACAGCTGGACGACGAAGAGAGATGACGGCGAGCAGCGACGCAACCAGGACCCAGGACCTGCAACAGCCCCGAACCTCTGGGTCCGTCCCCCTTATATACTTCCCGGCGTGGCCACGCCCCCTTCCAGAACCTTCGAGCAGGTTCCCAGAGCTTCCCGACTGACTCCGCCTTTCACCTTTACCCCAGATACGCCCCCCTTCTAGTTAGTCATTATATAACTTGCCCATAACCGCGATTACCCCTCCAGGCCGACAGGTGGCACCCTGTCATTACACTTACAAACACGGAGCCGGTCCACAGTTCAGTTGGTGTGTGCCTGTCTCATTCTTGCCTCTCAGTTGGTCACCTTTATGCTTAAATCTCTTTGATGGTAACCGAAGGCAGGAGGACACAACAAATGCAGTTCTTCAGGAACTATTGATGATGCTTGCATAATTGTAACTCACTCGGGGTCCGGGGGGCCAGGGAGGGTTATGACGTGATGTGAATTAAACTTTCAACGAATGTTAAACGCTAAACAGAACGAGTAGCGACATGACCTATTTTCGTCTATCTGCTCTAGCTCTCATCCTCTATATCGTATACACATATATGAGGAAAGGCTGTGTTGTCAATAGCTTCATTGTAATAATGTTGTACTAATTATAAGAATAGGTTGTAGCCTTTCTCGCAATAAAACAGGTGTTAAGATGTTCAAACGCCAAACAGAAACCTTTGGCAAGGATAATTATAAAGTTGCACAATGAACAGGCTGGGCCTCTTGGTGTCGGCTCTGGAAAGTGAGCAATGTTGGTCTGTCTGTGCCTGTCTTTCCAAACCGGCCTCCGGGGGATGTTCTTAAAGTCGGCTAAGGCCCAAAAGCAATGTTCGTGGGCTTATTCCCCCCGCCCCTCTTCTCCTTCACACAGTCACTTGAAGTCGTCAAACTCGCGGATAAATAAGAGGCTCTAGGTTCGCCTCAGGTCGAATGGGAAGCCAGAGTTTGAACGCAAGTTGTCACCGGTGCTCGGATCCGTTTTTGGACAGTGATGTGGATTCCTTAAGCCACTACAGTCACCCATTTTATCCTGTATAGATATGCAGACAATGTCTCATTCATATATATGTCTCTTTACATAACATTTTTTCACATCAGTCCCATGGCCTTTTGGGAGGGCATAATTTCAGAGGCATTGATTCAAAACTCTGAACTGGTTTCGACATACAGAATCTCATCAGCAGCGTCAGGCTTGCTTGAATCAATACTGCTAAACTTCCATGTGTTATAGGCAAGGAATCTCCTTTTTTATGATGTGTCCTGGCTCAATTCAAACATATATATGCGTTGCACCAAATAAATTTCGCGTTTCCGTGGAGAATGTAAATAACAAAACAGATAGGTCTTGACTTAAAGCTTTCGTGACTGCAGGAATTCATATTCTATGGGTCTTTCGGTAAAGTCACGTTGATAGGTTGAAAGAAAATAACAAAAAACTACGACGTTTCGATCACAAATTTCGATTTAAAGCTTTCGTGACTGCAGGGATTCATCTTCTTGGTTCTTTCGGTAAAGTCACGTAGAAGGGAAATAATAAAATAATAAAAATAAAACACAAGCGATCGTCATCAGGAGGAGAAAAGAGGAAAGCTGCTGAGGCAGACTGTTTTAAAGGTTTGAAATGGGTGCAGCCCAAGGGTCATAAACGAAGTGGGCGGGGCTAGTGATGTTAATGTGAGGAATTAGCATGTTAATGTAAGATCGGAGGGCGACCTCCACAACGACAGCATGGAGGTGGCTATGCAATGTGAGAGATTAGCATTTTAATGCAAGATCGGAGAGTGGCATCCAAGACGACGGCGCGGAAACATCACAGCCAGTTATGATTTAAACTGGTTAATAATGTCCTTGCAATGATTGCTCAGTTTGTACCAATCTTCTTGGTTGAAATTGTGTCTGTGTCTATAAATATGGATGGCTTCATGAACGAATCTTTGTTGATAACCAGTGGATTTGCAAAGTACCTTCGTCTTGAAGAAAGAAATTTCGTGTGAGCCCACCATTGCGGTGGGCTCTCACGAAATTGATTTCTCACCGTTGTGTTGTGATCGAAACGTCGTAGTATTTTGTTATTTTCTTTCAACCTATCAACGTGACTTTACCGAAAGAGCCAAAGTACTATGTTGTTTAGCCTATTAGGGACGTAAGCACAAACGCACATCGCATAAGACGGTGCAAAAACATGCTGGAGCAAAGAGGCGCCAGGAGAAAAAAAAGTGAGGTGTGGTTGCAGGTAAGCTCTGCGTTTTGGTTCGTTGGAGATGTAAAGAGGGGGAAATGATGGGGAGGGAACCAAGTTGTGGGTGAGCGGCAAAAGTTAATCCAGAAACGTTGGAGCAGCAACGTAGATAAACCTTTTAGCGGACAAAGTTTTAAGAAAATTATTTTTCTGGTTGGAAAAAGGAGGCACATCTCAGGCTACGTGGAGGGAGTTAGAGGAACAAAGTGGTCCCTGGGGCAATTGACAGATTTGGCAGATCCGTTTAAGAGGACCTTTCGGATGAAGACAGCCCAGTGGTGGTCTCTGCCGATATCCAGGGGGGGACAGATTTGAGTTGCACTACGGGTTGCCACGATGAGTTCTAGAGGGGGGGGGGGGGGTCAGAGGGCAAATCGGAGAGCGGTTCAGTGAAATTAGACGTTTCAAGGTGGATTCAGAAGCGAGGCGTTAGATGGTGCCGCAATAATCAAATATGGGCAAGGTGGTGGCTTTAACTATATTCAGAGAGAGTCGAGGTTGTATAGAAATTCAATATGCATTTGTATTTATCTCTTCGGCCATGTGGTCAACGTGGGCAAATGAAAGACAGTTTCGGGTCCAGGTCAATGTTCTAGATATTCAAAGTTGTCAACCTGCTCAGTAAAGTTGCGAGTCCAGAGGCACAAATGTGCGTAGGCAGCAAGACCGGCTTGGGGGGCAGCTGAGGAGAACAATACAAATGTTGGTCTTTTTCGCGTCGAGGAACAGTTATAGGGCATTGAGTTGAAGGTAAAGTCCTGTCGCAGGTCCTGTTGCGACTCCTTTGTGCAATGTCTGGAAGCCATCGGGGGCTGTGTCATCAGCCAAAAAAAAAGTGCCAGAGATTTGGAGATGCAGACATATGATGGAGATGTATCGTGCGCTTATCTAGTTTGTTACATCTGCACAACGAAACCCCACGATTATTTAGTTATTCATAATTGGCAGACTAATGTGATGTAAAAACAATAATGTGATGAGTTCCAATGCCCATGCACTAAAAAGTAGTGGGAGAGAGAGCGGTGGCACAGAGGTTCAACACAATGGGTTGCTGTGAACCTAGGGCTCCGCAGTTCGATTCCCAGTCACGACTAACATCAGTGGTGAGTGATACCTGAACTGGGCCTGGGTTTACCAGCCTGTACTCGCCGGCATGGTGAAGTATAATCGAGATACAAATAGGCCATCAAGCAGCACTGACAAAAGGGCTAAAATTTGTCGTTGTTGTTGATATCGCTAAGGGGAAACTTTGTGGAGGCTGGGTGGTGTAGCACATGCTTCTAGTTCAAGAATTTTGTATATCAGTAAATGTTACGTTCTTCATTAACCCGCTGCACGTGGAAGCAGATTGCCTTGGTTATTGTGAAGGAAGATTACAGGAATGTGTGCTTTAGCCATGCACTGTTTATCTCAACGTGGCAGGAATATATCGTGTGGCACTTCACAGCGATTCAGCTCGCAGCAATCACGGTAAATATTTAGAGGATTTAATGGGCCTGTGTAATTATGTTTTGATGAGCATCACATGTGTGCAATGCAGCCATTGAGATGTTTGAACAAAGCGAAAAAAACATAGCGTCAGTAGATATTTCAGTCTACTGTAACGATGATAATAGACGGTAACATTTCTTTATCCACCATGTTTTTGTCACACAGTTTCGCTTTATATAGCGCCATCGTTCGTGCAAATTGCTTCTCGCAATCGCTGATGAACCACCGAACGACGCTGGAAGGCAGCAGCCAGTCGGCTAGCTGGCGCCAACAAGTGCCAAGGCTCTGCTGTCCTCTAGGTATGTTAAAACGTTTTCAGCCAATGCAATGAGCCTCTGTACACGTGGAAGGAAACCGGAGCGCCCGTAAGAAAATCGACGCGTGGATGATATCGGGTCCACACTTTGCTGTACCGCCTTCTCCTGGCAAGCCAGGATATGATGGCTCCTCCTCGATGCCCAAGCAAAGGGAATTTCGTAACATGTTGGGTGATCCATCAACCCCCACGCTTCCACCACAGTGCTGGAATACAGGCCATGTGGGTAGCCACCACCACCCGGCTGTGGAGCTCCATCATGAACTGCAAATTACGGAAGTCATTTTGTGTTGACAATTACACTCAGCAGGATAAACAATGAAGTACATACATAATCACCCAATGCCAGTTAAGACCATTGAACGATGGCACCAAAGCAATTTCCTGGCTTAAAAACAAATGCTACAGAACGGCTAAAGAACCCAGTTGAATTTATACCATTTGTTACTGTTCCCAAATCCACCACACGAAGGAAGAGGTAGTGTTCACCACTCAAAGAAGGAACGAAGCACATTCCCATTCCCAGTTCAAGCGCAACATGAATGTTGCGTTATTTTTCGTGAAATTGTTGAGACCCGACTGAGACTACAGTTTGGTAGAGTCCTAAAAAGCATGGTGCCCGTCAAAATTATTTACCTTGTTCCAGTGGCAAATGCATATCCTCCAATGCCACCGAGTAGTTAGTTACCGGTTGTTAGAGCAGGATTATATAAGTGCACTGCATGGATACTATAAGCCAAGTAATGATTATAAACACACACTTTTTTTTATACAAACTCCGATTATCCACAACCTGATTATCTGTGAATTAGTTTATCCAGGGCTGGCAAAACCCGGCTCTCTCTTCCAAATATCAGAGGGGGGGGGGGGGCGGGGGGGGGGTGACCATCCATCCAAATATCAGGGGTCTTGACCACCGTTAAACATAGTTATTTTGCAAATCCTTCCAAACATCTGGGACAAAGTGACGAAGTCGGTGAACAGATATTCATATTCTTTGGGTCTTTCGGTAAAGAACAGAATCTGCTGCCACTGTTGAGGTTGCTAGTCTTTCGGGGCTGCTAACATTATGGCAAGCAAACTCCATTCCCATACCCACCTCATGTTCGAAGAGACCTCGTGGGACTGGCGCGCGCCGGAGGGGCAAGCATCTGATGAGTGCGACCTTGTTCTCTGACGTCAGCTTCATCTTTGAAAGGCATTCGAGGGTACCCAAAGCCATTTACAGTTGGCCACGCCTCATTTAGTGACGTTTTTTTTGTCACGTGCCACAGGTGGGCAAACACCCTGGGTCTGGAGCACGGAAAAACAAAGTTACTAGGCGAATTCTTCCAATTATCTGGGGTTATTTGTGGTCACGCCCCCCCCCCCCCGCGCAAATAAACGGGTAAATCCCCCCTGGTTGGGACTCGGGATATATGGAACTGGGATAGTTGTCCTCCCTTCCCACCTCCCCTTTACTGCAGATAAACAGAGTTTCACTCTACATGCAGTAGTTTTTGTGATCGTTGTTATGTTCAGCTCCGAAACCAGGGGCCGATTTCTAATGTTCGGTAGAACACACAATTTATGCCAGCATTTGTTGATGAAGTGGCCACGTGAAATCTAAAATATGCCACGCACACAGTAGCGTCCACCAAGGCTGATTTACAAAAGGCAGTTGTGCAAGTCAGGTGGCAATCCACGTTTCCTTTTGATTATATGTTTTGCATATTCCTATGCATAATTTATGCTGACCGGTATTCCTCGACAAAGCTTTACATGTGGACTATGAATGATGATTCTTCATACATGACTCCAAATTCACTGTCTGGTAGTGGCTATGATGGCCGTTTAAAATTCATATTTTCTCACAATGGAAAGACGTCTACATTGAGTCGCCAAATGTCACACAAATATACACGTGTCGTTAAGCCCCCCACCACCCGACACAGCCAATTATAAGGTTTGTCACGTAAAACACATTCATATTTACGCGATCTAACAGAAGCCTACTATGTGTAAACTCGGGTTACTGAGTAGCTTGGTGCAGTGCGACAACTACTGCATCACCACCGAACCGCACAGATTACTTATTTCTCTTCCTGCAGGGCTGGGTTAACTCAATGGCATTTGATGCATTGTGCGAAAACACTGAGGCTTATCAGAATATTTATTTATACTGGAAGAATCGGATGATCTATAAATCTTTCTTTCACAGATGTCTATTAGTTTCACAGATGCCCCCTGTCATGTCTAGCCGGTTTGTGGGTTTGCTTTACCTCAACTGAACCACGTTATAATTTCCCACTCGGCTGCGCATTGCAGAGGCACCGAGTGTATGCCACGTGTGCTTGGGTGCAATTGCCACGTGTAGTGACGCGTCTTTAGTCGCTGTAGGCGAGTCGAGGGTACACGTGATGCAATGGTGACTCGCAGATTGGACCCTGAGTTCACAGGCCACGCCCAGACAACACTTTAGGGGGAAAAAAATTAACCCGTAAAAACAAAGTTTTCCACTATAAATCCTTTATATGCGTGGCATCGGTTTTATTTTATTATTCATTTCTGAGTAAGAGTGTCATTTTTATCACATTGGTATTTTAAATTAAATATGAAACATTTTTTTCCCTAAAAAGTGGAACATTTTGGAATTTTTTTTCACGAAAATAAATTGTCACGCACAACGAGTCTGTGTGCAAAATGTCAGCTCGATTGCATCACGGGAAGTGGGTTAAAAAACGACCGAAAGATTTGCACGGTCGTAAGCGCGCAAGCGCGCAAGCAAGTGAACTTAATATAAAGAAAAATAGAGCTCTGGGCTGCAGGTTCTGGGAGTGGACTTGTCTCGTCGTCGTCTTTGTCGCCTTTGACGCTGCCGCTGTTGCCTGATAATTGCGCGGCCGGACAGTAGTTTGCTGTCTCGGTCGACGCCGTCGGTGCAACGCGGACAGGGTTGTGTCTCGGCCGGGCTGTACGGCAATGTGGTCGCGAGAGAGGAGGCGATCCGTGTGAGTGTGAACGGCCGAAGTGGTGTAACGGAATTAAAGAGGTGTTTCCTGCAACTACCTTGTCTCTGGATGTGTGCACTACACACACCGAGAAGGACACTACACATATATTAGCTCATGATGCATCGCATTTCACAACATTTTCTCGATTAAGGTTTTCCCACGCGTGGTACAGTTAAAAAATTATACACACTGCCCGACTTAATGTGTTCCTAATGACGACGCCAATGGTTGAAATATCATATAATTAATTGTCTGTTCCTTCGTTTAACAAAAACAAGAGGGGTAAGGAAGTGGTGGGGAGGGGGGCGATAGAGGGAGGATTGGCTACGTACGGTGCGAAATAAGTTCAACATATACATGGTGTTGTGTGGCGTGTGGGCTGATGCGGCGGTGTCTTCGGTACCCTGCATTATTTGACATGATGTGTGACGCTTTGCTTCATGTGCTGGTAGTGTCATGCCAAACAAAAACGTGGTACAGCCCAAAGAGCACAGGTCTATACAGCCCAACCGCCAAACCTTGCACAGTAATCATTATTTGTTTTTGATCGAGCTGCCTGCCTCTACGCTGGGGAGCACCTTACACGTGCCAAGCGACTTGCATCTCATGTCAACACATTTGAAAAGACACCCCCCCCCCCCGATTGGCAGCTGTCCCTATGCGGCACAAGGTTGACTCAGCACTTGGCCTACAAGAGGGAATTATTCTGCCAGTAGGATGGGGTGGGGGCGACGATCGCTATGTGTAAGCCGAATCGAGTATTTGCGGGTGATTTTTGGGAATTTGACAAATTTGCGCCATGATGCCAGCGCACACAGTGGCCTCCTCACTTCGAATTGCGTCACGGGATGTGTGTCATGGTAAACACGCCAGCAGCAATAAACAGGGTGGCCCGCGAGATTGACACCACAAAAACCTCGTCGACAAGTTGTGAACGCGCTGGCACCGGACCATGTCCCCGTCCCCAGTGGTAAAACTTGTGGTTAATTTGAGGGCCCTTGGTTAAATGTCCCATGATATGTTAAGCCCCGAGTACAACCAGAACAGACGTGAGGCGATTGTAATTACGTAAGACAGATGCTTAGGGGACATTAGGTTAATGACCTTTTACGTGAGCTGTGGTTCATTCCAAATATGTGATTTTTGTGACTTGGCATCGGAAGTTTTGGAATAAAACAAAACTCCACGCATTCAAATGTCAAGATTATATTCAGTGGTCAATTGCCGAGAAATGAGATATGCAAAACAAAAGATATTACATTAGTGTCATCCAAATGGCACCCATGGTAGATTTTATTACAATTTCTGGCGTTGCTGATAAGGAGAGCAGGCAATGCATGTTCTGCATGCAAGTACATCTGCAAACTTCTATGAGGGGGGGGGGGGGGGACAAACCCCCCTGTTTTATATGCAGACAATGTGATTTTTGTGTTAATTGATATGCAAATGAAACACAATTAATTATCAGACGTTACATTTTCAGTTGGCCGCATTTATTCCAGCGTGCAACGATGCCATCCCATTTCAGTTGTGTGTGGTGCCATTTTTCAAGGCTCTTCATTAATTTTACATGTGTGTCCACTCTGTCCATTCCAAAAGCACACACATATTCACAACAATGGGCATTCTCGTGTTCTAAGTATGATACTCGTTTGATATCAAAGGCCTCTCTGTGTTTTTAATTGAAATCAGCTGACCCATGTCACTCCGCTGCTTCTTAAACTCTCAGAATTGCCTTTTATTCAACCAGAGATTTGATATCAACGTGGTTCATAAAATAGATTTTGGGTCAAAAGGCGAAAAGGGTTCTATGATATAGCTTCTCAACTCGAGCTTTTAATGCGCTGATACGTGCATTGTCTTTGTACTGTAAGCCAATCAATACATGCAAATGAGCGACTTCCACGACATGTCGTGTAGAGGGTACTTCTTCTTGTATTACTTACACTGGGCACAACACAGGCCAACACTTATTCTTCCTCATACTGAGTACAACACTTAGATATTAACGTTTCTATTGGCGACACACAGCCGATCACTCGGCGTGGTCGCCTCGCCTTCACTCGGCCACGCTGCTGGCTGGCAGCGTGACGATGACGGCGATAGAAACCCAGCACCCCACATACGAGCCCCGAGCTCCAGGTCCACTCCCCCTTATATCCCCCCAGGCGTGGCTCGGCCCCGCCTCCGGCCACGACCTCTTGTGGAACCTTCGAGCAGGTTCCCGGAGTATCTCGGCTAGCCGCACCTGTTACCTTTTCCCCAGATACTCCTCCTTCCCTGATTGGTTATTACTTCTGTGCCCGTACCCGTGAATCCCTTCCCAGGCCAGCAGGTGTCACCCTGTCATTACACAAGTCTAATGACAGGGTGACACCTGCCGGCCTGAAAGGGTAAATATGGTTATAGCTGCATTACATAATGCCTTATTGTGAAGGGGCGTATCTGGGGTAAAGGTTAAGGGCGGTGTCAGTCGAGAAGCTCCGGGAACCATCCCGAAGGGTCTAGTAGGTTCTAGAAAGGGGGCGTGGCCAGAGGTGGAGCTTGGCCACGCCAGGCAGATATAAGGAGCACCGACCCAGAGCTTCGTGGCTGTTAGTGTGGGGTCTGGGTCCTGGTTGCGTCACTGCCATCGTCATCTCTTCGTCTTCGACCACGTGGCTGTTCTTCTGCGAGACCAGCTCTGTCGCCGCCGCTACGCTCGTCGCCCAGCCAGCGTAACGCAGGACGGAGAGGGGCTGCGTGTTTAGAGCAGCCGAGGGTTACGACGTGTGTCGCCCTGTGTACTCTTAATAAATAAGAAGCCTTCTACTAGACGTGTGTCGGAAGTCGTTCACTACACATGTATTATTAAAGCATGTTTGTTTGCGTATTTTGTCACAAGTATGTGTGGTTAATGCAGACTTGATGCCTTACAAAATGTATCTATTTGGTGTTTGAACATCTTCACACCTCATGTTTTATTGCCAGAAAGGGTACAGCCTATTCTTATGTTTTCATACTTTAGCAATGTTACCAATGTGAAATGTAATGAACAATGTTAAATGTGCGTAGGATTTCCCTACAACACACCGGTGTGCTGAAGCAATAATACATTGGCACATTTGTTCCCGTGACAACTTCATGAACGTGTTGCGTTGGGTGGAGGAGGGTTGTATGGCACACCTTTAAATTATTATGCGATCTTACCATCCCCCCCAAAAAAAATCAGCAATCAAAATATTCATGGGACCTCCTTTGCGAGTACCAAAATATGAGAATAGGTTTTCCCCTTTTTTCTGGCAACGAAACAGTTGTGTTAAGATGTTAAAACACCAAACTGAAACCTTTTACAAGGTATCATGTCTGCATTAACCACAATACTTGTGGTCAGAATCAGAGTATGTTTTTTTGTTTGCATTCTGACCACAAGTATTGTGGTTAATGCAGACATGATTCCTTGTAAAAGGTTTCAGTTTGGTGTTTTAACATATTAACACCTGTTTTGTTGCCAGAAAAACTGGGAAAACCTATTCTCAAATAAAAAAAATTGTCCACGAAAGCATTCGTGTTAACTTAATTAAAGAGTGAGTTGGTCAGTCAGAGTGGGGTAGCTACTGTAGCCTTGCCTCACAAGTCCTTGCGTATGCTCCACGGTGAATGGAAGTTGCTATTCATCACGCAAACTTTAGGGCGAACATTCAATGTCAAACCCAGATGACAAATCCCCGCAGGCATTAAAGGCTACGCTTAGATTAGATCAATGAGCTGAGATTTTGGCAGTGTAGCAAGTGACCCTGACACTATTTTGGAAGGTGTGCATTTAATTTAATTATAAAAAATTTTTTACATTATTTTTTAAACGCGTGTTTATTTTAATCACTCGATCCATCACATTGATATTTATGCTGCTTCCTTTCAGCACGGTGAACAATGTTCATCACAATTGCACGTAGATTTTTTTTTTCAAACAGCTTATCGTGACGTCTGCTCAAGGTAAAATGCGTGACCCACGTGGCTTAGCACATTACTCTAGTGCAATAATCTTTCACCATCACTAATGCTGTTCATGTCATCGCATCATGCCATTGTTTCCTTCCTGATGCCAGATCCTCAGTTATTTTCTGTCGAAAACCCAGCCTCCAGGGTTCAATCTTACCGTATTCGTGGCATTATTGTTTCATTAAAATTGGTAAAATTTCTTGCTCGTCAGGCAGATATAGGAGCTGGCAGAAGGATGCTCCATCTAGGAACACACCCTTCAGGGGCATTGGTCTACTCTTCCACGTTGACCACACACAAGCAAGTATCCATTTGTACTGCTGGGTGGATAGGTAGGGCGATTTGAGAAACGTTTCCAATTGTTTTCACTGTTAAACCGTGAGGTGTAATCAAACCAACGACGTCTGGTTTGCAAGTCCAGTGTTTTAACCACTACACCACGGAAGCTCCTCCTCGGGTTGGTATCAAGTATACTTTGTCAGACAGTCGGTTCTGCTATGATGCAGTTTTATAACGCGAATTGGATATAATGCGATTCATGTATTTTGGAAGAAATGTTTTTACAACGCGGATGCGAATTGGATATAACACGACTGAGAGAACAGAACTACGTCGCGCGAGGAGGAATAAGCGGTTGTACGGCTACCTCGGCGAAGCATCGCACAAGGCAGGATGGTGCTGGATGCTTCTAGATGCTACCCACGCGCCTCGGTCTATGTTCAGCCTGCGTACACATCTCACGTGTTATCTCGGACTGTACTTTACCCCTATAATTATATGTTATTTATTCTAACAGACTATACTGTAATATACACTGGATCTGCTACCTTTTGCAAATTCCCTGCATTTTTTTCAAATAGGTGGATTTCACGAAATTCGTTGTAATTGAGATTGTTGTTTAGCAAGGTCGCTTAAAACGGAAAATGATGATGATGAAGAAGTATACTATGATGCTCTGCCAAAAAAATAAAATCTAATAAATACAACTATTGTTGCCGCTATTGAAATAATGTCCTCGGCAGTCCTGGCATTGCGATGGAGTGGTCTTTGCTGACGGATATTGTTTCTCACAACTGAGCATAAAAGCCTCGTTATAGCAGCATTCACATCAAGAGTTTACTGTATATATATATATTTTATCTGGGGAGATTTTCTGGTGGAAAAAAAGTTTTGAATTTTTTTGTATTTTAGAAAAATCCACCGAGATGACACTGAATTCTGTTGCAAGAGGGGAAATATGAATTAGCATCTACAGGTCCTTACATTATATATAATCAATTGAACTGCAGGTGCATCAGAATAGCTATACTTCGGGTAAATCGGCATATTGATTTATACTGGAGGAATCCGATGAGCTATAAATCTCATTTTCACACACATGTCCAGTCGGGGCAAGGGGCAAGAAGGTCACGTTCAGAGTGGTTGAAATGGTTGTGGTCACATGCCAGCGCGAATTGAGCTTTGCCGACTGGAATCAGGAGACTGGTGGATGTGGAACAAACGACGTTGGCTGACCGGTATTGTGTTGGCGTGTCCTTTGTTTGACTGTCTGAGCGTTATACCGCAGCCGAAAGGCTGGCCGCCTGACCAAGTCAGTGCATTTGTAACGTTGAGTGTCTTTCATGGGTTATCGGATTAAACATTCATCCGGGAACCACTTTGAAAGGGGGTCAGCATTTTTTATGGGATTTTGTCCTCTGTTGCCACCTATTACCTGTTGGCAAACAATGTCTGACTCCCTGCAAAATGACCTTAGAGCAAGACGTGTCTTTTTTTTTTATCCTCCCCAGGATTAGCAGCTCTGCAGAATACACGCTGCTGACTTAGGGCAACTCTTTCCACCCAGTGTTTGTCCCGTCAGCTTTTTTGCTGTGAAAAAAATAAGCTCTGACACTTTTGAGGCTGCAAATGTCGAATATAGACTGCAAATGAATGCCATCTCACAGGATCACGTGACCAGTAAACGTGCAAACGTTGGGGTCAACTTTGGTCCAACATTAATCAACGTTGGGCCAACGTGGGTCCAACATTATCCAACGTTGGTTCAATGTTGGTCCAACATAACCAACGTTGTCCCAACGTTCGCATGGTTGCTTGGTAGCGCATGGACGCATAGTGTTCTCGGTGTACACATAAAGCAGCAGCAGCTTTGTGTTCGTCCTCTGCTAGTTTACACTCACCGTAGTGACACTCCCCGGGGCTGTATCTGCACACTAAACCACTTGCAAGACACGTGTTTTTGTGTGTCAAACGTTTAACTGACGGGTTTTTCCCATTGTGATTGTTGTGGCGCGTGTTGTGCGCTATATTTAATTTACTTGGCTGAGAAAATTTAATTTGCGTCATCTTTGTTGATTTTTTTTTATTTTAGTGTTTTTTTCCCGCACTGTTGGTATTTATACTGTACATAGGTTTTTTTATTCCCAGGTATCCATTGCAAAAGGGACTTTTGATTCCATGAGTTTTTCGCATACTGTATTTGTAAACCTCCTTAATGTATGTGCTTTCTGGAATTTTATAGCAATTAGCAACACAGTTCGATACGGGTTTACCAGAAATGATTTTTTTATTTACAAATTTCACATTTTTCTGATTTTTTAAAAGGGAAATTCACATGCAGTAAACTTGATATAATAATGTAAATTTACATTATATACTCATGTAAACGCGTATTCGTGCAAACAAAAGTGGCATCACCATATTAGCCACGTAAACGCACAGAAGTGACCTATAGGTGATGACCATTTCCTGCGATGCCACACTTTTAGATCAATCTGAAATCACAAAAACCAAAAATTTTGGATGATCCAAACATTTTCGTATCTTGGCCTGATTTTCAAATTCCTTGGGCTGATAAAAAATCGGGAACACATCTGTGTGATATATAGTCGTGTTAGTTTCTTGAGCACAAGTAGCAATAATGATTTTAACTCGTAAGGCACCTTTCGCTAAAATAGTCTCAAAGTATCACAAGTAATATGCCAGCAAGAACTAGGGATTACTGCATATGCCGCTTTTGTTCCAACTGTCAGCCGAGCCATTATACCACAACAGACGAATTCTGTTGGCTGTATTGTGGCAGGGAGTCTCAGTTTATGTGTCCGAGCTTCAGTAGATCTCTGCGCTATTACTTGAACTAAACAATAATACCAATCACTTATTTATCCAGGAAAGCCACAGTGAGTCGTATGACTCTCTGTTCGGAGGGTGCTGCTACATTTGGGTTTTTATTTTAAGATATTTTCAGTGAACTAACCGTGAATGTTTATTATTATTATTATACATGTGGGAGGAAACTGGAGCAACCGCGCGTGTGAAGGGACAACATTCGATTCTGCCTGTTCCATACGTACGCATATAAATGGAACTTCTTTTACACCATACGTAGAAAACCGTGCTAATCGGGGGTGCGGGCGGGGGGCGGGGGGGTGAAGGACCACAAACTAAACACTACAAGCAGTACTAAAGAAATGAGATTTCAATCTAAATTTAAAAGTGCATATAGCTCCACTGGCTTCCTCCGGTAATAAAATCGTCGCTGGCAGGGTGGGAATGCGGCAATAGCGTTGGTCGTGAAAGCCGATGTGTTAAACTGGAGCCGAGGCCAATGACAGAACGCACGCCGAAAGTGCTGATGCGGGAGCCCCTGCTTGGCCATTGCTCGATGGCTCACGTAATTTAAGGCACCGTGGGATAACGAGACGTTTAGCTTGCCAAAGCGTGCACTTGGCCCGTGATTTAAGCCAGCCGAGCTTCCGTGAGATTTTTTTTACTGTTTAAAGGGCCAGTGGCACAGGCCAGCGGCTCGCAACCGGAAGATTTGCGAGTTCAGTCCCTGGATGGGGTTTGGCTCGGCCTATCATCCCACCAAGGGGGGATTAAACGACGGCCACTTTTGGGGGTTGGGGGAAGTCAACCGTGGTTGTCATGTGGACAGACTTGCCCCTGCCCTAAGATGGAGGAATTTACAACCACTGAATCAAGTGTGTAAATGGGGGATGAGCACTCACTCAATGCTCATTTGAGAAAAAATAATAATCATACTGACTTAGATTTAACGGCACCAACCAAAAATGTATTTAACATGACCACCCACACAACACGAACTTCAGTGTGCTATCTATGAACAATATCTTCTTAATATACTTTAAAAAAATACATTATTCATATGCTGATATTATGTAATGGAAATTCACCCACATAGTGTCTGCAAATGTGTACCTTGCTGCAATCGTGCAAAACAGTTTATGCAACTTTTATATCCAAATATTTCATCTCCCCACACTACTAGCCGACACATGCAAATTCACGAGCAGCAGATTTACTGCTATATTGAAAACCCATTTATATTTTTTTTTACTGCCTTTTGTTAATCCAGTGCTGATTGAAGGCCTCTCCATGCCAGGTTGGCCATTGGGGTTGTTTGACTTATACTCAACTTCATGCTGGTAATTTTTTTTTAAAACAAGGGTGAGAAGGACTGATTCACATAGCACTCACAATTGACGTGAGCTTTTGCCTGCAATTGTAGAGTTTTTGACTGCTATACGTTTCCACGCGATAAGCCACTTCGTTAAGCTATCATTTGTGGCCAGATCGCTTCTGAAAAAGATCTATGTAGCTCAATGGGCCTTACCTGGTAAAATAATAAAAAAAACAGTTAAGTTTAGAACTCAGGTCACCAGGTTCTTAGTTCAGTGTGATAACCACTGTGCCATCGCCCCATCAAATTGTTTTGTTCCAAATGGGAACCGTATTGGTAGAGCCATGGTGTATGGGACCTTATTGCCATAATTAAAGGTTAAAAGTTATTTTTAGTTTTTCCATCAGTTTGATACTGGCAAAAATGGTCCCAAACATATAACTGCTCAACTCGATCTATAAATACCTGCATTGCCTTTGTGCTGTTCGCCTTTTGGCGTTCTCTGGCCTAACACTGGTGAGACTCGACCATAAGGAAGGCTGTCTCTGCTGTAGGCCAAACAGTTTCAAAGACAATGCTTATATTATATCAAAGCGTATTTGTATTCCTGTTTTGCCACCAGTATGTGTTGTTAATGCAGACTTGGTGCCTTGCAATATGTACCTATTTGGTGTTTTTTTTAACACCTTAACACCTGTTTTATTGCCAAAAGTGTAAAGCTTATTTGTTTTTTCCAATAGCTAGCCACGGTGGTAGAAAGTAGCCGACAGACGTGAACTAGTTTGGGAGCCTCAATCCCTTTCCAGAGCCCTCTCCGTGCACACAGCATCCCACAGCTGCCCATGCTGCCTGAAGGGGGCTTTCTTTACTCACCATCGTCAGTGGAATTTACAGATCGCGACGACAAGAAGCGATACTCAATGTGTCATCCATGTTGGAACAGAATCGCACCTCGTGCGGTGCAGTCCACGTCACGTGACCTTGTTTCTATATTTTTTTCCAGAATGAAACAACCCAGAAACTGAACTGTCAGTTTGCTGCTTTTCCCCCTAATTGGCTCGCATCTCGTGTGGTTATTCGATTCGCTGAAACAGCAAGATGGGAGATAACACCTCACCTTCCTCGAATACAATATTTGCATGACTAGATTGAATTTGGTGTCCTTTAATTCGGTAAGTGCATTTTTTCTCGTTATATATTTATTTTAATGGGAGTCCTGGGTAAGATTGGCATAGCATGGATGGCATGGTGTCCCCCACCCCTCTTTCATTGGACTGATGCCTGGGCACCCGTGACCCCATTGGGCTCGGTGCAGTTTTACCGCCTGCACACTTGGTAGATATCTCACTGCTGGAAATGAAGCGTGAGCACCAAAATCGTGCCTATTATCTGGTATTTTGAAAGTGCGAAGGTGCCTTTGAAAAGATAACCATGTTGTCATTGGGTTGTATTCCGGTTGTTTACCCAGGAATGCCTCACTAAGTCTCAATACTCTTTTTCAGGAGGGTTCTGCGAAGGAATTGCAGCAGGGGGAGATGCTGCTGGGTGTAATCCCAACTAAGTTACTTAGCAGGTAACTTCTAACGATTGGGATATTT
This sequence comes from Lampetra fluviatilis, assembly GCF_964198595.1. NCBI lineage: Eukaryota > Metazoa > Chordata > Hyperoartia > Petromyzontiformes > Petromyzontidae > Lampetra > Lampetra fluviatilis. Next base: position 3,192,314 of record NC_136299.1, read on the forward strand.
GGCCAATACCAGTCATAGTGTGTGTCATTAGCTACGAGAGGACATGGAAGAACTCAGAGGAGACCCATGCAGAACAGGGGGAGAACAAACTCCACACAGAAAGGAGTCTGGAATTGAATTTCTCCCTCTGAGGTCTGAGTGTTACCACATGGACGATATGAATGAATGGAAATGTGGGTTATGCCACTTCACAACCCTGGCCAACTTTCTGTTGTAAGACCCTCCACCACCCGACGTAGACAAAGAAGTGTAATTGTCACGTGCCAATTGTTGTTTCATCTTACCGGTGAGTTGAAGCACAATTATCACAACCAAATTTGATAGCAATTAGACACAATGTTTCAGAATAAAGTCCGGAAGGTCAGAACAACCGTGTCACCTCACCTGGCTTGTTAAATAAGTAAAAGGACATCGCAGGAGCAACCAATCAGATGTCCACCATTACAAATTGATTCATTTTAAAGTTATTCTAATTTACGTGGGACAATGATTAACACCGTTAAACGCTTGCACGCATAACCGTTTAATGTGTTTGGCTATGTCTAGTGATGGAAGGTCTTACGACGAAATGTGTGCCGAATAATTACGTGGCCTAACCCAACACAAATAAATTATGAATCGTAATATGTTGACTGCGATAACCTACACGTCCAGGGCCAAGGTACAGTTTACTCCTCAGTACAAAAACACATTTCCTCAACGTGTGCGGTCAGTCAGATCATTTCAACACCGTTGCACTTTTCACACGTATCGCTGCAAGCCACGCCTGCAAAGTGGTTGAGCATCGTTTTTTCATTTTCCTTATTTCGTGAAAATATTTCGCAGGTGAAAATAAATCCCTTTAGTTGGAAAATCTCGTTTTCTGGGGAAGGGGGGGGGGGGTGGCGGCGGCGTGGAGTGGATGGGTGAGTCCGTTGGTGTTGATCGACGCGCGAGCCATCCGCTAAGCATCGGAGTTGAACGGAGGAGCCAAACAGAATGCCCTCACGCACATCCTTGGGGAAATTGCAGATAGCAAACTGCGAATACGTGTGCATTTATTGTTGTTGCCGTGGCCAACAACGATGGGTGAGGTGTGCCGCCGGCGTTTGTCCCGTGAGATTTGTCTTGTTCGGTATCTGTCGAGTGATTGACCGAAGATAAAAAAAAATGGATGGATGAAACATCTCCTCGTTGTCCTTACCTACCGACAAGAAGAGTTGGTGCCGATAATTTAACAAAATAAACATGTTATCTGAGATACTGTGAATAAGCAATCATAGTTAAAGTGAGTCTTTTTTTTAATAGATGAAACTCTTATCTATCAGCTTTTTTATCCGTGGATATTTCCTCTTATACTGGTAGGAACCTCTTGGTTACACCAGCCCACAGGGGATTATTGTGTCCGTCGTGCAGGGAGGGGCTGGGTGGGGAGGGAAGGGCTGGGTGGGGAGGGGCTGGGTGGGGAGGGTGGGGCTGGGTGGGGGGTGGGAGGGGTGAGGCTGGGTGGGGAGGGGCTGGTAACCCCGTGGTGTCCTTATTAAACTCAACGTTTAACCTACTCACGCCGGCTTCTGACCGCCCTCACAGTCGGCCATATTTGCGGAATACACCACGCCGCCGTTGACCCTGGCCATTGACCGAGCAACCCAACGTTCCTACCAGCTCCCTCCGCAGGAATGTGTTTCCAGAGCTGATCAACTCCAGTGCTCTTCTGTAAGCTACATAATTAATGCGCGTTTTCATGTGGACGGCACTGTGATTGGAATGATTGATTCAACGATTGGAACGGTTGACTTCAAATCCTAGTTGGGGGGTGGGGGGGTCAATTGAGGCTATCGTCAGTGCCGATTTGTGGGAAGTAAACAATTCTATGGGAAGACTTGCCTCCGTCATAGGAATGTGGAAATGGCACCTTTTGTTCAGTTTTGTCAGCGGGGATGAGCACCGACCCCTGGCTTGTTCGAAGAGGGAGACAGAGTTGGCTTTGCCCGCGATCGCATTGCGTAAGATACATCGTTGTGTACCGACCATTGTATATTTGTCCTGATTAAATACGACCCTGACACCGGTTGTATATTTGGAGTTGGCATGTCTCTCTCCCTGTGGTGGCGTGGATTTTTCTCTCGGTCCTCTGGGTTTTCCCTCCACATTTAGAATCAACATGTGTTTAGAGTATTTGGCTGATATACATTTCCACGTGATAAGCCACTTCGTTGAGGTATCGTTAGTGGCCAGGTCGCTTTTTTTAAAAGCTTTGCAGCTCAGTGGGCCTTACCTGTTCATTTTTTAAAAATAATATTGATCTTGAATAAATACCTCAGTGTTAAATTCAATAAATCTGTGTAGACTTTCAATCCTGACATTTAGTTCCACCCACCAGCATATCGGTTTTTCCAAACCATTATGACCGACCAGCGTTTGCTTAAAGAAGCAAATTCTTGACCCGTTTCAGCACCCAGAGGCAGACTTGTGGGCCAAAGACTGCTGAGTTGCCAGACGTTGATGTTCTGTTATTGGCTAATACAGGTCATCATGAGTTGGAGTCTTGGGGGAGCAAAACTAGAAAACAAACAAGCCTCACATATATATTTTTTATATTTTCCGACAACTAAAATTCATTTACAAAATGTGTTTTTATTACCTAGGCCTTGTGAGAGTTTGAATCTTGGAAGACTTCCACACACTAAAAGAAGGAACTTTAATGATTGGAATTGCGTAGTTGGTTTTAGGACTGTAGTTAAGGGGCATATTATGGCATACACTGTATTATGGATAAAAACGTGTATTCAGCAAATTTATTTCACCATTTGATGGAAATTAATAATAATAAAATGCCAGCTCTTTGTCAATCCACTGCTGGATGATGGTCGTCCCGCACCTTGTCCGTTATACGGTTTTTTAAATCAGATTTCACTACACTGGTCAGTGCCAATATTAATGTATCTTGAACTTCTTTTCTGCACCCTAAGTAGCCAACTGTGCGAATCGGAGGTGCGGGGAAAGACAACAAATCGGAGATGCAGGGAAGGACAATAAAAATGGACTTACCCCTCGGAGCAGTTCAGAAATCACTCGGCACTGATGTGAGTCGTGTCTGGGAATCAAACTCGGGCGACCAGCTTCATAGCGCGGTGCCTGAACCACTGTGCAAACGAAACACCCTCCCTCCATGCACGTGAACAATGTCGAATATCCAGACACCCATTGGTATTCTGTCCTCGGCTCCCACCCTTGCCCTCAACACTGGCGATGCTGCAGTTGATGTGATTGTCTCGTTATCTGACGTGTCGCAAATAATTTAGGACTTTCTGAAGCAGACTGCCAAGACCTCGGCGTTAGTGCCGGGCCATAATTTACGTGGCCACGCTACTGCCTCTGTTTTGGGCATAGTTATCAGCAGCAGTTAAGAGCGTCGTCAGGTTTTGCTAAGAGTTCGTTAAAATGCATGCCAATGTTTTAAACAGCCTAAAGTTAAACGTGCAAATAGGACACTCCTCTAAAAGCCAACGTTGATTTTTGTGTATACAATCGCCCAATATTTTGTCACTTTACTTGTTTGAAGTTGATTGGAATGTCGCATGTGGTGGAGTGTGGTGTGGCGACTCCAATCTCTTTTATGTCTGGTCAGCGTGGAAGAGTAGGTCGATATACCATCTTGGAGGGCTATCTGGAGCTCCCTGTAGTGGAAGTCCTTCTGCCAGGAGTGGCATGAGCAAATCATGGCAGGGCTGCATCGTTTACTCTCATTTAGCGTGGTGTTCAGACTTGAATGTGGAATAACTTCTGACATTAGTAGGCTATTATAAATGACTTATGTTCTATTCATGACGAGCCCAACCCAATTTTTTAATTGATATAGCGCTATGCTATGGTCTACCCAGTTCAGTATTCTAATTGTTTACTTTTAGAGACTATCTTTTTAGGATACCTCCAGACCAAGTTGTTAGCTCTGTTGATTTTTCAACAATGATATTACAGCACGAGGTAAAGGCACAGCTCTGCATCGCATGTAGCAGCGCCCTGGTGCCGAGATGTTATCAGCCTCACCTATTATGTAGCTGATCGTGGGTTCGATCCAGACCCTAACGCCTGTGTATTTAGAGTTTGCGTGTTTCCCCGTGTTTCTCCCCGTGTTCTCCCCGTGTTTCTCCCCGTGTTCTCCACGTGTTCCCCCCGTGTTCTCCACGTGTTCTCCCCGTGTTATCCCCGTGTTCTCCCCGTGTTTCTCCCCGTGTTCTCCACGTGTTCTCCACGTGTTCTCCCCGTGTTTCTCCCCGTGTTTCTCCCCGTGTTCTCCACGTGTTCTCCCCGTGTTCTCCCCGTGTTTCTCCCCGTGTTCTCCACGTGTTCTCCACGTGTTCTCCCCGTGTTCTCCCCGTGTTCTCCACGTGTTCTCCACGTGTTCCCCCCGTGTTCTCCACGTGTTCTCCCCGTGTTATCCCCGTGTTCTCCCCGTGTTTCTCCCCGTGTTCTCCACGTGTTCTCCACGTGTTCTCCCCGCGTTCTCCCCGTGTTTCTCCCCGTGTTTCTCCCCGTGTTTCTCCCCGTGTTCTCCACGTGTTCTCCCCGTGTTCTCCCCGTGTTTCTCCCCGTGTTCTCCACGTGTTCTCCACGTGTTCTCCCCGTGTTCTCCCCGTGTTTCTCCCCGTGTTTCTCCCCGTGTTCTCCACGTGTTCTCCCCGTGTTCTCCCCGTATTTCTCCCCGTGTTCTCCCCGTGTTTCTCCCCGTGTTCTCCACGTGTTCCCCCCGTGTTCTCCACGTGTTCTCCCCGTGTTCTCCACGTGTTCTCCCCGTGTTCTCCCCGTATTTCTCCCCGTGTTCTCCACGTGTTCTCCCCGTGTTCTCCCCGTGTTTCTCCCCGTGTTCTCCACGTGTTCTCCCCGTGTTCTCCCCGTATTTCTCCCCGTGTTCTCCCCGCGTTCTCCCCGTGTTTCTCCCCGTGTTTCTCCCCGTGTTTCTCCCCGTGTTCTCCACGTGTTCTCCCCGTGTTCTCCCCGTGTTTCTCCCCGTGTTCTCCACGTGTTCTCCACGTGTTCTCCCCGTGTTCTCCCCGTGTTTCTCCCCGTGTTTCTCCCCGTGTTCTCCACGTGTTCTCCCCGTGTTCTCCCCGTATTTCTCCCCGTGTTCTCCCCGTGTTTCTCCCCGTGTTCTCCACGTGTTCCCCCCGTGTTCTCCACGTGTTCTCCCCGTGTTCTCCACGTGTTCTCCCCGTGTTCTCCCCGTATTTCTCCCCGTGTTCTCCACGTGTTCTCTCCGTGTTCTCCCCGTGTTTCTCCCCGTGTTCTCCACGTGTTCTCCCCGTGTTCTCCCCGTATTTCTCCCCGTGTTCTCCCCGTGTTTCTCCCCGTGTTCTCCACGTGTTCCCCCCGTGTTCTCCACGTGTTCTCCCCGTGTTCTCCCCGTGTTTCTCCCCGTGTTCTCCACGTGTTCTCCCCGTGTTCTCCCCGTGTTCTCCCCGTGTTTCTCCCCGTGTTTCCCCCCGTGTTCTCCACGTGTTCTCCCCGTGTTCTCCCCGTATTTCTCCCCGTGTTCTCCCCGTGTTTCTCCCCGTGTTCTCCACGTGTTCCCCCGGTTCTCCACGTGTTCTCCCCGTGTTCTCCACGTGTTCTCCCCGTGTTCTCCCCGTATTTCTCCCCGTGTTCTCCACGTGTTCTCCCCGTGTTCTCCCCGTATTTCTCCCCGTGTTCTCCACGTGTTCTCCCCGTGTTCTCCCCGTGTTTCTCCCCGTGTTCTCCCCGTGTTCTCCCCGTGTTTCTCCCCGTGTTCTCCACGTGTTCTCCCCGTGTTCTCCCCGTATTTCTCCCCGTGTTCTCCACGTGTTCTCCCCGTGTTTCTCCCCGTGTTCTCCCCGTGTTCTCCCCGCGTTCTCCCCGTGTTCTCCCCGTGTTTCTCCCCGTGTTCTCCCCGTGTTTCTCCCCGTGTTCTCCCCGTGTTCTCTCCGTGGTCGCGTGGACTTTTTTCCAGGCTTTCCGGTGTTTCACTCCACATGTAGAATAAACGTGCATTTAGAGTATTTGGCTGCTATACATTTTCACGTGATCAGCCACTTCGTTGAGCTACCATTTATGGTAGCCAGGTTACTTCTGAAAAATAGCTATATAGCTCAGTTGGCTTTACCTGGTAAAATAAAAAAAAGTTGAGTTTTAGTTACATTTCATCGTGTTGAACTTCTTACACAACGTACGTAGCCAACCACGGCCACATCACGGCTGGCAGAAAGGCCTCCACGAGCGAGAGCTATAGAGAACGCCTGTAGAGGTTACTTGGCCGACTCATCCACACTCACCAGACGTCTTGAAGGAGGTGAGAGTGCCCACATTTTACCCGTCGATCGACTAACTGCAGCGTACCCATTTACATTGCTTGGGGGACAGTGGTGGGGGTTTGATTAAGAAACTCGCACTGTTTATTCAGTTGCCAAGCTAAGAGGCTAAGAGATCGAATCGAACCGGTTACCTTTAGATCACAAATCCAATGTGCCAACCATATCACAACCTAAAGGTTCCCATATGACAGCACATCTCACTAAAATGTTGTTCCGTACGAAAAGCTCGCATCTCAGACATTGCAAATAGAGGATTGCTATCTCCTGACAGTCCCATCAATCAGTCTGAGTGTTGTCGGTGGCAGGTGTCTTGTAGTATCTGCGTCAAAATTATAGGACACGTGCCCATGGACATGTCGAGTTTTCATTTGTGGCTCAAGAAAGCGCGGCTTTTCGTAATCATTTTTCGATGCGATCTCTCGCTGATGGGAAAGAGCACACCTCAGTGTTTGAATGCGGCGAACCGTGGAAGATGTGCGAAGGGCGCCTTGGGGTAGTGTTTGTAGCACAGGTGTGTGCGGGAGAGTGTAGTGGTTAACTGCGCTATGAACCCGGTGACCCTCGAGTTCGATTCACGCTCGCGGCAGCCAACACCTCGTGACGATTATCTGAGTTGGTCCTGGGCCTCCCCGACGTAGACTCAGTCTCAAAATAAGTACCTGGTGCAATCTGTAAACATCGCCACTGAGGAAACAAAGGCAGCCGGGCATGGTGTGTGCCAGCCTTCATAGGTGCTCGCCAATCAGTACATGCCCCAACAGTATGTTAAGGCTATACGGGGATCTTTGTCTTTGTATGAATATAAGTCTAAATAGGTTTCTGATTATTAAGGCACAGAGCACAATATATATATGCCACAAACCCCTTGAGGCAACAGAGTCATTTATTACCGAGTAGAATGGCCTAAAAATTACATCATAGGCCGTTCCTTTATACCTTTACATTTTCCTACTCGTCCTGCAAAGTTGTGGTCCTCTGCATTGGTGCCAAATGTGATCTGCCCCCCAAAACGTCCGCATGGCTGGCACGGATAAAATTTCGATTTAAAGCTTTCGTGACTGCAGGGATTCATCTTCTTGGTTCTTTCGGTAAAGTCACGTAGAAGGGAAATAATAAAATAATAAAAATAAAACATAATAAATTATTGTATTGTTTTATTTTATTATGTTTAATTTTTATTATTTTATTATTTCCCTTCTACGTGACTTTACCGAAAGAACCAAGAAGACGGATACAATTCTTACAACAATTTTCTTCTCTGTCAGGCCCGAGACAATGCAACTCGCTGCATAAGGGAACTTTTACTTATTTTGGGTGGAAGTTTAGGATCCAAGGGCAGTGTTTGATCAATATTGTGTAATAGACTCAGCATTAGCCACATGTGCCATCCAGCCACCCCATAAAACAGTTTAAGTCACGCGCCTGGATATCTGTTTGACTTTACCAATAGCATTCTGGGGTTTAAACATGTACCTCGTCGATATGCTGTAATATAACCCTAAATGTGATGTGAGAAATGCACCATAATATAGGTTTTAAATATAAATATTAATTCCAACTTGTAACGCGCACAATATTCATTCAGTCTCGAAGAAAGATTGCCTCAGAGACGCGAGGAACCACAATCAACAAGGCAGCCACGTGATGAAACGATGTCAACAATTTTCCTCTATATTTACACTATCCCAATGCAGATGGAACAGGTGGAGTCCACACTTTGCTGTACTGTCTTCTCCTGGCAAGCCAGGGTACGGCAGCTCGGCACCCATAGGAAGAGAGTTTCACAATATGTCTGTGATCCATAAACCCTTGCCTCCGCAGTGCTGGATTACAGGCGTGAATAGCCACCATCGCCAATACGCATGAGGAAAAATAAGCAATTGGACTTTCAGTCATTTTATGTCATTGTGGTTTTGGTAAAATGTGAAGGTTAATGGGGCATAGCCCACGTGCCATTTTTTTCAGGTTTTGCCACCGCAGGGAGTATTGTTTTGCCACTCTATGTATCGCATCGAACGAGGCAATGCTCTTGCACACTTGCACATTAGATAAGCAGCAATCTGCCATTGTTTTTTTTTGTGATTGCTGTTGGGTGTTAAGACAAGTGAAACGTATTAAGTAATGCAGCAGTTTCAAGTCTGGCGACAGTTACGTACTGGTGAAACGACAGCATGAATACCATGGCGCTTGAAGTGTAGCAGCGGCAGTGATGATGCACCGAAAACAGAGCTCTTATCATGACAGGATTTTCAAGTTGGTCACGCTGGCGGAGTTGGTTTATGCTGCGGGGATTGCGTGGATTACTGCCAGTTACCGTGGCCGAATGAAGCTTTGTTGGGTATCCGTCTACTCTTAAGCATGGTGTGAATAGACTTTGAAAAACACCTTCAGTCTTTATCTGATATAATAAGTGTGAAAAAAGAACATTCTTGATTTTAGTTTTTAAGGCTTATGAAGTCAAAATGTTGAACACATTTTAAATATACCAAAATTTGTTTAGAAGTGTTATTGCACTTAACTTATTTTTGTACCATGTGGGCATGAATAAAGCAAAAACAATAGCGTTGATTTGTAATTACGTTTCTACTGGGTTAGATCGTGTAGGTATGCTTTTTTTTTCCTAAAACCTTCCACCACCCGACAAAGCCAATCAAACCCAAGATAAATCCAAGTTCCTATGTGAAAGCCAAAGTATACAATTAACACAAACGCCTTGTTTCTGTTTGGCTAGAATAGGTGGCAACCACGTTTCATTTCTTGCACCCATGTCACAGCAGGTAGATAACTCTCAGGTGAAAAAATTTCTTCCATTTTTCCCGTGACAATGCAGATGATCGTTCTATGATGGCCCCACATTATCGCTAACATGTAATTGTTCTGATTTTCGCCATCAAGGTCGTGCATAATACAGTGAGACTTGTACAATTCCACCGCAGTTCGGCTGGCACGTCACATGCAATAACCCCAATTGAATACTTACACTCAACTTCGCCTGTTACGATCGTTCTTTATTGAAATAGAGAAGAGTGTTATGCTTTAGAATTGACAGAAAAAACGAGTGAGTCATGGTAGCAAGGTGGGAGGGAAGTAAGTGGGTGAGTTACTATTGCTTTTGGGCATTTACTGGAATATGATCCTGCAAACTCGCATCAGTTTATTGCCTGTACCCCAGCGTATGGGACAAGTGAAGGACATTTTTACGTTATTTTATTTTCAATAACCGCACACGTAGCTCCGCGGTGGCATGCTGCAAACGCCGGCTTTCCAAATTCTCCGAAACACAAGTTAGTGCTGCACTGCTTTAGCTGCAGAGTTACAAATGGAAAAGTCTTCGTCTTGTGACACGATGCTAATAGCGCCATTGGAATATAATTCGGGGGGAAAACATTGGGAGTAAAAACAACATTTAAAAATATTAAAATGTTTTTTTAATTGGACATTGTTTTTGTCTTAGAAAAGTTATGCTATCCACATGTCTACTTTATTTCTAACAATTTGGCACTAATAATAACTTAAACGAGTTGGCCTTTGGCCACATCTGCAGCATTAAAGGCATGCGTTGCTAACTGCATTCGATTACACTGGTCAACACACTTTTTCTGGCATAAGGTATTCCAACGGTTTTAAGGTAATTTTGGGGTGCCGATTCCAAATCTGACATCAGTTTTTGTCTATCACATCAGGTTTTTGAGATATCTAATATTGCATTTTCAATTAAAACTGAGGAAGAAAAATATTAAATAAATGTGGATATCTACATAAAATTATATTATAAACACACTATCCTAAAAAAGCACCATATTTTAACACTAAAGCAGTCACTGACTCGCAACAACTTGCAATCATAAGTGACAGAGTTAATTTCGGGTAAAATCAATGAAAATGGGGTATGCCGATAGCATAATAATGAGATGTGATAGAGCAAATCTGAGAACAGATTTGGAATTAGCACCCTGAAATTAGTCTAAAACAGCTGCAAAAGTCCAGGCCAGAAAAAAACTTTTTTTTTGTTGACCAGTGTTATTTTACCTGAAATCAACAGGCAAGTTCAACTTCCGTTGGCCTTGCCCCTTCCGCTATAGACCCCACCCCTCCCCTCGTTCACGTTTTTGTTTGTTGCGGTTGCACCCGATTCAAGAGCCGCATGGCTCACAGGGCTATACCTAATAAATAAACTGAACTTAACTCCGACTATAGGCCCCACCCCTTCCTCTATAGGCCCCAGACCTTCCAATGTAGGCCTCGCTCCTTCCCCCAGACAAAGGCTTTGGCTGGTTTGGGTAGTGGTGAGGGCTGTGGAAAGGGAGGGAGTGTGCGTGCAGCAGTAGAATTGTGTCGGGAAAGTAGGGGTAGGGTGGCTTCACGACGACCAAAATCACTCTTAGAGCAGCAATATCATCGTAGACATTCTTAACTTCACTCACGTGCTTTTGCATTTCACTCAGGTATCGCCTCGTACACCAGACAGTATTTGACGCATACCCACTTAGCATGCGTTTAGGTCTGCTAACAGCAGCTGTTTCAGTCACGCTGCTCGGATACCTGATTTATCGGCTTCTGCCAACACTTAGTCCACTTACCAAACATAAACAGTCTTTGCTCGTCCCTGTAAAGCAAGCATGTCCAGACGTGAGATTTAAATTCACATTTCTACAAAACAAAATATTTAAAGTGCCCAGGGCAATCAACATCGTGGTTTAACATGTCTCATCTCCATGAGCTACGTGGTACCTTCACATGCCCTCCTTTCCCTGCCACATGAGCCCTAGTTCCCCTTTTCCACTGGTACATCTGAGCCAAGCCAGCACGGAACCCTCACTCTATGGGTTGTTTCCCATTTAGCTATTTGCTATGCCGAGCTGGAACCAGACCATGATACTCAACCATTTTTTTAATTAAACTATTTTTATTTATCAGGTAAGGCCCACTGAGCTATATATCTCTTTTCCAGAAGCGAAGTGGCTCATGGTGTGTAAATTTAGAGCAGCCAAATACTCTACAGGCATGTTTCTAAATCTGGAGGGAAAAATGGGAGGACCTGCAGAAAAAAATCCACACTACCAAGGGGGGAACATGCAAACTCCAAATATACAGGCGTCAGGGTCAGGATCAAACCCATGGCCTCCTGCATACCAGGCGAGGTAATTAACCTCTCGCTGGGCTCACAAGATGTCTGAATTTGGCTTGGGGCAGAGCCAGGGGCAAAGTTAAGTACACAGTGAGGATACAAAGCAATTAGCACAAAATTTACCTGTGACTTGACTCGTTTATTGTGCGTACGATCAGTGGCATGGCTCGGATGCAGTGGAAAAAATAACTTCGTTCTGCCTGAGCTGCACTGGGTTGGCCTGGCACGGCGCCCGTATGGTTCGGTTGCGTCGTGGAAAAGAGGTTATAAGTTAGAACAGCACACCTTTCCAGGCATGTAGAAGTAGGGTGGTTTACATGAATCGTTGAGAAGTTAAATACAAATAATTTCGTCAGTTTTTTTTCTCACAAGCAATGCTTTAAACAAAAACATTTATATTTAATTTGAATATCGCAAGAAAAGTGCGCAATGTCACTGCTGACTGTTTGCGAAGGCAGTGGTCTGGACAAGCTTACAATCCGTCGAGATGTGACACTTCAGATACTCATCAAGGCGAACCTGGCTGCTGTGGCTAGGAAGAATAAATGATTCTTGGAGAAGAAACATGAGCTACAGCATCGCTTGCCGATGTTTTTTTCAGGTAAGTTACCGAATGTTGTTCGGAAATGATGTCCGGCGTTTCGCTCCATGTGCTGGGCAGCTTTGTATTCAGTTCCTGAAGAAGCTTCCAAGCACGTGGTGAGAAATGTCGGACATCTTGAGTCGAGCGAAATGCGGTGCACCACGAAAACACACTGGGGAGTTGTGCAGCACAACCAAAGACAAAGATCCCCCCTATAGCCTTAAGGGACTGTTGGGGCAAGTGCTTTTAACGTGTACCTACTTCGGCCGGCACTGCACACGAGCAAGTGGGGGGGGGGGGGGGCAGCTCCAGCTTTGTCTTCAGCTTTCCTTCCAAGTGGCGATGTTTACATACACATCACACTAGGAACTCATTTGAGGCTGAGTCGACCTAGCGGAAGCCCGGGATCGATTCAGATAATTAATCGTCACCGGTGTTGGCCGTGAGTGGAATTCGAACTCGGGTCACCGGGTTCGTAGTGCAGCGCGCTAACCGCGACGCCACCGTAGGCAGTATTGGCAACACCGTGGCCAAAGTGTGCATCTGTTTATGCTCAATGCTGTCCGTTGACGGTGATGGCGGCTGTGTGGATGAGATTCTGGCAATCAGCCCCAACGCAAACAAAATCCCCCCGCTTGACTTCCTTTTTGGCCACTTCCACGACGCCATCAATTTAGCCATCGCGAAACGAGGCAATTTAAATGTGAATTGACCGATGCCGAAATAAGTGATGAAGCGAGGACAAACTCTTTCCCGGCTACACGCGGAACCCTGTGCAAGGTACATCGAAGTGGCCGCGTTCTTTAACGTCACGCGACACGCGACTTCACGAACTTCCTTGGACAAGTTTTGTGCAAAATTACAAAAACAAAATATCTCTCTCTGGCCTTGGTTGCCTGTTTTTTTTGTTTGCATCGCATTTTGAATGCAACTGTACGCTGCGCAAAAACAGCTCTCTCTTACTCGCTGTAGTTTCAACTCATGCCGGAGTTTGCTAAAGAAAAAAAAACTAAAATTACCTTCACATACCCTCGGTATGTTTTCTGTTTTTATGCGACTTAAACAATAATAATAATATAATATACCAATCGTGTAATAGTGCAACATAAACTAAGTCAGCATCACCCAATATGATGATTAATTATGTTCGGGATGTGGCCACACAACTTGGGCCTGAGACAAAAGTGGCATAACAGACGTAACAAAAGTGGCATAACGGACGTGAATCACGTAACAGACACAAGAGACATAAGATGCCGACGCGGCACGGGTTAATGAATAGTGCCATCAACTTTTCTCGATCGGCGACGTTCCACATCTGTCTTCCATAACTTTGCCGGAACTCTCCTAAGGTTGAGTAAAATGCCGCTCCGCTCACGAAGCCTCCGCTGTGGGGAGCGGACGGGGAGGGGGGGGAAGGGATTTTCGTGTAACTTGTGAGTCGGGCTTGCAGGCAATTTTTTATTCCATTAGGAGGATGCCAAAAAGTGACCCGACTTGCAGCATTGAGCAGTAAAAACCTGCAGCGTTTGCGATTCTACAGGTGGTCGACATGACCTAGTTTAATACCTCGCCAACGCATGGCCTTTAATATTTAAGTGTAATTCCATTTATGCTATTTCTCTTCGGGTTTTTTTTCCTTTGCTCTCGTGACTGGGAAGCCATTTCTGTGTTTGCGCTGTTGCGTATTTATTGCTGGAGGTTGCTCAGCTCGGACCCTATGTAGTAGATACACGTGTTAACATTTTTTAAAATGAATTGAATTGTAAAGTTGGTTAACATTGTTGTGCAATGAGCAATTGTCGAACGTAACGTTGGTTACAATCGTTTTATTTTTAATTTAAAGAGGGCTTTTAATGTAATTAGCTTGCTCGGTTGGTGAGTGAAGATTCACGCGGCAGTTCAAGTGCCCTCTTGTTGGAGCAGTTGACAGAGACCTACCAAAAAAAAAGCCACAATTCAAACAGTTGACAACGTGATGCGTGTGAATCGACGGTAATCTTGAATGTCACATGATGGACGTCTGAAAAAAAAAGCTGACAATCCAGGCTTTGCGGAAAAGCCAGTAAAATGTTGCCGAAGTTACTATTTCATAGTAAATCTCAATAAAGCTGTGTTGATTACGTTGACGGTCGTCAAAAGAGAATCGCGACACTTAAAAATATAAATTTTCTAAATGTCACACTGAAGATGGTTTCAAGACCGTAGAATCGTCTTTAAACTGAGCGGCTTTGGTTTGAAGACGTGTAGAAGACACAACTGGATATCGCTTCGTGTGACAGTGAATGAACGGGCCCGGGATAACATTGAAGTTAACGACAGCGACGACAATGAAGACTTCTCAAATAGGACAAAGCGATGACTTCAGACGTAGCTGGCCACTGTGCAGGCCCCGTAGACTCAGCCGGAGAGTGCTGGTGCAGCCAAGCTACACTCAAGGTCATTCCTCCCCTCGATGACATCGCCCCTGTGATGGCAACGTGTGGCGAAACGTCGGCCGTTGCCGCTTCGGCGGGACATGCGTCAGACAACGGTCTCCAGGCCCGGGAGCTTGGGCTTGAGGATGCGCGGGGTCACGCCACTGTTGAGGTCCTCCTCGAACTCCAGCAGCTGCCCCATGAAGTTGAGGTTAGGCGAGATGATGGGCCGCTTCCCCTTGACGAACTTGTAGGCGTCCGTCATGGTCATGCGCGTGTGCTTCATGAGGTACGCGATGACGATGGTGGCCGAGCGCGACACGCCGGCCTGGCAGTGCACCAGCAGGCCCTGGCCCCGGCGGTGAGCGTCCTCTGTGTGAGTGTGTGAGGGAGTGCGTGCGTGTGTGTTCATGTGTGAGGGAGTGTGCATGTATGTGAATGTGAGTGTTCGTGTGTGAGTATGTATGTGAGTGTGTGAGGGAGTGCATGCGTGCGTGTGTGTTCATGTGTGAGGGTGTATATATGTATGTGAATCTTTGCATGTGAGTGGTCATGCATGAGTATGTGAGTGTTCGCGTGTGAGTGCGTGCGTTCGTGTATGAGTGAGTGTGAGTTCATGTGTGTGCGAGATAATTTGTGTGTACGCGAGTTGGTGTGTGTGTGTGTGTGTAAGCGTGTTTACACATATTTGTGTGCATGTGTGGTTAAGCATTGCCATATGTGTGAGCGTTCGTGCAAGCACACGCATGTAATGTGTGTGTGTGTTAACAGACGTCTTAGTGTGGGCAAGACAACGGGCGGTGTTGGAAAAAATACACAAGAACATGGCACCACATTAGTTTCACGAATCCTCGAATCGAACAACGTAGCATATTAATCATAGCACAATGAAAAAAGACAAGTCACAATCACAATGTACTCGAAAAATAGCGATGATTTAAGTGCATAGATTGCATTTTTGTAAACAATAATATACTAGTTTAGTGGCCTGTCATATGACGGGTTAATAAAAATGTAATTAAATGAAAAAGTCGAATTGAAATTATTTAATTACTAAAAATAACAATCACATTTGGTGTAAATTGCCTTCCATGAAAAACGAAGTTTTTAAAATCGCATGAAAATCCACGTAGTCTACCCAGCATTACACACAGCAGACAGTTTTCAGACGTTAGCAGACCTGTCAACCCATAAGGTTTACCCGCATAGAGGGAAACTGAGTGTTTAGGTCCATACGGCGTACTACCGTTTCAATACGGGCACATTTTTTGTCTATTTGTTTGTGTTTCTCCCTTGTGCTGGCAGTTTGTAGGATGAACGCTGAGATTTATAACAGCACGGAGTGACCCATAAAGTCTGAATTGGGCTGTAATAAGGTAGGCACTGATAAGTACGTGAAACGTCGTGTGAATTTGTATTGTTTTATATAAATATTATTTTATTATTTCCCTTCTACGTGACTTTACCGAAATAGCCAAGAATAAGGTAGGCACTGATAAGGGGTTGACTCAGGTAGACGTTAGGCACAGATCACTAAAACTATGTGTATAATCTTACATCTTTCAAAAGTACGTGATATTGGTAAGATTTTTTTCATATTCGTAAGTTCGGAAACAATGTTACATGTTGTTGTTGTTTATAAATGTATCCTTCACCTCTCATTTATAAATAACCAAACACACTGAACCCAACGCAAGCCCACTTAACTTCCCTCCGCAGTCAATGCGATGTCCACAGTCAACACCGCAATCAGTAATTATTCCCTGATCCGTGCATCCCATGCAAAGGATACAGCATGTATCCAACTCCCGTTGGCTATGTACGGTGCAAAATAAGTCCAACACACACGTACATATGTACATACATCTCTATGCGTTTCAAGCGTGCATCCCTCCACGTTGCACTATTTCTTAGAATCTTTTTGCTGTATATTTTTTTGTCGTCAAGTGTCCGATGATGCGGATCGTAGATAGAGAGGCACCAGTAAACGCACCGTGAAACAGGGCAGCGACTTGCGCACGCACCTCAAGATGCACGTCGTATGCGTAGCGGCGATCGATCGGCCCACGCCGCTCGTCCCCCCCCCCCGAAAGGCAAACCGGGTTAATTTGCCCGCAAAGCTCGTTTCGACCCTCCGCAATTAACTTAAATTTATCTTGACGACAATACCGCTGGAGAGCTGCATCATGAAACACGTTCTATTAGAAGCGCAGGACACGGAAAGCCTCGGGTGGTTTATTGTCAATAATATAGCTGTGCGAATCGACTTTTCCAGGCCCATCGGTAAATAAACGACATTAACGAGGCTTACGTCTGCCAAGCGGACTCTTTACTCATTACATTTTGTATAATTTTTTAAAAATACATATATTTTTAAAAGATGTCCATTGGGTTATACTTTTGACGTTGTTATCAGCAATTCTCTGATGGTCAATACCAGCTCCATTTATCCTCATGCCTTTAATTCTCAAACCTCATTCTTTATAGAAAATATATTCTCATACTTCTGTTAATTAGCCTTGGTGAGATCACGTCTCCTTGGCAGACTCTTTTCCGATACGTATTGTGTTATTTCCTTCGTGCAATATCAGTGGAGCTGTTCCATCGGCGCAATTGATTTTGGTAATTTATATATACACAATACTTTTGTTTTTTAAGGCCTTTGTGCTGTACTGAAATAAGATTGTTATGGATCTAATATCCTCTCATTGCTTGTGTAACGATGCCGACACACATCCTTGCCTTACTAAGAGCCGTTATTGTGGACACGAACAGCTATTCCTAGGCCCTCGACTTCAGTTCTTCAGGTTCCAACTTTGTCGACTCTCCAACCCTCTCTTCCCCTTGTGCTTATCCCCTTTTATATTCCTCGAGCCCCCTTTCTGGAAGGTTCGCTCACCCCATTTCCCTCAGCCAATCCACGTCCTCCTCTAACGGTTGTCAACTGTTCCCCCCCACTGACAGTCCACCCTCGTTTCCCGTCTTTTACGTTTGAATTTCTCTCCACCAATGATTTCAATGCTCTGTCCTTAGCCAATCCTCTTTGAGGCCTCCCTGCACCAATCAGAGGCTTTGACACACTTCCTAACTGTCCGTTTGCACACATACCATGTCGGGGAAGTACTCCTTTGTTTTCGGCTTTACACGTGTAAACAAATTGTTTATTAAGATCACGAAGGACTTAATAATTAAGAATAAAGAGGCCAAATAAACAGAGTGGGGAAATAAAGGTTTATCTACCGTTTTGAGAATCAACTAGATTCTCAAAATGCCACGTGAATATCAAATGTCACTCTGCCCTGGCTGTTGTAGATTATTCAAAAGCATTTGATTCAGGGAGAATTGAAGCGGTCTTCCAAAGTATGTTGGTGATGTCCACCTCGAAATCAATGCTGTTTGGTGCTTCGGCTGTGATGATTAACACACATGGCTTGATTTGTATTATTGTGGTTGCGAAATAACAAATGAATTTGCTTTCACACATTTGAAATTGTGGTATTTATTTTGCAAGACTAACCATTGCGAAACCATTCAATAATCCTCCATGTCTTTTCGCAATGCCATCGTATTATTACTCGATGTATTTATTTACGGCTAATTTCATGCATGTATACATTGCACTGTATAACAATTGGCTCTCAATGACCTACTTTTGGCAGTAATGTCACAAGAAGTAGGTCATTTTAGTGACAATTCCATATTCCAGATGAGTATAGAGCCATATAATAACAGCAGCGCTGGGTCTCTTTAACCGGTATTGGGTTTGCAAGCACTAACAATAAACCGCCAAACCTCTTAGGAAGGCCCTCTGCCATCACTGATGTTTGGCGCATCACCTTCATAAACATTGCTGCTGTTAGGCAGCACTGATGACAAAGGCTGGCGGAAGTTATTCTTCGACTCCTCATGAAAAGCCGTGGAATTTTACTTCCTACTGCG
The DNA here is from genome assembly GCF_964198595.1 of Lampetra fluviatilis. Classification (NCBI taxonomy): domain Eukaryota; kingdom Metazoa; phylum Chordata; class Hyperoartia; order Petromyzontiformes; family Petromyzontidae; genus Lampetra; species Lampetra fluviatilis. Next base: position 3,210,689 of record NC_136299.1, read on the forward strand.
GATATGACAGAGGTCAGTTAGCAAACACCACAAACCGCTCACGAAATACCGGCCTCTTAAATGCACCACACATAATATAAACACATCTCTTTTGTTAGGCAGCACAGGTGACAAAGGCCGGTGGAATTTGTTCTCAGACTCCTAATGAAAAGCTATGGAATTTAACTTCCTACTGCGGATGTTACAGAGGTCAGGTAGCAAACGCCACAAACCGCTCACGAAATACGGGCCTCTTAAATGCACCACGCATAATATAAACACCCCGCGTCTACATGCGTTGGAATTTTATGAACCCCACGTAAAGCGGAACACGCGCACTATTGGGCGGTTGCGAATGTAGGTAATTGTGTCGCGAATGCTTCTGAGGCAGGCTAACGCTGCGGCTGTGTGCTTATCTGCGTAATGGCAGCAAGCGCTGAATCTCAGATGAAAACGGCGGCTTGGCTCTTGACATTTACTTTGTTTCTGTTCAGAAAATTATGACCGTAGGTAACGTTCCCCCTTCTCCTCCCTCCCCGTTTTAAAATAACCATATTCAGTGCCAAATGTATTTATAAAATTTCACACATTCAGATTTAACGCTTAAATCGTTTTTTTTTCTTTTTCTAGAAAAAACTAGACTGCAGTTCACTTTTTCTCGGGATGCTTCAACACACTCACTCAATGCATAATTCAAATGGAAAGTGCAGGGAGGAGAAGTTATAAAGACTGGGTAATTTCTCACACTGTCCTCCTGATAGCACGACATATTGATTTTCAAATGTTGTATTTTAAAGAATACAATGACAGATGCATCCTTCCATCGCCAAAAGAACTGCTACCGTGCTACTGCTTTGAGTTTTGAGACTTTTGTCGGGGAAAAACAGCCATTTCTGTGGCAAAGCAAGACACAACATTCGGATAAAACGTGATTTCGAACGAGGGCCCGAGAATGAAACTGAAGATCTCGGTGCTCTTGGTTAAGTTTTAAAACTAGATTTGAAGCTTTCGTGACTGCAAGGAATCATATTCTTAGGTTTTGTCGGTAAAGTCACGTAGGTAAAACATCACAATTAATGAAAATAAAATAAAATAAAAACAAAAACAAAAATCACGACGTTTCGGAGGCAACACAAGTCTCCGTCATCAGGTGGGACCGTCACAGCCGAATTAGCTTAGAATAGAATAAGTTTTAAAAGACAAATGGACCCGGCGAGAGCGGTATTTATATGGCGATGTCACAATGCATATGAAAGAGCTGCATGTGGTTATTTTAGTTGAAGTAAAGTGAAGTCTTTGGCAACGTTTCAATTTAGTTTTTATTACATTTTATGACTATAGCTGTATGTTCATGGATTACGAAACAATTTTTGGCCAAAATAAATGTTACCCCACACAGTCACCTTGGCGATAGGTACGAAGTCAAGGGAGTCGGGGAGTTGGGGGATGGGGAGTGGGGGATGATTAAATATTTTCAGGTTATAAATGTTCATAACGTCGGTGATGCTAGATCACAATCAGAAATAATTATCGCATGTCTGACAGATGATGAATGTTGAAATGGTGTAATTTCGAATAAATCTAAGATTGGATATGCAAAATTTTCATGTCAAAATTCTCTACAATTAACTTGTATAGATTGCAATAAAAGCTCTAAACATCCAACTATAGATTCACATTTTAAACGACGTAATAATATTTTAATTGAGCCTACAAGACTTAAATAAATGCCCCAGAGTATTCATTGCCATAAATATTGCTTTTTTAATATCACCCATTATTTTTGTCATTCGCAATTCACAGTCTGTCAATGAAGTTTAAGTTATATCGAATGTTATAAAAAGAGATTTACAGCACAGGTTTTATGAAAAAACTCTGAGCTGATATAAAAAAATACTGCACATGCTTACAGCCAATTTTATTATAATACATTACATGTTTCCATAATTGTATGCGGGTTCGGTTTATTTTAACACGTAAGCTTTCGCAACCAGTATTATTCATAATCAAGGTTTTTGGGTTCGGTCTGTGTGATTTTGCGTAAATGCGGCTAACATATTTCTGCCCAAAATTCTCTGTATTATGTAGTTTGAATTCACTCATATGCGGCTACGTGGTTGGACGTGGGACAACATTGCACTGTGTGTTCTGTGCCTGCTATTTAGCAGGCGGCTGTCTCGAGCGGCTTCGCTTTGTGCGCCTTTTCTTCGGAACGCATCTACTACTGCCGCGTAAAGTGAAGGCAAACCAGCACTGTAATCAGCACATTCGGTAATTGTGTTATCTTATAGCCCAAGGCCATCACGAAGGCACTGCATTTCACGGACAAGTATAGTCTGCCAGTAGCACGGTTGGCCACGTACGGTGCGAAAGAAGTTAAATACGCTTTCATACAGGGGACGATGCCGCTATTTGGTTATACCCAACTAAGTAATTTGAGAAGTGATTTACAAAAAATGTACCGTGTTGCCAGAACACGTGGCTTCCTACTCTTTTTCGGATCACATCGCGGGATCTGTAAGGTCCTCTGTGAAGCAGACGATAAATATTAATGGTTCATATATATGTTTTAATCTTTGTTCACTTCTTAAATCGTACTGTCAGTGGTAATCGAGAGCAAAAAGGTGCAGCCCTGCAATTGCTTGTTCACGCCACTGCTGGCGGAAGGGGCCTCCACTAGAGGGAGCTCTGCAGTGAGTGGTATTTGGTCTACTCTTCCACATTAACTTGACGTATTGGAAAGATGTGGGCGCACCCCACACTTCACCTTCCCAAACCACACGCCACGTGCCGATCAAACAACGATGGCATATCTATGTGACATTTTTTTGCTCATAGCAAAGTATTCAAAATAAGAATAGGTTTTACCATTTCTAGCAATAAATAGGTGTGAAGATGTTCAAACACAAAATAGATAGCTTTTCCAAGATAGGTATAGGCCATTCAGTTTCAAAGGCAATGCATATATTATCAGAGCATACTTGTTTGCATGTTTTACCACAAGTGCGTGTGGTTTATGCAGACTTGGTTCCTTGCAAAAGGTGTCTATTTGGTGTTTAAAATATCTTAACACCTGTTTTGTTGTCATAAATTCTAAAACCTATTCTTATTTTTCAAACTATGGCGTATTCCGTTTACACCGCTGGGTAAGATGTAATCGAAGCAGCGACTTCTCAATTGCAAGTCCAGTGTGCGCCCCATGACACCACCGTGGAAGCTCCCGAGAATAATCTTTTGTAACGGTACAACATGCGTTTATACTGCAGTGAATAAAACCGAATTGCGTCAAATTGCAATGCACCATTTGTATCGTGTTTGTAAAAACCACGTACTGAATGCCATCCAATCGTAATACGTGCATGTCCAATAAGGAGCAGGCAAATCTCTTTCGGCATGTTATACCCACAACAAATCCTCCACAAAACTCCAGAGGCCACACTTCAATCGATTGAACGATCAATTCCATTATTTAGAACCTGACGAGAGAGCATTAAGATACAATAGCTCAATTTGGTAGCGCGTGCTGGTGGTAGTGGTGGTGGCGCAGATTGGCACGGCAGCGAAGTATTTAGCGCGCCCTGCGGCCCGAGTTCAATTCTCACGCACGGTCAACACGAGTTGACGAATATCTAAATTGGCCCTGGGCCTCCCCGACGTCAACTCAGTCTCAGAATGAGTCCCTGGGGACCGGGGATATTTGTCTTGTCAGGTTGCTTGTCAGGTTTTTCCGAGGGGACGGGGGCCCGACATTTTTTTTTTACAAGGAGCATCATTGCGAGACAATCCATGACATGGCTATTCAAAACCAAATTGCACTCTGCGGTATTGTGCATTCGTAAAGTGAGAACGATAGCTCTAAAGTCACTGAATGTGCAGTTTCACACACACATGCACACAGTGAGATACACACACACACACTATGAGACAAAGATAAAGACAAAGATCCCCATATAGCCTTAACAGACTGTAGGAGCAAGTGCGGTTAGCGAGAACCTATAAAGGAAGGCACGGCACACGAGGGGGTTGGTGGCCAACACCACGCCTGGCCGCCTTTGTCTTCCTAGCGGCAATGTTTACACATTGCACCGGGTACTCATTTGAGGCTGAGTCGACCTAGAGGAGGCCCTGGACCAGTTCAGATAATCGTCACTGGTGTTTGCCGTGAGCGGGAATCAAACCCGGTGTAACAGGCTAAAATAACCCCTGCCCCGATTAAACCCGGGTATAGTTTGGCCCAGGCCAGAGTATACCCGTGGGGGATAAAGTGTCCTCGGCTAAACTATACCCCCCGGGGGTTTGAACTAGTCTGGGCCAGACCATACCCTCCAAGGCCAGAATATGCGCCATGTGAAAGTTCAAACGAACTTCAATAGATATCTAAAAAGCGTATAAATGGAAGTAAGAATCTCAATTTGATCAATTGAAGCATTTTTAGGGTTAGGGATAGGGTTAGGGTTAGGGATAGGGTTAGGGTTATTATTAAAGTTTTTCTGGTTGAAGCAATCAAAGTCTATGTGAAAACAGTTTTAAATAAAATGTTGTAAAAATGTAGAAATGCATGTGTATATCGCTCAACACTATTACTATCATGGGGGTATGATTTGGCCTAGAGGGGTATAATTTGGCCTAGGCCATAATATACCCCAGAGTATAAATGGGCCTAGGCCATAATATACCCGGGTATAATCTAGCCTAGGCCGTTTTAACCCTGGGTATACTACGGCCTGTTACACCGGGTCGCCAGGTTCAGAGCGCAGCGCGCTAACCACTACACTACCGCTCTCCACACTGTTAGACACATACACACACACGTTGTTTACTGTTTACCCTAAAAATACCCGCTCCTGTGCAGATTACACAACCGTAATTACCCCTGCAATGACTGATTATTGAGCGTAGCGACTACCACGTCGCGTTCTTATTTAGTGAGTTTAGCTCGTTAATTGTGTTCACAAAGTCTAGAGAAAATGTGGTATCTTCTGCGAAATGTATCCAACCGCAACAATAACGTAAAGCAATTTACAGCAAACACATTTTCTGATTGCATTTTTTCTGGTATTAGACGAGGATCCTTTCTATATTCGAGGCCATATGGGAAACCTGCTCTCGAGCCAACAGAGCTCTCTACGCTCAGCAGACATAATGCCTCGTGTCAGCAAGTATAAATAACTTGCTGTGAGGCTGTTGTTGCGTCGCTCAAGAGGGCTTGCTCTGCGTCTGCCCGCAATTGTCCGGACCCTGGGTTCGAATCCAGTGCCTCAAGAAAATAAACACGAGGTCAAGGTGAATTCTTTGCTCAAATGGGCATTGCGGCTTTGGTTGCCCTTGGTGCTCATCTCCTGTTTACAGGCCCGAGCTAGCAATCAATACTCCACTTCCCGATGACTCGGGTGAGTTTTAGCTATCGGACGACCGGGTCTGTTGAATTTCCCACAAAGTGGTGCGTTTTTTTATCGACCTGGACCGGTTGATGGGTTGAGTCCACCCGCAACCAGTATGTGAACTCGCAATCAGAAGGTTGCGAGTTCAATTTAATCACTGGCTTTGAGGTTGTTAAAAATAAAAACCAGGTTAAGCCCACTCAGATATACAGCTCTTTGGCAGAAACGACCTGGCCACAAATGATAGCGCAACGGAGTGGCTTATCATGTGGATATATATACTCTGCGGGTATGTTTCTATTGTGCCAGCTGGGTCACCAGTTGCATAAACTATTCTTAAACAGGTACATGACGATGCCACAATTCATGAACTAAAATAGATTCTTACACTTATACATTATTACGATGCCGGAATCAAGTTGTGTGCGTGAGAACTGATTACATACCACTTCTACAAATCAAGTACAAATGTTACATCTTGATTTGAGGCTTTCGTGACTGTAGGAATCCATACTCTTTGGCTCTTTCGGTAAAGTCACGTAGGTAGAAAAATAAAAGATCACGATGTTTCGATCGCAACATAAGCAATCGTCATCAGGTGAGTTTTTTCTTGCTGTGGTTGTCTCACCTGATGACGACTGCTTGTGTTGCGATCGAAACGTCGTGATCTATTATTTTTCTACCTACGTGACTTTACCGAAAGAATCGAAGAGTATAGAAATGTTAAAGTTATGATGGCTGCTTCAAGGTTCCCCTGAACTGAAAGAATGCTTTTTTTATCATCGGTAAGCTCCAGGCATAATGTAATGCAATTTGATATTGGTTCCTCTATTTTTAGGATTTGATTGATCGTCTGCATGTGTGCTCAATGGCGGAAATGCCTTTCCTGAATTTTTGCTAGGCCACTGAAACTTCCACGTTCGGTTCATGGCACTATTCCAAAACTGTACAAATAAAACCAGACAATCAAAACGTATATATTGCAAATATTCCTGAATAGAATTTAAACTAAGAATATTCTGATGCTGCATTCATTGGCAGTGGTGCTGAAGCACAATGAACATACACAAACTCAACACACGTCAACAACACTGTGGCCTCAGAAAAAAATACGTGACGTTTCAGGCCATGGTCATTGCGTGAAACGTCGCCAATTATATATACTTTAACGATTGTTTGACGAGCGAACTCAGTTTCTCAAATGGAATTGTGACTTTAATCTAAGTCAACGAGCTATACCAAGTCATCATGGGTGAATCAGTGCACATCCCTGGTTTGTATATACACACATACATACGATCGTATGAATACACGTACATGTTTAAATGGCATTCAATTGTTGCTATATGTTTTCATTTGCTACGATTAGCACGCACCTCCAATTAGCAGGGTTGGCTACGGTGCGAAATAAGTTCAACATACACACACACGTACATACTGTAGTTTGATGGATTAGTTTGATGGATAACAGTTTCATATCCCATTGTTTTTCAGGCATCGCGTTTAACGTCCAGTTTGCAACTACAAGTCAACTCGCGCAGCAAATTCATCCCCCCTCTGATGGTTGTTGCCGTTGCCTGTAACTACGGCCAGTGCACGCTGTATGTATAGTGTTTGTTTTTAACGCGGTGCCGCTGATGAGGGTGGTGCACTGATGACTTGTGCTTTGCTTCGGTTCGGCACTGACAGCGTATTTGTTCATTTTTTTTTGTCATGAAATCGTTTTACTGGTTGGAACCCCCTGGTTACACCAGCCCACAGGGGTGTGTGTCCGTCCGTCGTGCAGGGAGGGGCTGGGTGGGGAGGGAGGGGCTGTGTGGGGAGGGGAGGGTGGGGAGGGGCTGGGTGGGGAGGGTGGGGCTGGGTGGGGGGTGGGAGGGGTGGGGCTGTGTGGGGAGGGGCTGGTCACCCCGTGGTGCCCTTATAAAACTCAACGTTTAACCTACTCACGCCGGCTTGTGCCCGCCCTCACAGTCGGGCATATTTGCGGAATGCACCACGCCGACGTTGACCCTGGCTATTGACCGAGCAATCCGACGTTCCTACCAGCTCCCTCCGCAGGAATGTGTTAAGAGAGCATGACGAGGTCTCGAGATGGGCCATTTAAGGCTCTGGAGCTAACGTGTGTGATGTCACGTGGTGTGCAAGTCGATGGGTGACTACGCGCCCTCAGTGTTATCCCTAATAGAACGCAGCTTCATTCTATTCGTCGTCACCCCGTCATTTTTAACAACTTTGGTATATTAATAAACGCGCAAACATAATTTAAACTAGCAGAGCGTTGTTATTCTTGGAAGTTTATTGCCAACGGGTTCTTTGTTAATCTGGGAAGACACTAATGGTGCTGTCATGATGTTTTATTCACGCACTGCTTCATGTTTATTTAAATTTGTAGTTATTATTTATCACTTGGAAAACACTGGGCATTATTAGGTCGCTCGTTTATAGGAAATGCAGCACAATGTAAATGAGTTACGTTATTTTACAAATATGCTACGCCACTGCAGAGTTGGAGAATGTCCCACGTTCTCAAATATAAGAATATATATTTTAAAACAACTTTTTTTTAAACACGCTTTAATGAAATGTACTAAAAAGTAAAAAAAAATTGTTTCCGTTGAAGTACTTTGCATTATATATGTTTAATATACTGTTGTTGTAACAGACTAAAAATAAAAGCGTGGGGCATAATGTAAGGGACCTTGGGCAATTACAGCCAATGTCAGTTGACCGTGGACAATTAGACCCAAGCCGAAACATAACATATAAAAAAGTAACGTTTAAAAATATATATTTTTTATAAGAGAATGTAGTATTGTCATCAGTATGACATAAGTATACCAACATTGGGAAGTGGGTTAAAATTGAGTTACAAGATTTGAGGATACAACAACGATAACGATAACAGACAGAGTGAGTTAAATAAAAGTGCGTAATAAAAAAAAAGAGCAAGTGGCATGAGAGACAAACCAGTGGGCCTGTGAATTAGCTCCACGTTAGATAACAGTCCTGTGAGAGAGTCTGTCACACACGGCGTGGAAGGACTGGGTATCCATCCAGTCTGTTGTCCACACACCTCCGATTAGCACGCTTGGCTACGTACAGTGCGAAACAAGGCCGTAGCCATGGAGTCAACATTGGGGGGGACCAAATCTTCCAGGGGGTCTGGGGTCCCCCCCCCAGAAAAAAATATCTAAATTTGGAAACGAATTTCCTGCCATTTCCTGCCTAAAATATTAAATATTTTTTACTAACACATGGGATGGACTTTTTATATATTTTTTACAATAATGTCTAATAGTGTATTGTATTAAATTGCTCTGTGTTTTCTTGTTTACCTTTTCTTGTTTCATTGTATGTAATGGCAGAGATTAGGGATTCATAAAGTACAACCATAACCACAATAATATGAACAGAAATCTATGCATTGTTATATAAATGTAATAAAGGACTCTTCAAACAGTGTAGGTCTCCCTTGTCCTTTATTCGGGTTCTTGTCTCTCTCTCCCCTACGGCGTCCTCGCTCAGACCCGCACCTCCTCCACCGTGCACCCTGTAGCCACACCGCTGCTCCGCTCCGCAGCCACACCGCTGCTCCGTCTGCAGCCACACCGCTGCTCCGCCCGGCTAGCTTCCCACACTCCACTAGCTCTCCTCCGCTAGCTCTACTCCACTAACTCTAGCCCACTAGTTCTGCTGTGCCCCACGTACACCGCTGGCCGACGGTGCTGTGGCCTCCCACCACGTGGCAGTCGCGCCACCCTCTTGCCACTGCCCAGCGTGGCCTCCTCCTGTTTCCACTCCTTCTCAACTCCCAGATCCCCTCCGGTTCTCCCCCTAAATCCTCTCTCTCACGTGACCCTGACTCCTCCTTCTCCTCACGTGACCCAGACTCCGCCCCCTCTTTCCTTGCTCGCAATACATGACCCCCCCCCCCCCCCTGATGAAAAACCCAGCCATCCCCGGCTGCAACAGAACAAAATAATGCGAGCAAATTACAACCATCGGGCATCACCAGACAACGGAGATTATAACAACACAACAACAAGAACAACAATTAACAAAAGGAAAGGGACTTGGAACGCGTGCGGGTCGCCGGCCCGTCCCGAACGGGAGGCGGCCCCCCCACAGACCGCGACCGCGACGGGGTTTTAAGAGCGGCGGGATCGGAACCGCCCGCCGCTGTTGAAGGCCCGTCAACACCAAAGTCCCGTTCCCTAGAGAGACCCGTCGCCGGGGTCTCCCGCAATCGCATCCGTGGCGGGGTTGGAGGGGCAGCGGGGTCAAGTGTCCCCGTCGCCGTGGTAGGCCCACCCGGAGCAGGATTCGCTGTATCCGCCTGTGTCACGGCCGGTTCGTCTGTAGAAGGCACTACAGGCACGCTTGCAGGCTGAACGGGCAAAGTCAGAGGCGCGTGGGATGCAACAGACACCGGCAAGGCAACATTAGGAGATGACGCATCCGTCTGCAGGACCACGTAGGGTTTCAACCGAGACGTATGGACGTACCAGCGCCGCGATCCGAACCGAACACGTGCGGACTGCGGGTTAGGAACCTCAATAAGCTTAACCGGCCCCTGCCATGGTTTGTGCAACTTAGGGGAGGTCCCCGCCCGCACCTGCTGGCAGTGCAGCCAGGCCATGTCCCCCACTCGCCAGGGGGATTTCCCATCCGAGCGCCGAGCGCAATGTTCGTTCCGGGCCTGGGTCTTGGCCGTAGCCAATCGGGCCCCCTCCCGTGCCTCTGCCACGCGACGAACAGCGTCCTGAATGTACTCGGGGAGAGGCTTAAAAGGACCCTTCGCCCCCGTACCCAGCTGCACATTCTCGCGGCCGTACATAAAAAAAAAAGGTGAGTACCCCGTCGATGCATGATGCATCATCCGGTATGCGGAGAGTACCCCAGGGATATGCAAATCCCAATCAGCCTGCTTTTCGCTAACCGTGTGACATAGCATGGCCGACAGGGTCCAATTAAGCCCTTCCACCATGCCATCTGTTTGCGGGTGGTAGGGAGACGTCCGAACCTTCTTGGTTCCCAGTGCAGCACACACCTCAGCCAACAATTTAGAAGAAAAATTTCGCCCTTGGTCCGTGATAGACGCCGCCGACTGGTCGGGCAAGGGCCAAGCCATCGGCCAGCGGGAAAGATATTCCACCCTGACCAGCAAAATGTATTCCCCCTAGCGGATGGCGGGAAGGGCCCCAAAATATCCAACGCCACCAACTCGTTAATCCGAGACACCTGTATGGACTGCACTGGCGGCACATATGGGTGTTTAGGCGGCTTCCGCCGGGCACATTCGGGACACGCCCGAATGTGTCCGACGACATCAGTCGTCATGCCATGCCAGAAGTAGTCCCGCTGCAACGTCAACAAGGTTTTCTGCACCCCGAGATGTAACAAAGTCTCGGAGTGCAGAGTCTGAACCAACTCATACCGTAACGACGACGGCACCACCAGATGCCAGCGATCGTGCAACCCTTCCCTCCACATCAGCAACCCATCCCGGAGAGCGGCTCCCGGCGTCCCACCGGACAGCGGTCCCCCCGTCCCTTTCGCAGCCCGACCCCGCAAGGCCCCCAGCGACTCATCAAGCAATTGCTCGCAAATCCATACCAAGCGCGGCAGGTTCAAAACCCCATCAGCCGGTCCTGGGCATACGGGAGCCTCGGGCACCTCGACAGCTGACACAACAGGATGAGGGGATTGCGGAACCCACGTACACCTATTCGTACCCGAAGCGCAAGTGCAAGGGGATCCCTGCGGCAATCTGGAGAGTGCGTCCGCATTCGCGTGACGCGACCCCTTCCGATACTGAATTTCGAACGAAAATTCCTGCAGGGTTTCCAACCATCGTGCCAATTGGCCAGACGGTTGGTCAACTCTCAGGGCATATTGCAAAGCAGCATGGTCCGTGCGAACAATAAACGTACGGCCGTATAGATACGGCCGATAGTGGCAGAGAAAATGCACAATAGCCAATAGTTCGCGGCGAGTAACGCAGTAGCGGGTCTCTGCCGGAGACAGTACGCGGCTACTGTAAGCTACTACGTGTTCAACGCCGCCCTTGGACTGTGACAGAACGCCTCCAATCCCGGTGTCACTAGTGTCAGTATCCAGAATAAAAGGCTGATCAAAATCCGGATAGTCCAACGTCGGTGATGTCGCCAAACGATCGCGTAGGCCCTCAAACGCCGCTTCCTCCGTCGGCCCCCAGCTGAACCTCCGGCCCTTCGCCGTAAGGAGGTGCAACGGCCTAGTGATCGTAGCAAAGTTCGGAACGAACCTGCGATAATATGAAGCGAACCCAACGAACCAACGTACGTCCCCAACTGTGGCCGGAGTCGGCCAGTTACGAACGCACGCCGTCTTCTCTGGGTCCGTGGCCACCCCGTCCGCACTGACTATGTGGCCCAAATAGCGCACGGATCATTGCAGTAGGTGACAATTCTTGGATTTAAATTTCAAATTGGCGGAGCGCATCCTAGCAATCACCGCTTCCAATCTCTGCAGATGTTCCTCAAACGTGCGGCTGAAGATGATAACATCATCTAAATATATCAAACATGTCTCCCACTGCAGACCCGTTAACACAAGCTCCATCAGCCGCTGAAAAGTGGCGGGGGCAGCATTCAAGCCCATTGGAAGACAATTAAACTGAAATAAGCCCTGCGGCGTACGGAAAGCCGTCTTTTCCCTCGAGGACTCGTCCAGGGGAAGCTGCCAGAATCTCGACGAGAGGTCAAGCGTAGAAAAAAACTTCGCCCCAGACAAGGCATCGAGGGAATCATCCATACGCGGCAGGGGGTACGCGTCTGCAACCGACACTTTATTCAATTTGCGAAAATCTACACAAAATCTCAATTTCCCATCCTTTTTCTTCACAAGGACCACCGGCGCACCCCACGGACTGTTGGACGGGGAAATAATGTCAGCAGCCAGCATATCCTCCACTGCGCAGCGAACATGATCCCGCTCCGTCGGACTCAACTGATGCGGGTTCATCCGAATCAGAGCGGCATCCCCCGTATCAATATGGTGGGAGAGCAAGGAGGTGCGTCCCAAGTCGAAATCGTCCGAACTTAAAACGTCGGAATACCTTTCCAACAGCGCGCGAAGCGCGGACCGTTGGTCCCCAGTCAAAGACGCATTTTCCCGGCACAACTCGGCAATCCACCGATCATCCTGCGCCGTGGAGGCCGAGACCCCCCCTACAAGGCCCCGGCAGTCCCGGTCATCATGGGCCGTGAAAGCCATCGTAGCGTGAGCCAAAACCGTTCCGGCCGGTACACTAACATTATCCGCGCTTCCATTCAATAAAATGGAGGCTGACCCGGCCGGACAATCGTCTGTGCCCTAACCAGTGTCGAGCCACCCGTTATAGCCGTGGACGGCGATAACAACACACCCGCCGCTCCCTCAGTGCCAGGCGCCGGTTTACGATACCTCAACGGAATAAGCATCTGCGAACCAGGTGGAATATCAACAGATACCTCGGACAGCGCCTGTACCTGGCAGACAGGAGCAGACTGGCCTCAGGGCGACGGCAAGAATGAAATTTTCCGACCCCCCGGTAATTCAATACAATTGTGATCCACCCTTATTTGAATGGGCATTTTTGCCAGGAAATCGGTCCCCAATAAACAGGGCACCGCGAGGGACCTGGAAATCAACACGGTCCCTGAAGCCGACACCCCCCCAATTGATATGCTGGCGTCCACATGGCCCACAATGCCCATACTTCCCCCGTTCGCCGCTATGCAAGAGTCATAAACCGGTCGCACCCTCCCCGGCGGAATGGCCAGGAGATGGAAAATCACGTCGGAGATAATAGTCGCGGACGCACCTGAGTCCACCAAAATGCGCACATCGACCCCTTGGATCGAACCAGGCACAGTGGACGACCCAATAGCGGCCGCCACCACCCTCCGTGCCAATTTCCGCCATGACACAGGTCAATCACCGCCCCCCTGTTATTAATGGCACACGGACCGCGCGGCGATGGTGATGCATGAAATGACAGGCCTTGCCGGATGTCTGATGCGTACCGACTTGCTTGTCGTGGATGGTCCTGCCGCATCGCGTCCGTGGCCGAGGCCTCCTGCTGGGGCGGCCGCGGAATGCGAGCCCAACAATCTCTGGCGAAGTGGCCCTTAAGGCCGCAGCGGAAACACGCCAAGTCGGTTCGCCGTGCAGCACCCCCTCTGTCTTGGCGCTCCCGCGCCGGCGGTCCGGAGCGCAACCCCGCTCCCCCTCGAGCAGGCCACTGGGTGGATGCTGCCGTCAACTCCTCAGGACCCCTGTCGTCTCGAACCTAGACAGCCTTCTTCGGGTCCCACCCGGTCGCACCGCCTTTGACGGTGGGACCCCCCGTCCAAGCCGACACCTGTTTCCACCGTCGAAGGTTAAATTGGGCATCCAGGCACTTAGCCGCCGCACGGGACGTTAACTTAACACCGGCATGGGGATGCTCAAGTCCCTGGATAACTCCAACATCTTTCCCAATATCAGGGGTTCCAACAAATCGGGCTCCGTCTCCGGATACGCGGCCATAGCTAGCTCCATCACGGCGCCCCGGAATGCCACCGGCGATTCTTCAGGTGCCCGTTGCCGCTGCACGAACCTACAATGAGCATCGTCCGGGGGCTCATACGCCTCCGCCATTTCTTCAAACACCCCCTGTAGCGTCCTCTTCTTTTCGGCCTTGATGGAGCGGAAAAACCTGACGGACTCGTCATCAAGAAGTGTTGGCAGGACCTCCAAGGCTTCCACGTCCGTCCATTTCGCGGATCGTACAGCCGCTTGAAAACGGCAGGCGAATGCGCTCCAATCTCCGCCGATGGAGAACTCTTTCACAGTTGTTAGACGATGGCTGCGGGTCCCTGCTCCGCCGTCTTCCGTCGATGGTGATTTGTGCGGCAGCGACAAGATGGCGTCACTCCGCAACGTGTTCAAAATGGCGGCTCCCCGCGGTGGAGGCAGCAAGATGGCGGCTTCCCGCGGTGGAGGCAGCAAGATGGCGGCTTCCCGCCGTTCCTCCCCAGCCACGCCCAAGATGGCGGTTTCGTGCCGCGTGTTGGAGAGGGCTGACAGCGTCGGCAAGGCCCCAGTTGGATGGTCCCCGCTTGGCCTCCCCGAACTCGTCGTGGGCGTCACAAGGGTGCATAACTGTATTATAACAGCCTTCAGCGACTCAAGTTGGGCCGCCACGTGTCGCCATCCTTCGTCGGCGTCCACCAACGCGGACGGACCTGCTGAGCCGGCAACGTCCTGCAACCCCGGCGCGTCGCTCGTCCCTGCGTTGCCTCCTCCCTCCATCGTCGGTAGCGCCACCGCCGGAGGAAGATCGTCTTCAGAAGATGGTGCAGAAGATGGTGCAGGGACGTTCTTTCTTCTGAGCTGTTTTGACATGCCATTTCACTTCCGACACCAATGTAATAAAGGACTCTTCAAACAGTGTAGGTCTCCGTTGTCCTTTATTCGGGTTCTTGTCTCTCTCTCCCCTACGGCGTCCTCGCTCAGACCCGCACCTCCTCCACCGTGCACCCTGCAGCCACACCGCTGCTCCGCTCCGCAGCCACACCGCTGCTCCGTCTGCAGCCACACCGCTGCTCCGCTCTGCAGCCACACTGTTGCTCTGTGTGCCCCGCACACTCTGCTAGCTCTTCACGCCCGGCTAGCTTCCCACGCTCCACTAGCTCTCCTCCGCTAGCTCTACTCCACTAACTCTAGCCCACTAGCTCTGCTGTGCCCCACATACACCGCTGGCCGACGGTGCCGTGGCTTCCCACCACGTGGCAGTCACGCCACCCTCTCGCCACTGCCCAGCGTGGCCTCCTCCTGTTTCCACTCCTTCTCAACTCCCATATCCCTTCCGGTTCTCCCCCTAATATTCATTGGCGGCTATAACGAAAGTGGTCAAGTTGTGGTTTCCGCATAGAACCACCGCTCGGGATGCGCCAATGGGCGGTTCCAGTGTTGGGTTTTTGGTTGTACTGCGGGTTGCTCGGGGGGGGGGGGTGGCCGAAACGTCAGACATCGCGCTGAACAGCACTCGATGGTACAGCCTGAAAACGCATCGCAGAGCAGTACGTCACAGCAGCGAAAACCCACGCAATTTGGGCTCGTCTCATCAACCCCCCTTGGAGGGTGAACTGGCTCATCATTTGTGCTCCGACATGGATCTCAACTGACATCGTTTTGGGGGCTGTGAGTCGAGTGCTGTCTGACTGTGATGACACCCAAGGATAGGGGCCATAACACTGACAGGCATCCCTCTACCCTTGTACCCTGATGTGACATCCTCTTAACAGCAGATGAGGACATGATTTGAATGTGCCCTGCAGAAACACAGCTGGCTCCATCCTCTGCCGGTGGTATAACGGTGGCCAGCTGAGTCACTTGGACACACCTCACTCCACATTCCTGAGATGTGTACAATAATTGATTGTTGACTTCCCCACAAATTTGCTGCTCGTGTTATTAAAGCGCCTCGACTGGTCGATCTTGACCAGTGTTGGAATTTGTATGCTGATAAATATAATCGGAGGCCGTGGTTATCGCTATCGGCACATGGCAAAGCAACAACTAGGAAACTCAAGGGAACACCTTTAAATAATTGTGGCACTAAAGCACAAAAATCATAGCCCTACCACTCCACTACCTTCATTGCACACAGGACTCTGGATTAGTTGTGGTGAGATCTGACATTTACTTACGAATAATAATAAAGTACTGCTTTAAACAAGAGTAACCGTGCGTACACAAGAATTATGCAATTCTTTCCAACACTTGTTTTCCTTTGGAAGTATTTTTTTAGTCGCACAGTATTTGCAAACAATCCTCTATGCTCCGGTTGGTATCCCCAAGTTTTGGGGAACTCTTTCACCAATATATCTGGTGGGTTTCTCTTGGATAATAGCAACACAACTGTTTACAAAAAAAGTGTTACTATTGGACTATCTATTAAGCAAATTATCGTGACCCCACGTTATGGATGGACTGACATTCAGCCACGTTACCAGTTTTCTGCACGGCAAGTTTCGAATAGCAACATTCAATTTTCATTCATTTCAGATCATATTATCGAGAGTTATCCTACCTCCACGTTACAGCCAGACGGACGACAGGACAGACGTCCGTACAGACAGAGGCTGCTGAATTGACGCTTTCAACTTCTCATCGTAAGGTGTGAATAACGAACGCTCGTATTTCCCGATTAATGGAAGTGTCCGCAGAGCGTGGTGGTAGTAGTTATGGTGGTGGTTACGGTGGTGGTTATGGTGGTGGTGACTATGGTGGCGAGCGTCTGACCGATAAACTCGAAGGCCTCCTCGAAGTACTGGCGCAGGTTCTGCTTGTCGCTGTCGTTGGCCGGCAGGCGCTTGTAGTGCAGGCCGCCGCGCTCGTAGTGGTAGAGGGGCAGGTGCGCCGTGACGTTTAGCACCAGGCCGATGCCCAGCCGCTGCAGCTTGCTCAGGTCCTGGGCGTCCTATCGAGTGGCACGCGTGGAGCGAACGGCCGCAGCGCGCCCACAATGGCACGGGCAGAGGGGGGGGATACACGCCAGTGAGGTGGGTTGTGGACTCCCGTAGTGAAAAAAACACAAACAGTGCCGATGACAATGAGTACGCATGTCAATGTTGAACTTGTTTCGCACCGTACGTAGGCAACCATGCTAAGCGGGGGAAGGACAACAAACTAAACATCAAAAAGCGGTTCTAAAGAAATGAGTTTTAATTCTATACCTAAAAGTGCATAGCTCCAGTGACTTCCTAATATCTGAAGGAAAGGCGTCCCAGATGGCCACAGAAAGCACATCTGGCAGCGCGCGGTGCGGTAACTGTTTTTGATGGCACTATGTAACACAATTTTTGTTACTGGGTAGTAAGTGTTATTTCATAATTGCTTATGCCTAAAAAGTATAGAAAATGGCTATTATTCCCCACAAGCTTTTCTTTTGTCATTAGGACAGTGATATTTTGAAATGTACCTACTTTCAATGAGAAAATGGGCGAATTTGTATCTTTTCATTACATACCTACAAACCTAACCAGCATAGTTCTAAAGTCAAAAAAATGAGCTTCCTTACTTAAATGAGAACTGAAGCAGCCTGAAAAACAGTGGTGGAATTTCCATATTCCCATGATGGAGGCGAACCTATCAATTGGGCAAACAAAGTTGATTTCTCCACACAGTGGTATGCATTGTATCGACCCCGGGAGGAATTATGGGTTGAGAAAACCGATAGCCAATTTGAAATGGGCAACCTTCTGACGACGAGCCATTCGCTCTAGAGCTCAGCCACTGGGCTGGTATATTAGTTCACTCTTAGTTAGCCCTAATTGCAGTCGCATCGCACACTCAAGCTTTCTTACACACAGGGATATTTTCAAGTGTGAACCAATGCGGTGTTCACAAACAAAGCACCTCTTACCAGATTGCCCTCTTACGAACTAAGTCACGTTAGCGTGTCTCTATGTATCAGCTGCTTTAGACTTCTTACAAAGTGGTGCTCGTTTTATTGACCCGGGAGACACGATGGGGCCACTGACCACGATGCGAGCTAATAAGCTGCAGAATTGTGAGTTTGAACACATTTTCTACAGTGCTGCCCGACATAATCATGGCACAGAGTCTGGCATCAAATATCTAATTAACCTTTTCCTCAGTATGAAGAAAACCATCTTCACGTAAGGTCCTGCTGCTGCTCACATGATTTAGAGCCAGCTGGAGCAATTTTGGGTTTCTCTAACGGCCAAAAAAAAAATCCACTATGGACCCATTCCATGGGTCCATATGTGATCAACGATGTCATTTAAATTATATATTTTTTAATGGCGAGGGTTCCTCGTGATTGGTGGGAGGACGGTGATGGGTGATGGGCTCAATTTAACATACATTTCTCCCACCAAACGTGGCGTCCCGTGGCATCGGGTGACGTTGCCTTTGTTCGTGCGAAGACACGCTAGATGAGTACATGACGAAATTTATCTGAAAAAGAAAATAAATTGTCCTTAAAATCCCCTAAATCGATTTCTTTCTAATCCAAAACTCATCCATAGTTCCCACCCCCTCTTGGACATGGCTTGCAAAGTGTACGGCCCCACTGGCATGGAATTGCATAGTCCAACAACATCCATCTCAAGAGGCCAGAGTGATCACCCAGCGGCGGCTCCCTCTCTTCAAAGAGAAAAACCCCTACGGGAACGTCTGCTTTTGAGCGATGGGGATGCTACAAAGGTGAAGGTTGCCGTTATTCATGGCTGTTTTGGAGTCCAATTGTAATTTTTTTCATCAGAGTCTTTGTTGACATGACATGGGATGGGAATATACAGCGCTGAGAAGCAGTTGGAAGAACAACAATGGGTTTATTTTATCAGAGCATATTCAGGTATTCAAGTGTCCCTTAATGCTCTAGAATGCCTGCCTTCTCCCCCCTCCTCGTATATTGCATCAGCTGAAATCCGTGGTAAAATACTCATACGGGGCAGCACCAACAACATGAGCTATCACCATCGCGTAACCTTGATGACACATGGCGCGTTATGAAATTTCTTGCCGCTTCAGCAACTCGTACAAATAAAAAAAAAATTGGCAAATTAATTGCTTATTAATCTCGTGCAATGGCCAATCTCTCCCAGAGGCTGGTGGGGGGCGGTGGGGTGGAAGGGGGGGTGGCGGGGAGGTGGGCGACTCCCTGTGGCCTTGTGATGACCTCTGACAGCTCGCTCACAAGGGCCCTCACTGCGCGATTGGCCCCGGCCAACGTTTCTGCTCTGCAAGATCGGGCGTTGCGCGCGGCGGGGTCATTGTTGTCGCCAGGTAGAACGCATGCGCTTGCTGTGTCGCATTGCCCGCTCACACTTTTTTTCCGTACGGCTTCAGCATTCGGCCTTTGTGCCCTACTCCCAGCTGTAACTCTTGCAGGTCTCGCTTGTTGCAAACTGGACGGTGAACATCGTTGGGCCGTCGCCAGGTTAAATTACGTAGGTTGAATTCAATTGAAACCCACAATTTATTGTTACGTTATTTATCAGTTTTTTTTGGGGTACGTTGTGCGGGTATAAACGTCATTTTAATTTGTATAACCCTCCCACCACCAAGCAGAGCCAATCACATCCAGTTGTCACATGGGCAGAAATGCCAAAACAAGGGCAACTTCACGTTTGAGCTGAAGGTAAAGGTGCAGCTCTGCAATTTCTTGCTCGTGCCATTGATTTCGAATCAGAATATATACTTATGCTGGAGCAATCCGATGAGCTATGAAGCTCCTTTTCACAGATTCCCGACATAAGGACCTCCACGAGAGGGGGCTCCAGAGGGCACCTTTAGTGAGAGGGTGTTTGACCTCCTCTTCCACACTTTACCCCACCACATGTGACCTACTGATTCGACTGTGGTGAACCCATTTCTATTGCTGGTCGGACAGAGATCAGGGATTTTATTTTTAAATGTCTGTCATGTTTTTGTATTGTTTGTTGTTGTTGTTGTAACGTTCTTATCTGCCCCGTCTGGCTGGACATAAATCAACTACGCCCGCTCCATTGCGATTTATCTTCCGTGCAGGTTTTTATCCCTCCGTCATTGATTGTAATACAAACATCACTCTTGATTCCTATATGCATCATTCATAAAGACTCAACACATTTAATCAGTAACGCTCGCCCTTAAAGGTAATAGAAACGTACAGCAAACCCTCGCAATGTGCGGGTTCTGGATTTGCGAGTTTTGTTTATTACGCGAGTTACTAAATGTACCCTCTTAATGCAGGTTTTTTGGCTTAGATCGCGTAAATATAAATGAGTCGTTAAACCCACCACCCCCCGACATAGCCAATTAGTAAGGTTTGTCACGTAAACAGAACGTGCCAATTCGTTACTAGTACAGCAACACCGGTGTGTTGGAGAGCAAATCCACAACATTTACAATCTGAGTACATCGTTTCACCAGTAATTACAACCAGGTCCATCTGGCGGAGAGCCAGATTTGTGGAGAAATCCTCCTGTTTCGTTCTTAAATAGAGGGATAGATGTAATCACGTCACTTGTGAGCCCTTCACATTTGAAGGGGGCTCACGAGGAGCGAAACAGGAGGATTTCTCCACAAATTTGGCTGTCCGCCTGATGAAGCTAGTTGTAATTACTGGTGAAACGTCGTACTCAGATTGTAAATGTTGTGGATTTTCTCTCTTAACACACCGGTGTTGCTGAACTAGTAACGAATCGGCACGTTCTGTTTACGTTATGATTTACGTGACAAACCTTACTAATTGGCTGTGTCGGGTGGTGGCGGGTTTAACGACACATTGATATTTACGCGATCTAACCCAAAAAAACCAGTATCATGGATGACATTGGTAGCGAAAGCCTCCTACGTGTTAAACTAAATGTACACTAATTCTCTATTCGTTCCCGCAGGACTCCAGTATTCGTGGGCGTGCGTAGCGCCAGACCACCGACGCCGGGGAGGTGCGCGCAGAATGTTGCTACATTTGAAATGGTCTGCGAGGATAAGGCTGCCCGCCTATCCCTCAAGTCTCGCAGTCATCGCGCTCTGAACTCGCTATTGTGCATTTTTATTTCATACGTACTTAGAGTCGACTTCTTTGTACATTTTGGTATAAACGAAACGACTGTGAGGTCCATTAAGAAGAACGCGAATGCAATCGGGGAAAGTGTTGTGTTGAGCGCTCCCCCAGAGTGCTAAAATTATAATAATTGTGCGGCGTTGTTAACAAACACCGGCATCTCCCGAGCAGTCATCCTCCTGAATTCCTCACCACCACCTCCATCGTCGTCGTGGTTAATGTAGACTCGATGCCTTGCAAAAGGTGTCTATGTGGTGTTTGAACATCTTAACACCTCCTGTGTTATTGCCAGAAAGGGTAAAGCCTCTTCTTCTTTTCATCATTTTGATACTGGCAAAAAGGTCCCAAAGATAATTTTCATCTGTTTCCACCCGTGTGGGGATAAAGCGTTGCTCCCTCGCACGCGTGGGTTTTCCTGTGGGCACTGCAGTTTCCTCCCACTTGTAAAAACAACCCAGAAATTGTGCCAGAAACGTCTTAAAATAAAAACCCAATTCAATGGCCTAATCGTTGATTTCCTGAATAAATAATTTAATTATTGTTCCATTGCCAATGGAAAACACATTTGCTTTATAATGAACCATCTTTGGCCAATTCACCGTGAATATTTCTCATTTAAGGGCTTGATCGTATAGCTGGCAGCTGGTTACTTAGGGGGGCACTTACCCAGCAATATTAAGACCGTAGATTCTATCCCAGGCTCCCATGCGATATTAAATAAACTCGCCACGCTTAGCAATTTTCATGGTGTCCGCCTGGTCATCAAATGCAGTGTGAAATTAAGCATTGGTAGTATTTGGTTTACTATTCAAATCGGCCAATCCCAGCTTTGAGGTCTTATTTAGCACGAGTGGAGAGCAGATTATTTAATGGAGATCTTTAAAAAGAGCTTTATGGCTCATCGGATTCCTCCAGTATAAAAACATATTCTGATTTGCAGAGTAAACATTGCGTGAAGTCGATGATCATATAAAAAAATATGACCATTATTTATTGCTTCAGGAAAACCTTGTTTCGTTTTGAAGTGAGTTTCAAACATCGTCCTGCTTGGGATGTTTGACGAATCTGTTTGTTGAGTATCTTTGGATTGAGAGAGAAAGCTGAGTAGCCGGAGAAATCCCCTGAACGTCAGAATCAGAATCTTTATTTATACTACAGGAGGAATCGGATGAAGCTATTAAGCTCTTTTTCACAGATGTCTAGGAGGGGCAAGTCAGCAGTTTACATCAACAAACAATGCAAAAACACCGATAGGATTGCAAAGTATAGGAAAGGTAATCAAATCAATAAAAATAAATCAACTAAAAAAAAGTTTTTTTTTTTGGTTTCACACGTAGGTTTTATCCATAACAGAAAGTCTCCACAGTTCTAGGCTGTCACCTGACGAGGATGGTTGTAATTACCGGCGAAATGTCGTACTCGAATTGTAAATGTTATGGGTTTACTCTCCACCACACCGGTGTGCTGAACTAGTATCTAATTGGCATGTTTTGTCTACGTGACAAATCTGACTATTTGGTTGTGTCGGTGGTGGCAGCTTTAAGGACACACTTATATTTATGTGCTCTAATGCAAAAAAGCCTCTGTTACAGATATTTTTTAAAGCCCCCTGAGCTATTCATTATTTTTCAAAAGCGACCTGGCCACAAATTATTGCTCAACAAAGTGGACTTATCGCGTATAAATATATAGCGAACCAAATAATGTGAGAGCAAGGGAAATAAAGAAACAAACAACTGCAAATAAATTACAAAAGTACAAATGTGCACAAGCGCAGATTTGCAAACAACCAAACGCAAGTTGGGCACGGCAGCCCAAACAGCAACAAGTTCCAGACCACAGCAAGAGAGAGGGGTGAGTGAATCACGCAGGAGGTCCCAGCACAAGAGCAGCGAGGAACCACTCCCTTGACGCGGGCGGCGCCTCGCTCTACCCATTCACTTTTTCCAGGGGGCTCCCAACACGGAGCGAAACGTCGGACGTCGCTCCGAACGACACCCTGAGAACACGTCGGAGAGCTGTTATTTCAAGATGTACGCATGTATTGTGTTGGACTTCTTTCACACCGTGCGTAGGCAACCGCGCTTAACCTGAGTGTATTTTACAAGAAGACAAGGGGTTCTGCTACTTTAAAACCACACTATGAGGCATTTGTTACATGACGGGCACAATACAAATGGGAGCTGTTGCTGCTGCTTCTGTTGTCGTACAGAGTTTCTAAGTGGAAACATGTTTAACTTTTAACCTAAATGGCTGCTCACAAAAACATGTATCCCGCTGTCTCCTAAATGCTACCAATACTACTGGCAAAGGCCGTTAGAAACCTTGGAGTCGTCGCTGATCCAGGACTCTTCTTCTCTTCCCACATCTCGAATAACTACTCCCCTCCACACACTCTCCTACCTCTGCCCTATCATCTCATTCTACTCCCCTCAACACACTCTCCTACTTCTCCCTATCATCTCACTCTACTCCCCTCGACGCACTCTCCTACCTCTCCCCTCTCATCTCACTCTACTCTCCTCCACGACTCTCCTACCTCTCATCTCACTATACTCCCCTCCACGTACTCTCCTACCTCTCCCCTCTCATCTCAATCTACTCCCCTCCACGCACTCTCCTACCTCTCCCCTCTCATCTCACTCTACTCCCCTCCACGCACTCTCCTACCTCTCCCCTCTCATCTAACTCTACTTTCGTCCACGCACTCTCCTACCTCTCCCCCTCATCTCACTCTACTCCCCTCCACGCACTCTCCCGCCTCTCCCCTCTCATCTCATTCTACTCTCCTCAAACACACTCTCCTTCCTCTCCCCTCTCATCTCACTCTACTCCCCTTCACGTACTCTCCTACCTCTCCCCTCGCATCTCAATCTACTCCCCTCTACGCACTCTCCTACCTCTCCCCTCTCATCTAACTCTACTCCCGTCCACGTACTCTCCTACCTCTCCCCTCTCATCTCACTCTACTCCCCTCCACGCACTCTCCTACCTCTCCCCTCTCATCTAACTCTACTCCCGTCCACGCACTCTCCTACCTCTCCCCCTCATCTTACTCTACTCCCCTCCACGCACTCTCCTACCTCTCCCCTATCATCGCATTCTACTCTCCTCAAACACACTCTCCTACTTCTCCCCTATCATCTCACTCTACTCTCCTCCACACACTCTCCTACCTCTCCCTCTCATCTCACTCTACTCCCCTCCACGCACTCTCCTACTTCTCCCCTATCATCGCATTCTACTCTCCTCAAACACACTCTCCTACCTCTCCCCTATCATCTCACTCTACTCCCCTCCACACACTCCCCTACCTCTCCCCTATCATCTCACTCTACTCCCCTCCACACACTCCCCTACCTCTCCCCTATCATCTCACTCTACTCCCCTCCACGCACTCTCCTACCTCTCGCCTATTATATCACTCTACTCCCCTCCACACACTCTCCTACCTCTCCCCTCTCATCTCACTCTACTCTCCTCCACACACTCCCCTACCTCTCGCCTATCATCTCACTCTACTCCCCTCCACGCACTCCCCTACCTCTCCCCTATCATTTCACTCGACTCCCCTCCACGCACTCTCCTACCTCTCGCCTATCATCTCACTCTATTCGCCGCCACGCACTCTCCACTCCAACATCCAAGGCTTTTTGTCAAAGTCCTCAGTCAACCTTGACTTAGTGGGAGGTTGCTCATTCTCCTCTGCTGGCCCCACTGTCTGGAGCTATTTAACTTTTTTCTCTACTACTCATGTCTGACTGATTCTCCTTCTCCGCATTAGAGAAATGTCTCATGTTCGATACAGCATCTTGAGATGCTATATAAATAAAATAATAATTGTATCATGCTATTAGCGTAGATATTAATGGGTTGCATTATTTATCCTTACTACGTCTGCCACGCACGATGTGATGCATTTTAATAAGCTTGATGGGTAGAGTCTTAAATGGGAATTAGCAGCTGCGTTAACACTGCCATGAATGGAAAGTGCCTGTTCATTAATAATTCACGTCATCTCGTCTTAATTATTTACTGGCAATGCCAATTGGCTCACATTTGAGTGCCTGACCCAATAATATAATTGTGTAAATTATGCTATGTTGAAAATTATGAAGCTTAGCTATTTCAAATTTAGTTAATTTCCAGAAGAAATATTAATTCCCTTAATTTCCGTTGAGAAGAAAATGACAGCAGTATGTCTTCCGCTTGCAGAATCTGTTGGGGTCCTGGGCCTCCTCTAGGTCGACTCAGCCTCAAATGAGTACCTGGTGCGATGTGTACTCGTCATCACCATGGCAAAGATGAGGGCTGCCGGGCGTGGTGCTGGCCACCCGCCCCCTCGTCCGCCATGCCGGCCTTCATAGGTGCTCGCTAACTGCACTTGCCCAAAAAGTCTGTGCAGGCTATATGGGGGATTTTTGTCTTTGTGTGTGTGTGTACCCCGGATTGAATCCAATACAGCCCTGCAATCTCTTCCTCGTGCCACTTCTGGCAAAAGGGCCTCGACGAGAGGGAGCTCTGCAGAGCCCCTCCAGAGGCATTGGCTCTACCCTTGCTCACTAAGCAGACATCTAGGAAGAGGTAGGAGTACCGACTCTTTACCCCCACCACACGCGGACCTGCTGATTAACTGTGGTGTACCTATTTATATTGCTGGGTGGACAGAGGCGGGGGGCGGGGGTTGAGATGCAAGAAACTTCATTGTTTTAACTGCCGTGACGGGAGGTCGGACCGGCGCTCTCTGCGTTGCAAACCGCAGTGTGCTGAGCGTTGCGCCATGGACAGCATCCTCTCTCTCTCAATGAGAGCAACGGAATGCGCTCAGAGCAGGGGACCGAAGAATATCTGCAGTGTCGTTCCCAGTCGTGTGTACTGCTATGTAAACTGAACAACTATTTTATTTATTAACCAGATGAGGCCCAATCTTTTTCAGAAGCGACCTCGCCACAAGCGATAGCTCAACGAAGTGGCTCATCACGTGGAAATGTATAGCAGCCAAATAATCGAAATGCACGTTGAATGTAAATGTGGAGGGAAAAACCGGGAGGAACCCTGAGAAAATTCCACGTGACCACGGGGAGAGAGAACGTGCAAACTCCAAAGATACAGACGTCAGGGTCAGAATGGGGATGGAACCCACGACCTCCTTCATACTGAGTGAGGTAGTTAACATCACGCCACCACGACGCCTTATATATATGCGTGGTGGGCACGGTCTAATTATGCAAAATGTTGATAACACTGAAAGATCCTATGCTAGGTTCACAACATAATAATTTGTTGAATGACAATGATTAGCACCCCCCGTATATGCCAGGGCGTCTCAGGGCACTTTACATCATCACAGCTCATCTCCCTGCAGGCAAAAGGTGACTCAGCACTCGGCCTGCAAAACGGACATTAGTCTGCCAGAAGGTGCAAGCAAATTGCTACGTAACACATTCCTGCTGCGGAGGGAGCTGGTAGGAACGTTGGGTTGCTCGGTCAATGGCCAGGGTCAACGGCGGCGTGGTGTATTCCGCAAATATGGCCGACTGTGAGGGCGGGCACAAGCCGGCGTGAGTAGGTTAAACGTTGAGTTTTATAAGGGCACCACGGGGTGACCAGCCCCTCCCCACCCAGCCCCACCCCACCCACCCCCCACCCAGCCCCACCCTCCCCACCCAACCCCTCCCCACCCTCCCCTCCCCACCCAGCCCCTCCCCACCCTCTCCACCCAGCCCGACCCCTCCCATTTTTGGATGCACGACGGACGGACGAACACAATAATCCCCTGTGGGCTGGTGGAACCAGGTGGTTCCTACCAGTATAATTCCCATTGAGTAACAGAGCAACATCCGCGCGTGGAAATGCATGGCAGTGGAAAGAGCTCGATGCACGACGTACATCGTTTTGTGGATGTGAATCTTTTGACCACATCTGGCGCGACTCATTGCGAAAACAAGAGTGATCCCCCGCTTCACCGGAGAGGAAATGGGGGATGCGTCTCCACGTTCGCCGGCAGAGGGTCACATCGGTCGCTCATCTGATACATTTCCTCGAATTTGTTTTTATATTGTTGAACACCATAATCCTTGTAATGGCATCGGATTTAACCGCGGTTCACTGAAAGGGCACGCGTGTAAATGTGGACCACGTAAAAGGCCCCCCCACCCCCTTCGCAGTGCACGGGGAACGGCAGGCAGAGAAGTCTGCGAATGAAAGTTTGGTTGCGGTATTTTATCGGGTGCCTTTAAACAGCTGAAGACGCCGTGACATTTTGGGATGAATTCTCGGCACAAGGAAAGGTTTGTATGGTCGTACTAAAGACTGAGTTGCAAACAAGTGCACAATTAATGTAAAATCGAACTGAACTACGCACTTCATGTATAAGGTAAAGTAAACTGCAATGCGTGCATTTTAAATATTTAAATCAAGAGAGTATACCAATTCAGAAGGCATTTTACACTGGGGCATACGCCTAAAAAGACAAACATCCCCCGTATGGCCTTGAACAGACTGTTGGGGTAAGCGCTGTTTACGAGCACCTATGAAGATTGCCATGGCACACGAGGTGGTGGGTGGCCGATATCACACACGGTCGCCTTTGTCTCCCCAGTGGTGATGTTTACACACCACACCAGGTGCTCATTTGAGGCTGAGTCGACCTAGGGGAGGCCCGGGACTGGTTCAGATATTCGTCACTGGTGTTGGCCGTGAGCTGGAATCAAACTCGGTTCGCCGGGTTCGAAGTGCAGAACGCTAACCATCACACTACCGCTCCCCACACATATGCTTACATACACTTACATACAGATGGATATTTAGATATATCTATATGTAGGCAAAGTATTGTTAACAGATGGATGGACATATAAACAATGCAGTAAGCAGACAATCCGGCGTTTTTTTTATGGCTCTGGTTAAAAAAACATTCGATCTGTCGCAAGCGCAGTATTATGACTGCCAACACCTGTGTGTGGTATTTTGTCAGTCAGCAGTGAGTGTCTCGAGATCACCTTCCTGATTTATATCCAGGCACGTGAAGCAGCCGCACGCATGCGCGAGATTCGGCTGCGGAAATTTGCACGACTTTTTCCTCTTAAAAAAAGATGAAGAGTGACTTCTCTCAGCCGATCGCAACTGCCGAGCACATTACAAACGAGAACGATATTCCCGAATATATCGAGGTCATTTACCTTTGATGTATTTACGAGAAATAGGGATCCTGCTGTGGTATCAGAATCTTTACTGAAGATTGGCGGAATCCGAATCTCATTTTTTCACAGACGTCCAAGTTATGGTTTGCACGCTGGAATTTAATTTGGTCTCCCGGCGCGACAGTCAAAACAATTGGCAAGATTTTGAAATCCTGCCCCTCTTTCGCGTCGCTTCACCCGGCAGAGCAAATGGGCGCACCACGGCAAGTGGATCGGTGAGTGGATTTCAGCGGGGGTAGCGGGCAGGTACACTTCCCGCCTCTTCGACGATGTATGGGCAGCGTTGAAGAAGAGGTCAAATCGCCTTGAGAGAGAGGCTCTCTGGAGCTCCCTCCAGTTGTGGCACCTTCTGGCAGCGGTGGCGTGAGCAATCCAGCTGCCACATTTACACTCTCTACTACAGAGACTTTGCCTCTCAGGTTCAACGAGGATAATCCCAAGAATCTTATGCCGTACGTGTAAAATATTATGATAACAGCCTGGTTACGCTTACCCATTCCAAGACATCTGGGCAGCGTGGAAGAGTACCAGAATCAGAACATTTACACTGGAGGAATCCGATAAGCCATAAAGCTCTTCTCAGAGATGCCCAGTGGTAGGCCAAACGGCCTGTGCAGCTCCCTTTACCAGCGGAGGCACCTCCCCCCACCCGCAACATCAGCGGCACGAGCGGGGAGAAATCGCAAGCGGGCTGCACCGATGTAACCACTTTTTTCCAAAATCAAAATTCACCTGCTCGTTGCCGAGGAAGAGGAAGGGCAGGATGGGGGAGATGTCCGCATTCTCGATGTCCGGGGTGGAGGGCAGCGGGGGCAGCGGGGGCCCCACTGCTCCGCCACCGGAACCGTCCACGGGCTGCAGGAAGCTGGCGCACAGGCTCTCGTGCTGCTGACGGAAGCTGCTGAGGCCTCCTGCACGCAGGGCACCGCACCGGCACCGAGGGGGGGGGGGGAGCGACATCGGATCAGTTTGGGGGTCACGCGTGGCGGCTGTCGTCGCCCGCGACCGGCAAGACTGAAGACGCGTGAGATGTTAACCACCTCGTCTGGTATGCAGCAGGTGGTCGTGGGTTCGATCGCGACCCCCTGATGCCTGCTGTGTATGTGGCGTCTGCATGTTCTCCCCGTAAATTGCACTCACTTCAGTTGGTGGTTGGCATTCGAAGTGGATTGTGACCCTCAAAGGAACGGTGTCGACTCCCCCCCCCGCCACGTGATCCGTGGATCAAACAAATCACTCGAGACGCAGGTGTACGGCAGCAAGAGCAGTTTAGGCAAATGCTGTCACAAGAGGTCACACGTTTGGCACAACGGTCCTTCACTGACTACGTGTGATGAATGTTCTCCCCGTGTTCGCGTGGATTTTTCTCCGGGTCCTTCGGTTTTTCCCTCCACATTTAGAATCGGCATGCATTTAAGAGTATTTGGCTGGTATACATTTCCACGTGATAAGCCACTTTGTTAAGCTATCATTTGTGATGAGCAGGTCGCTTCTGAAAAACAGCGATATAGGAGCTCAGTGGGCCTTACCTGGTAAAGTAAAAAAGTTTAGTTTTAGTTTAGAATCGGTAACTCACAAGAGCTCAACGCGGCCATTTCCGTTGGCGCCACTGTACATTGCCATTCCTTTAAGTTCCACAGTCCACAGTCATACTCTAAGGTCTGCTCTTGCAGAGTGGGTATTTATATATTTATACAAAAATGAAAAAAAGGCCTAAAACATTGCAAAGAAAATAGGTTTAAGGGAAAACAAATGTTGAGCAAGAATTTAAGGAAGCTATTAGTGCGTGTTCAAATAAAGATTAGAGCATGACGACGGTATGCGCGTTTTTGAGATGTGGAGATTTAAATCTAGGAGAAAGCAGAATGTGAAATGTGGAGCAGGAGGATTTAAAAAGTAGGCCAACATAAAAAAAACATTAAGAAGTCGTACAAAATAGTGAGAGAAGAGAAAATAATACCGCAAAATACTGAGGGCAGAACCGGGAAGGGAGACCAGTCATCACTTGGAATCATTTTAATCGGCCTGACTGAGATGTCCGTTGGCATCTCAAATAGCGATGGGGCAAGCGCCTTCGTGCAGGGAGGGGCTGGGTGAGGAGGGAGGGGCTGGGTGGGGAGGGGAGGGTGGGGAGGGGCTGGATGGGGTGGGTAGGGCTGGGTGAGGAGGGGAGGGTGGGAAGGGGCTGGGTGGGGAGGGTGGGGAGGGGCTGGGTGGGGAGGGTGGGGTTGGGTGGGGGGTGGGAGGGGTGGGGCTGGGTGGGGGGGCTGGTCACCCCGTGGTGCCCTTATAAAACTCAACGTTTAACCTACTCACGCCGGCTTGTGCCCACCCTCACAGTCGGGGATATTTGCGGAATACACCACGCCGCCGTTGACCCTGGCCATTGACCGAGCAACCCAACGTTCCTACCAGCTCCCTCCGCAGGAATGTGTTTCAGCGACTGATGTGTGTGTCCATTTTCTTGTGTCGTGAATCCCGAAATAGCCTGATGCTCCAGCTAACAGTCCCTTGTCACAGACGAGTGAAGGTGCAATAAGGTTCCGGGTCAGATGTCGATGCAAAGGCAGCGCCTTAGGCCTCAGTTTAACACGTCGGCTTTCGTGATCAATGTTATCCATAATAAAGGTTTTTGTGTTCAGATCACGTAAACTATAAATGTATCGTTAAACCAGCCACCACCACTCGACACAGCCAATTAGTGAGGTTTGTTACCTAAACAAAGCATGTCAATTTGTTACAATTGTGGGTTACAACATTTACAATTGTGGGTTTACTCTCCAACACCCCGGTGTGCTGTACTCGTAATGAATTAGCACGTTTTGTTTACGTGACAAACCTCACTAATTGGCTGTGTCGGGTGGTGGTGGCGGGTTTAACGACCCATTTATATTTACGCGATCTAACCCAAAAACCTCTATTATGGACTTAAGGCCTCGCCTGCACTTTCCTCTCTCTCGACCAGGGGTGTGGGCTACTGTGTGTGTCTCGTGGTATCCGGACATCTCCATTTGTTTACCGATGGCTCGAAAACTAAAAAAAATCGCGCTATTTTTGAGTCCACGTATATCTCCCTCTTAACAAGGCTACACACTTGGGGTGACAGTGCCTTTGCAATTGCGGCACCTAAACTCTGGAACTCCTTTCCCGTTCGAGTAAAGTCACGTAGGCATAAAATAAAATAAATCACGACGTTTCGGGCGCAACACAAGCATCCATCATCATGATAACCATTCATTAAACCAAGGCAGCATCCCATTTTTCATGGTATTTGAAAGTAAAAAAAAAGTATTTTTTCCGACAAAAAGTAAATTCCTAATTTGCAATCTGAGCTCACACTAGTCCACAGTGGTACTCTCTTTTTTCACAACAGCAGGCCACTTGCACAGACCACTGAATCTGTGTTCAATTGGCAAGCACGACGAGCAATCAATGTCCTCCATTTAACCAGGTGGCAGCCAAGGCCAGCCAGTCCATTTTATTGACATTTCGAATTTAATAAAGAAAAATTCCCCTGGAAAAGCCTAAACTGCTTAAACTGCCCCATGTTTTGTGTTTTTTTCCAGGGACCAAATTCATGACGAAGGTTTATATTGATATCGCCGCTGCTTTCACAAACATAAACCTCACACGTAGCCTTGGGTTAAGCGTAGCTTTACAAAATGTGTATAAGACTAAGTTTGTCCCTTGAGGTGCTCCATATTCAATGTGATTAAGGACCATAGAAAGCTTATGTTGGGGAGGGGTTTTGCAAGCATGGCTGCGGTTGAGGCCAATATTGTTTCCTGCACTAACTTTTATGACATCAGTATACAGAGAGCTGAGCGACTGTGCTAAATAGGCAGACATGGTAAATAGGCTACACATTGATGATTTTCTGATGGGAATCGATAACAGACAAAGGTCCCCTGTGTAGCCCACGCAGGCAGTCGGGGCAATTGCCGTTAGCGAGCGGAACCTATGAAGACCGGCATGGCGCACGAGGGAGTGGCGTGGCCCGCACCACCCTCGGCCGCCTTTGTCTCCCCAGTACTGATGTGTACACACACTGCACCAGGCATTCGTTCAATGCTAGGTCGACATTGGGGAGGGCCCACAGACGGTTCAGTTTTTCGCCACTTGATGTTGGCAGTGAAAGGGAATTTAACTCGGGTTGCTCGGTTCGTCATGCAGCACAGCTGCACGCGTTTATAGTGTAGCCACTCAATTAAGTTCCCCAAGAAGCTCCCCCAACGTCGGACACCGTGCCGAATGACACGCGGCGTGACCCGCGTTGACATCGCAGCGCTACAACACGAGTGAGAGTTCCCGCACACGTCTGATTCTCCTTGGTGACAAAGAAACCCCGAGGTTTCGTCTGCCTTGAGTTCATGCGTTACCATAAATCCTGAAGGATATTATGAATACCCAAGATAAAACAAATCGTGAAATACATTCTGAACAAAATATGAAGCAGTTTCTCTCTCTCTCTCTGAGAATATAAATTCCCGTGGAGTTCTTCTCAATGTATTTATGCTGCAAACATCCCCAAGGTGCTCACTGACCCCTTTACATGCCACCCCTAGGCCCAAATAATAAATGTGACAGTGTGCTCCTGGGTTCAGTGTGGTAGTTTTCCATCAATTCCATCAAAGTAGAAGCCATGTAAGTGTAGATGTGCTTTTTTTCCTTAAAACCTCTGGGATAGAGGTCCTGCTTTAAATTAATGTTCAGTTCTGAAAGAGAGATGGGAATAACTCGGTCAGCTAAATAATAGCCCAGCGGTCATTGATCATGCTCACCGATGATCCTGTTCACATAAAGCCAATGATTTACTTTCTATTGACACCGGGCTATGTGTTGTGGCATATGAAGTGCAAGTACATAGCACAATATAATATAAAGAGGACATTAACATCCATGGGCCTTAATCAAGAAGTCCATGGGCTGTATGCATGGTGGCCCAAAAGTCAGGACATATTGTTATTTTATTTAACACTGGAAATTTAAGCATGTTATATTGTGTATTCTTTAAGTCAATATTTTATCTATGATCATTTGTTTTCTTCTTCTTCCTGTGGGGGTCACCTCAAATCAGTGGTTTACAAAACTCGACCAAAAACCCTGACTGAATTGAGACCACAAAACACAATTGATGATTGTTAAAAAATTACAGCTGGAATCCAAAGTAAAATGTCTCAAATTAATTTCGGAAGAGAATTAATGCCTGCATTAATGTTAATGTGAGTCAGTTTGAACGTTTGGTAAAAATAAATTAAATAACCCTATGTGTCCTGACTCTTTTGGGCCACCCTGAAAATGTGACATTATTTTTTAAGAATAGGACATTACTGATTGGATACTACACCATCCTCCTCGGTCGTAGCTCCTGGGAGATAACAAGAACCACAAACTTGGACATCGCGTTAATGTTATTTTATTTTTGGGTTCTGTTTGGTTACATTACCCCCCCCCTTCTCCCATTTTCTTCCTCTCCCCCCACGCCCCCCCCCCTTAAATACACTGTTCCCGATCGTTCGTTCAATAATTTTGAGCGTGCCTAATGTTTAGTCTGTTATACGTTACCCTTACTTTTTTCCCTGCTGTTGAAATTCCCACCGTACTGGGTTATTTAATTTTAAAAATGTTTTCTAATGTAAATACAAAAAAGGAATAGAACAGTATGGTTTCTGTGCCATCGTTTAATGTTTTTTTATTCCAAATATCCAATTACCCACAATGCCAAGTTCAGAAATACATTTATCTTGTATGTATGTTGAACTTCTTTCACACCGTACGTAGCCAGTCGTGCTAATCGGCAGCACGAAATGAACGTCTCTGAAAACAATGCAAAGAAGCTGAAAACGAACGGGAGGTGGGGAGGGGGGTTGCCTCTTGTTCAACCAGGCAAGAGGGCGACAGCAGGCCACGCCGTAGGCAAGCAGACTCGTTCATAATTCAGGAGGAGCAAGCGGGGATTTTCTTCTAGGCACGGTTACTGCATGCCAAGCCCCGTGCACACCGCCTGTCAATGCCTCTGAATCACAATCTGTGTTGATCCTGGAGAAATCCGACGGGCTGCGGAGCTGTTTTTCACAGGTTTCCAGTAGGGGCATGCGGTCAAAAAGTCACAACGATGAACGATAAAAACAACGATGGGAGTGCAGAGTATAGGAAAGGTAAGAAAATCACGAAAAGTAAATACGTAAAATAAAACGTAACTATTTTTTTTTAGTTTACCAGGTAAAGCCACTGAGCTATTGAAGTGGCTTTTATCGTGTGAAAATGTATAACAGCAGCCTAACAATCTATATACCTAACAAGTGTCTGTCTGCAGACCGGCCGCAAAACCGTTGAGCCCTTGCAAAAAAAATGGTGTCTGAGAATAATTCCTTATCCAGAAGAACTTCACGATGGCGCTCGTTTTCATGTGTTTTTTTTAAATCACCACCAGTAGAAACGAAGACGTCTATGCACGTAAGGTTTAAAGGGTTATAGGTGCAGCTCTGCAATTGCTTGCTCATGGGACTGCAAGGCAGAATGACCTCCACTAGACTGAGCTCGAGAAAGCCCCTCCTCGCGAGGTAATCTTGGCCAACTCTTCCATGCCGCTCAAACGAGTTGGAAGAGGTTGGAGTCCCCACGATTTGCACCTCCGATTTGCGCGGTTGGCTACGTACGGCGCGAAATTAATTCGACGTACATACGTACATTTTACCCCACAACACATGGCCTGCCGTTCAACTGATTGGGGGTACCGATGTATGTACAGAGGTGGGGTGGCCAGAGTTCACAAATGCCGCCGGGAGAACGAATCAAACCGACAACCTCTGGATTCCAGTGAGCCAACCATTACACCCACGGGAAAAAAAACCCAATGTGTAGTATATATTCTGTACAGTACTAGTATTGCGTATGGCAGCATGTACAGGAGTAAAATGCCAATGTTCGGGTCTTTTCCGCGATGAGAGGGCTTCAGGAGAGAGTTCGTGTAGTTTTGCTGTACCTCCTCTGGTGATGGGGCGCAGGCTACAGTGGTTATTTTTTAATAGTTTGGGGTGCATGGCCACCGGGGCGCTATGACCGGTCTTTAATATATATCCATGTGTCTCTATGAATCTCTATGGGTTTACGATGTGGACCAAAGTTTGGGTTGCGTAGCCACAGTGGCACAACTGTGGCTTGTATTTCAAGTCCCATTTCATAATGGAGGTGGGCCTGTTGATGTTCCCATGCGGTCGATGGTGACAGCAACCACAGCATCTTCTGAGGAGGGATCTCAAAGCCGGGAGGTGTGACGTTTGGGTCGAGAATTAGGTGTTTATTCTGAACAGTGCTAATTTACGTGCAGCACTGTACACAAACAAGCATGAGATCTGGCATCCGACGACGCCCGGTTGTGCATCGCGGTCCGTCGGGGCATCTGCTGTCAGCGAGCACCAGCGCTGGATTAAGATGTTGCAGGCGCTTGTGGGGTCTCCAAGGGGCCCTAACCAGTTAATGGACGGTGCGGAAATAACTCTTGAGACTGGTCTGCTGACTGAGCAGTGGAAAAGGGTCCACAGATGGTCACCACTTAAGCCCCCCTCCCACCAGGAGTGCCACGGGGCCCTGCCATGTGGCGTAAATGCCAATAATTAAATTATGACCGAGTGATTTCCTCTTAAAACTGGCACAGCACCCCAGGGGTTGCTTTTAGCGAAGCTGACCTGGAGGAGATCCAGTCCAGGTTAATAGACTCCCATTTATTTATATATCTAAACCAGCAGTGGTTTAGACTTGACTCGACACTGATGTCAGCCGTGGCCGGCAATTTGAACTCGGGTCACGAGGTCTAAACCGTTTGCCCCCTACCTAAGTGCCGTGCAATCCACTCGCCCTGCAACGTACAGTGCGTACTGTATTCACGATCAACTTTCCCTTTATTTTGTTACGAAGATAAAAATGTTTTGAAGACCCTGAGGCCACTTGTTTTTTTCTGTCTCTCTCTCTGTCTCGTGAAAATTGCTTCCAGAGAGCGAGGTGATGCGCTCGGGTTACTACTACGACTGCTTGCAGGCTGTTCCCATGCCTCACCGCTTGTTGGAATGTTATTGGTGTCTCCCGTCGAGTCGAGCTGTCTGAGACAATTGACATTGTAAGAGTCAATCAGCTTTAGCCCCTGCCCTGCCTGCCGTGGTAAAAGCTTGGCAAATACAATGCAATGGCAGCAATAAACACTTACATGGATTTATATAACTCGAGGAAGAGGGGGTGGTGGAGGAGATGTTGAGGGGGGGATTGGGGGGGAGATGTACATGTAATTTAAAATTAAACGTGTTTGAACATACATATGGGTTATTGCGGAGTCTTTGAACGCAGGATGAGGTATCTATGATTAAATGCGATGAAGATTAACAATGAACCATGTAGAGACATTAATAAAGCGCACAATAATCCGTTTATTTTGGGTGAGATCACCGCGTTGGTATAATGTAATTTTTAACTATAACCATCCACCACATGCCAAAGCCAATGAAATTAAGTCGTGTATGTAATTGCCAAATATGGCAATTGATTTGGTTTAGTTGCAAAACCGAGAGGAGTGTTGAAAACCAAGTAACAGTTTGAACATTTTGTATGACGTTTCACTGTAAATTACACCCGGCAAGTCAAGAAACTCTTATCAATGACACCTTGAATAGAGCTGTTTGTTGCTGACCGTTTGGCGTTTTAGGCCTTTGGACCTTTGCTCAGCAACCCTGATTTAAAAAACAAAAACTCCACAATATTGTACTCTTAGCTATATTGAATGGGTCACCATCTGCCTGTGCGCAGTGGGTCCTCCTCTGGCTACACGTATCATATTTAATTGGGCCTCTGTGGATATGTCCGTACTCTATAAGCACTGAGTGTGGCTTTAAGCTGAATTAAATGTCAAACCAAAATTGTAAATGTTTGTGCTTGATATGATCAGCAATTGGGAAACTTGTTTTAACTAATGCTGAAGGACGAACACGATCTGATCCTGATGCACCAGGACTGCAGGACTTCTCTACTTATGAACGAGTTAGGTTCCAGAGGTCTATTCGTAAGTCGATTTGTTCGTAAGCCCAACTTTACTCCTGTCGATTCCAAACATGTTGTAAGGCACGTACACTAAACACGGGGAATGGTTTTAAAAATTGTACAATCTCCTGGTTCTTCGTGTTCTGCATCAGTGGATGCCACCACCGCCATCTATTGCGCAGCAATTTAACTTACGACTCTCAGTCCGAACAGGCAACTGGACATACAGACAGATTTGTTCATATCTCTGAAAATTCACGAGTCGAATGTTCATACGTAGAGGAGTCCCTGTAATACCGCCGGCACATCCGAGCCGAGTCAGCGTTGGGAGCCTCACAGTACGAGGGGTCTTTCCACTGCTCTTTTGCCGGGCCCGAGATGGAACCAAACTGTGAAACTCTGGCCTCACAAGAACACATTTGAAAATAGCCTCTGGTCGAACACGGCCAGAGGAAGTATTCATTATTTTTCAAAATAATATTTGACATTTAAAACTATTAAAACTTTTTTTTACCAGGTAAGGTCCAATGAGCTATATAGCTCTTTGTCAACGAAGTGGCTTATCTCGTGGAAATACATAGCAGCCAGATACTCTAAAAGCATGTTAATTCTAAATATGGATGGAAAAACCGGAGGACCCGGAGAAAAATCCACACGACCACGGGGAGAGAGAGAGACACGCAGAACTCCAAATATACAGCAGGTGTTACAGTCGGGATCAAACCCACAATCACCTGTATACCAGGCGAGGTAGTTAACATCTCGTTACCGCAGCACGGCTTAGGTTTTGAAGTGTAAAAAACACAACCTAGCGTGCCTCCAGAGGTGTGGGCATTGCCAAAGCGCGGCTGAGCCGTACATTGGATAAGAGCTTATAACATAGCTGTGACAAAGACAGCATTTGTGCCTGTTATTAATTAATTTCATTATTCATAATTCGTTGGTGCCGTGTAAGTGATCATTTGCGGGTAATTGGGATGATTGATAATTGTTCGACGAGCTTAGCACGACAAAGGGTGTTGGGCGTGCAGTGTGCACTCGATGAGAGATTCGCCTTCCACTCTGAGCAGGCTCCTGTTGGGCGCGCTAACAAAACTCCACCGTGGTTTATCGCCGGCTCTCTCGATGCCTTCCTTGCGTGACGCCGGCGACTCGGGGACGAGATGGGGGTCTCCAGTTACACGTTACCTTTGCGGGCGGCGAGAGGGGAATCCAACGCGAGTCAATTGTTGTACTGTACTACGCTCCCACCGCCTTCACCAACTCGCACGCGCCCACGTGTGTTGGGGCATTGTCAAGTAAACCACTCGGGACCCATATAAAGCGTAGAGAGATCCACATCCAGCAGTGGATTGGCAAAACACTGTGTGCGTGTACTTATAGGCAGCATGCAAGAGTATAAAATGCCCTTTGGAGGGCCTCCCTTCTCCACCATCTGTGATGGCATGATTGCTGAATGGATGCAGGGCTGACCTCTAACATAGGGAGGGTTTTGTTACACCCACATTTGGTCTGAATATATTTTTTTGCCACCAAAACCGATGTTGTTGTAGCGAGCAAAAGCGGGCTCAAAAATAAACACGATCTCTCGACACGAACAATAGGAGTTCGTGATTGGTGACACATGTTTCACTGAGTGTTTGGGCTTACAAAACAAACTGCTGACGTTTTTATACGCACGTATGCATGTCAAACTTTTCCGCACTGTACGCGGATAACCGTTAAATGGTAGTTTTGGATAAAAAAAAATATAATTATTAAAACGCACAAAAAAACGTGCCCTTTCAAGTTTCCCGTTTTTGGTCACCAACTTATCACTCAGATGTCCACAGTTTTTTTTACTTTTTATGGTCATTCTAAACAGCGAGTCAGTACACTGCCAAAAAAGAAACCCGTTGACACGGTTGCATTGAGGGAAATGGCGACGTAAGAATTTGAAACTAGATATCGTATGAATGTCTCCCCCCCCCGCCATGTGATAATCATCCATAAGTATGGCTCTCCATGTACGCGTATCGTTGTTTTTTGGCTACGTTACGGCCTGAGTATGAAAA
Organism: Lampetra fluviatilis; assembly: GCF_964198595.1. NCBI lineage: Eukaryota > Metazoa > Chordata > Hyperoartia > Petromyzontiformes > Petromyzontidae > Lampetra > Lampetra fluviatilis. Next base: position 3,249,924 of record NC_136299.1, read on the forward strand.
ATAATCGTGTTCATATTTGGAATGAAAAAATATATATTATACACTGTCAAGATTTTTATCGCTATGAGCACAAACTGCTGTAACTTAATGACTGCAATCATTATACCAGTGGGTAGAAAGAATAATGTAATTTAAAACAAGCACATTCTATTTCCTTAGATTGTTGATACAATTAGTCCAACACGGTACAGAGTGGTTGCGCAACTATGTTATTCTACCTGGGATATGTCAGAACCATAGCCATGAATAAGACAATTTGGGCAAAGCAGACTGTGTAACAATGAATTTAGTAAAAACAAATTCTGTAATATAACTTTGATCATCTCGGAAACATTCCTCTAGCCTGCGCTAAAGCTACCAGCCCTATTTTGACCATTTGTAGACGTCAAACTTTTGTGTTTCTGGCATCTGACAAAATATTCGAGAAACATGGATTACATACAACACAATATATATTCATGAATATAACAACAACAACAACAACACTAACAATAAAGTACAATGTGTGTGACATAAATAGTGTAGTGTTAGATGTGTTTGGTTTATATGTTATATATTTATAAGATGCCAGTAATGGGGGTGGCTGGGTGGCTCAATGAACTCGTAAAGTACGTGCATCTGTCGCGTATACAAAGTGGGGAGCAGTGGCGCAGAGTAGTTACTAGTTAGCACGTGGTGCCACTAACTCAGCGACCCGAGTTCGTTTCTCACCCGCGACCAATAACAGTGGTGAATATTTGAACTGGTCTTGGGCCTCCCCTAGGTCGACTCAGCCTTAAATACGTCTGGTGCAGTGTGTGAAAATGGCTGCCAGGAGTGGCGCTGGCCACCAACCCCGTTGCGTGCCATGCTGCCTTTCATAAGTGCGCACTAACTGCAACTTGTTCCAACAGTCTGATGAAGACTATATGGGGGATCGTTTTTCAAAATGTTATTCCAAGTAAAATAGTGGCTTTATTCAGAAAGAGAACGTGAAGATAGCATACGACAGCTAAATGTTGTAGAAATGATGATGCAAAAAAAAATGTCGCACACACATGCTAGGATGGGGGAGAGCCACGTGACAGAGACAGGCGATGGAGTGGTCCCCGCGGGTTTTGGAAATGGGTTGCAGTCAACCGCACCGGAGCATCATCAGGTCGATGGGCAACATCTCATTCGTGAATGGAAAAAAAATAAAGGCAAGCCGCAGTAGTAGCGCGATTATGGCCGTGCAACCAAAAACTATGGACAGTGCAGCAAAGTGACTGCAGTCTGCGCTCCTACAAAGGATACATCGCAAAATAACACAAACTCTCTCCTGGAGCCCCGCCACGGCTGGCAGATCTCCACGTTGGCATTCAGCTCCCGAACACATTGCCACGCACAAGGAGACCGTGTCGGGGGGGGGCTGAGCTTGGAGGTCCACCGTTGCGTCCACTGTGCAGCAGCTGTGCCCCTGGCAGAGAAGCAGGGAGCGCCGGCGAGATGTTGTGGGAGCACCATCGGTGGCTATGGCCGTGACGACGTCCTCTTGTGAACTCGCTTGTTGTGTTTAATTTAGTTGTCCTGATCCCCCCCCGCATCTCCGATCAGCACGGTTGGCTATACGTACGGTGCGAAAGAAGTCCAATATACGTACACTATACACTACAATAGACACTACACAATACTAGCTTGTTAGGCCGTCCTCGGACGGAAGCTGTAATATTAAAGATGTAAGTTAACGTTTTATTGTGTGATTGTTAATTTTATTATGAAATGTAGCACTTAAAGAAAATGTTCTTAACTTAATAAATTAAATTAAGGACTTTGGAATATTTCTCGGTATACGATATTTTGTGTGAATCTCTTATCACTGTTCAAAAGGTTTCCCTGCTGTTGGCTATCCTTGATGAACACTTTGATCCGTTGAGGATATTTAAATCTAGACAGAGCCACGTACAACTGGCCATGGGAAAATACGGGTCCATTGAGATAAATACCCACATTTTCAAAAAGTCTCACCCTGCGACTTGTTGATCGTCATCGCATACACAGGAATTATCAGAATTTGTCGCCGTTTCAGTACGAAAGGAAGAGTGACATCACTTGGGGCTAGGTCGAGTCTCGTGATGAAGACGATTTCGCCTCGGTTGAATTCCGATACAATATCTGCGGTGGTCAAGTTATTTTGTCATGATTAGACAATCAAACACGTTCCATTGCAAAGGCCATTCTTCGGCTGTGATGCGGCGCATCATTTTTTATTGCCTTCACTTTCTATAAAGATACGTAAAATCGAAAGTGAATTTGTGTAAATGAATGTTCATAGCCGCTCAACCTTCTTCTACCGTTAGTCTAAAAATCCAGGCACACATGAATAATAATGAGGGGGGGGGGAGGTGCATGTGGAGTGACGTCACACGCGGGACACACACACACAGCCTTGTTTTGGCTCGTTATATTAGTTGCTGCGTTGATTTCTTTATTAGCTTTACTTTCCATAAAGAAAGGTCAAAATGAAAGCTAATTTGCGTAAACAAATTTTTGTTTCCGCTCCACCTTCATTCGGAGTGACGTCACCCGTTCATGATTATTAATGACGGGGGGGGGGGGGGTTCCATGTGGAGCACCCCAGCTGTCCATGATTATTAATGAGGGGGGGCTGATCGACGTGGAGTGACGTCACGCGCGTTACACACAGACCTTCTTGGCTCACTATATTAGTGACACTACAAACTACACTATTATACACTACACCACTATACTAGATTGAAAACTCCTTTCATTCGAATGGGTTTTAGTGTTTAGTGTGGCCACATAGAGGTGTGAAAGAAGTTCAACGTGCGTGCCTACGAGACGCGGTGGAGCTCCCAAGTCGTGTTCAGTAGCAGCAGCAGTTTACAAGATCGTTGCGCGCCGCCTTGCAGACTGCGTTACGTAAACTAACGAAGAAGATACCCATTCAATTTCTGACGTGAAGGTGTCATGCAATAATGTTAGTCAAGGGACCTTCTGGACCAATAGCGTAGGTATATTACGCAATCAATTTTAAACGAGGAGGGCATTGGCTAATCTGACAAGACAGGTGGGGGGAGGGGTATATTCCAGACGATGTGGGCAGCAGAGGAAACGCGGCAACCCAGCATCCACCCAACCCATAGGAGAGAGAGACTGTGCCATTCTGATGACTTCCTTCTTTACTGGAGAACAGGGCAAGAGGAGGAGAACAAACAGATATGATAAGGGCCAAGCCCATGGGGGGGGTTTAAATATGTTTCGGGTGATGGGTTGTAGTCAATCCACAATTGGATGTGAAGCCTCCAGAGGGACTGCAGGATCGAGGTGTTGACTTGGTCGTGTGTGCAGGTATGAATGCTGCAGCTGCTGCTGCATTATTGATCACGTTAAGATTGGCAGCGAGTGATTTGGGAAGGTCAAAGAGGAGAGAGTTGCAATAGCCAAGGCAAAATGTGACAAAAGTACGGGTGGGCAAGGGTAATCGAGATGCCCAAAGGTATTATATGCTGAAGATATTATGTAGAGAGATGTAGGAGGTCCTCTTTAACCCACGCTGACCAGCGTGGTGAAGTATGGTCGAATAACCCCCACGATCCGCACGGCCCTCATACAGCAGTGGATTGACAAAGCGCTGTACATGTAGGAGGTCCTGCAGATTTGAGCGGCATGTTCAATAGATCTCCGAATCAAGATAACAAGGGCACAGACCAGTTCATCACATTGATTTCAGGATTCGCTAGTTGAATACTAGATAGAGGGTAATTATACAAAAGATTCATAATAGAGGTTTATTTTGGTTAGATAGCGTTCTAACCCAAAAAGCCTCTATTATGGATGATATTGGTCTCGAAAGCCTACATGTTAAACTATACCAAAGCTTGCTTTCCTTTCAACGAGAATATATTTGTTTTCATTCTTAGAACAGACAAGGTTGGAAATTGAATAAAAATAATATCAAGATGGCTTAAACGCACTCTGGGTAAATGTCCTCTTCAGAGCTCTGTTCTGGCACCCTTGAGGCCAGGGCTCATAAACGGAGTCTCTCCCCAGTCACCAAATGACTTCACACAATATATATGTTTAAACGTGTTTTTTGTACTTAATCGAGCATAGCCTTAAAGTGCCCATTTAATGTGTGTGCTACACAATGAACTGCACCATTACAGTTGATGCAATGGTTGTGAAATAGAGGTTTCTTGAATACTGACATGTAAAGGCACGTGGGATGATATGTGCGTAAACAAAGATAAACATACTGTATGTGTTCTGTATTAGGGTGATCTGTCTGGGCAATTTTTTTGTTGCTTTCCACGATGATGATGAAAAACAAACATTCTGATATCAGCGGGTGGAAAATGCTGGAGCAGATATGCAACAAGAATCATTTCTAAAATTCCGTTTTTTTTTAAGTGAGAAAATTGTTAAAATTCAAAAACATGGGACTGAGCATAGTTTAGTGTCTGTGGGGGACAACTAAGTGGTAAATGGAGAAATTTAAATTCGGATAAATCCAGCAGAGAGGTTGACTTCATCTGCGCAAATATTTTTTGTTGCACAGATGAAATCGTCACAAGTTCAAATTACGGTTGGGGGGTTGTCTCGGGCCATTGTCATCGTCATTATCATCATCGTCGTCTTCGTCGTCATCGTCGTCGTCATTGTTATAATCGTCATTGTCGTCACTGTCATAATCGTCATCATCATCATCATTGTCATCGTCGTCATCATCATCGTCGTCATTGTCATTATCGTCATCATCATCATCATTGTCGTCGTCATCATCATCATCGTCGTCATTGTCATCATCGTCATCATCAGGATCGTCAAAATCGTCATCATCATTGGCATCATCATCATCATCATCCCTGTGTTGTAAAAAAAACCGAGTACCACGTTGTGGAGAAGTCAACGTTGGATGGTTTGTGGAGAGACTCCTCACCTGCTATAGGACTGTGGAATTTGCACCACTGGCTAAGGACTGTGAACGGGAGGCAGTGAGCACTGCCCCGACGCTCATTTGAGCAAGGAGATCACTTTGACTTGACTTGAGCCATTTGAGGCTGGAATCAAGATCGTGAAAAACACGGGCAGGCAAGAGCAGTTTAGAGTGAGTTTTGAAAAAGTTAATTGCTCTAAAAATGTTAAAGGTGAATATTAATGTGCCTAAAAGAAGAACCTTTTCAACCAGGTTATATCTGCTATGCCATATGCATTGGAAAACACGATCATTGACAACAACAGAATCGCAAAAAATAGAATTATGGGGGGGCGGGGGTTTCGATGAGGACGTCCATAACTGGACGCCGATTATCACGTACGTAGTTTTAGTGACGGCGTGTGACAAAAAGTTGGCTTCGCTCGCTGCTCCACAACAGCCACAAGAGTGCCCGGCAGCCACCCGCGGGTCTATTTTAGCGGCGTTACACGAGCAGCCTGGATCCGTTCCTGCTCACCCGACGTTGCTGCGGGGGGGGGATCGAGCCCTTGCTATTACTGATCGACCTTGGGCGTGACCTTCAGCATGCCACCCAATCAGCGCTTCTCTTATCGTGTCAAAGCCAGACTGTCGAGGCCGGACTTTGCTCTGTCACAGCTTGCTATCGGGGCCATCGCCGACATGGGCACCAAGGTTGGCTTTAGTATAGGACAGTGTACGCACAATGTGAAGGTGCTGCTTTCAAATCTGAGGCAAGGTGAAGATGTGGTCACGGCCAAAGATGGAAATAACCAATGCGATGAGATACATATGTAGTACCGTTGAGGACGCGTGGACACCGGAGTAGAGGCACACGTATTTATTTCACAACAGTCACTGGGGACATACAGTACTGGAGGGGGTATCGGCCCCCTCACCCGGATAGCTGGGAACACACGGCTAGCTACCCCTAGCCTGCCTCCTAATCCTCCAAATACTGGGCTAGGGGAGGCTGTCTGGCCCGACACTGGTCAGTCGGGCTACGGTACCCGGAGTCCCAGAGTCCTGGCTCTGGTTCACGGGACCACGCCGCTGGCTCGGTCCTGCGCGGCCCTGACAAGGGCGGCGTCCCAGGGGAGTCCAGGGCTCTAGCTGGACGATCTTCGGTCTTCACTGGTTTAGCTTTAACATTCTGCCCCGAGCCCTCTGACACATCCCCCTTTATACTCCACCCCCGCTGAGGGGTGGGGCCCCGGGCTGCCTGTGCGGACGTCGTTGAGAGCACCCCCCCCCCGTGCACTCACGTAGCCCCGCCCACTGTGTTTGTTTCCCATAAGCTGCCATGCATAACGGCTCTCTCTCTAACACCCCTACACTAGTTTCCCGTGTGATCCCATACATACAGCTCCTCCGTAACACCCCTACACATACAGCCAGAGGGATTGAATCTTGTAGTCACGTGTCGAGGTGTTGGTTTATGTTTGTACGTGTCAAGATCAAGACGTCATCACGGCCGGAGCAGTTTATGCCACCACGCCTCGCCAACAATTTCTACGGCATGCCAGATCATGCAGCTGTTGCACAGAGGATGCGCGACCTTTAAGATTTGCATGAACAGTGGCCCACCAACTGTGTTTTCTTGATCACCACACTCGGAGTTCACTTCAATGCCTGTTTGGATAATGGGTCCTCCTCCACTCTGAACACGCACTGCCCGACGCAATATGGGACACCGGGGTGGCGAGATGTTATCTCCCTCGCCTGGCGTGCAGGAAGTTGTGGCTTTGATCCCGACCATGACGCCTGTATATTTGGAATCTGCATGTCCCTCTCCCTGTGGTCACGTGTATTTTTCTCCTGGTCCTCCGGTTTCCCTCTCCACATTTAGAATCAACATGCGTTTAGAGTATTTGGCTGCTATAAATTTCCACAAGGTAAGCCACTGCGTTGAGCTATCATTTGTGGCCAGGTCACTTCTGAAAAAAAGTTGTATAGCTCAGTGGACCTTACCTGGTAAAATAAAAATTGTAACATTTGTTTTTAAATAGTTTAACATTTCTTCATCTAATCATATCGATTGCATCGTATCGTGCCTTCGTGTACAACACGAAGGAAATGTCTGTGCAATAGAATTGTTTATTCACAGACCCACACATCAATTCCATAATTCGGCATTCTTTGAAATCCAACTGTTGACATTTGAGCACAGCTGCCCAAGACAGACGCTAGGAATTCCGTGGTAATGTAGGAAAGCAATAAAGATTGTGCTGGGTAGGATGTGTGCGCTGAACGAAGGAGGGCCTATTACCGAGACATGCATTGGAGTCCCCACGAGTCCGGCAATTAAGGGTAAGAGTGGACCTTGGACCAGTTGGTGAGATACTGTGAGAACAGATATTGGAGGTCACGTGTATACTGTGCAGCAGCTGCAGAATCTGAATGATTTTGCACCTCCATGTATTGCGGAGTTGCTGCCCCCATACGTTCCAACAAGAACTATGAGTTTGGCGTAATTAGATCTCCTCTGCATCCCCAGAACGAACCTCATGTCCATGGACAGCGATCTATGGGCCTTCCATTCCGTGGCAAACGGAATTTGGAACTCTCTGAGCCTTCACTTCTGTGGCACCCAGACTGTGGGACTCTTTGCCGAAGGAAGTCGGGAAGTCCGACTCAGTTGGGACCTTCAAGTCCCACCTAAAATAATTCCTCTTTCAGAAGGCATTTTTTATTTTAACTCAGCCACTTCTGACTTATCCCCCTCTCCCATTGCTGTTGACGTAAAGAACCTTGTGATTTTATGAAAGGTGCTGTATAAGCTGTAATTCTTCTTATTAAATAGTGGATGGTAGAAATCATTGGCGAATTGTGATGGCATCAATGGCTCTGGCTGTGATGACATTTTGATTTGGGCGTCCAAACAGAAACTAAATTCTCAGCACATATTATTATAGAAAAGATGCAATGCCTCTGGCTCTACTCCTTCACTGGCATCGATTATTTCCGTCTCAAATTCATGCAGGGCGTGAGGGTTTTTCCACACAGACGAGAACTTTCACTGCACAGAGAGGATTCCATCTCCACACACAAGATAATGTACCGCAGTCACTTGAGTTGTTTAGTGGCAACCGGTATCCTGGCAAACAGTTCATGTTATCGACGACCGGTTTTCAAAGGTTAGGAAACGGTTACCGGATCCTGCCCGGAACGTTCGAGATGAACGCACCAATCGGCACGCGCGAAACTACAGACACCGCAGCACGCGCGACTCTGATTGGCCAGCGGCAGCCGTCTCAAGAGCACCTGCGCCTACGGCAGCCAATCGAATCCTTGCGTGGTACAGTTTCGCTTCTCAGTTGTTGAGGTGAAAGGTCACGATTCTACCGGGAAATTTCTCGCTCGTGTCACTGGTGGTGGAAGGACCTCCACTAGAGGGAGCTCTAGAGGATATCTAATCTCGTCCTCCACGCTAACCAAATGTTTGGTAGAAGTGGGTGTATCCACAGTATACCCCACCGCATAGAACCTGCCAATAGAGTTACTGTGGAGGACCCATTATACTGCTTGATGGACAGATGCGGGGGAATTTTTAAGAAACTCGGCAGCATCGTTTCAACTGCCGTGTTTGGAGACTGACTCTAAGCCTACCTCCGGACTGCCAGTGTGCTAGGCCAATGTGCTCATCATTATCACTACATGGCAGCTCCCTCTGTCTCTAAGCTACAAAGGTAACACTGCTGTGTTTATTGCTCTAGACCAGCGGTTTTTAACCTGGGGTGCACGCCCCCCTGGGGGTGCCAGATGCCCTTTCTGGGGGTGCGAGACATGGCCAGATCTCTTCCGAAGATAAATAATCGAAACACAAATGAAGCACAGGCACATAAGTGCAACTACTTTGTTTCATCAAACCCTCTATGTATTTATTAACATGATTTTTTTTTTTACTATTAAAAACCAAAGGGGTGCAGGGCTGCAGTAAAGGTTAAGAACAACTGCTCTAGACATTTGGCTTCGTATTTTCATTCGGCTACCGGTATAATGCATTTTGTTTTAACAACCACACCTGCCGCTACTATATAATCCACGGGAGCTGTAGGATCCTCACATATCTTCGGCCATATCATTCCTATTATCCGTGATCCCCCCCCCCTGCAGTGAAGTGGAGGAAATTCGTGGGTAACGTAGCAGATAACAGGATCTACGAAGTCCACCACCCACACTTCGGTGGATAACCAGCAGTTCGACCTTCTCGGTTTACGCAAAAATAATCGTGAGCATTTGTCGTCTAGAATATGAACAACAAAATCCTCCACAGAGCTTGTCTTTCAACGTAAAACAAATTAAAGTATGTATTACCCGTGGAAATGGGAGCCATTTCGCAAAGAGAGGGACTTATGCCTGTAAGATCGATCAGCAGTTCACCAGCATTGATTCATGCAAGTCTGACTGATGATGAGACGCTGTGTGTCGAAACCGGTCCAGAGTTTGCTTGTCTTGAACCAACACTGCCGAAATGATGCACTCACAAAATGCCTGCGCGCTTTAAATTTTGCAATTTAAAGTGCGCAGCGATTCATGAATGACGATTCAAACAAAGAATCACGATTCGGGCTCGGCATTCAATTCAACAATTGATCATGCTTTTCACCCCTTTGCTCTGGTGAATTGCATTAAAGTTCACGCAATTACAGAGACATATCCCAAAGCCCTTTACATTGGGATACGGAGTGCAGACTTTGACCAGAGGCGTTCCGAAACGGCACCATGCCTGGGGAGATGCTTCCCATCCCCAGGGTGCTGTGACTTATGAAGGTTGACACGTGGCTTGAGGCCGCAGCGATCGTTCGGTCAGAGCTGCTAACTACTTCTAAGGGGCTTTCAGAGAGTGCCGGTGTGTGTGTGTGTGGCGTGCCACCTCCAGGGGAATGTGCCCGTCATGAAAAAAACACGTACACAGAGGCCGTCCATTAATGACGTCACGCGATTTTTAACAATTTTTGACCCCTCTCCTTCGTCACACGACGTCACAAAAAGTCAGACCCCACCCCCTCAAATATGACGTCACAAATCTCTGCCCCCCCCCCCCCAAAAAAAATATAAACATGCTTCAAATCGCTTTAAACTATTGTCATTGTAGTGCGTATTTAACGTGGCGCTGCACTCTGATGTTGTAGAAGAAAACATTTATAAAAAAGTATATTGAATTAAGTAGAACGTGTTGTCTATATTTATTTAAAGTTGCGCATTTTGATATGACGTCACATTTCTCAAACCCTCTCCCCTCGTCACATGGTCACAAATGTCTGACCCCCCCCCGCCACTAGGTGCGTGACGTCATTTATGGACGGCCCCACACGCCGTCCCTCTGCGTCTCTCTTGAGCTTTTGACCAGCGACGTGGTTTCACTTTTAAACACACGGCCGTAGCAACGTGCTCACGCTTAGCGTCGCCGATGCAAATTGCATCGCGCAATTGCCGAGGTACAGCCGAAGAAGCTGCGGAGGTTGCCATGCGGGTGGCTGAGACAGTGCCAACAAATTGCCCCGCAGTTCTATCTATTGAGACGCGTTCCAGCCAATCAGTGAGTGGGGCACCTGAGCACCCAGAGAGAAATCCCAAGCGCACGAAGGGAGGGAGCAACGCTCGATCCCACCACGGACGGCATCAGTCCGCACAGGGGAAGGGGATGTCGCTTGTGCGGTGGTGATCCAGCAACCCTCGCTGATGCCTCCACAGTGCTGGATATTTAAAGGGACTGATCTGCCCCTACTGTCGTTTTTTTACACTACTGTATTTACACAGGACTGTATATTCGTACAGTACGATATAGTTGTACAGTACGGTATAGTTGTACAGTACGGTATATTTGTACAGTACTGTATATTTGCACAGTGCTGTATGTTTGTAGTGCCGTATATTTGTACGTTTCTGTATATTTGTACAGAACCGCATATTTGTACAGTACTGAATATTTGTACAGTACTGCGTATGTGTACAGTACCGCATATTTGTACAGTGCTGTATATTTGTTCAGTGCTATATAATTTTCCAATAGCTAAGACCACGCCGAATGCACCCCCATGCGTCAGGCCTGGTTGAGTCCTTTGATGAGTGACCACCACAGCTTGCCAGGTGTTATTCCAGAACCGATCTGTGTGGTTTGTTGTCCTTCCCTCCGCACCTCCAATTAGCACGGTTGGCTACGTACGGCGCGGAAGAAGTTCAACAACTTACGTGGGGCTATGAGGTGTGTGGCAGGAGAAGGCAGTAACCGAGTGCTACCTCGTGTGTAGTGGGTTTTTCTCCAGCTTCCAATAAATGCATGCACTCACGCGTTATTGGCAAATACATCCCAATGCAATGCAGGAACCCTCCTGCAACTCAATGGGGCTTTCTCTGGGTAAATAATCCACGTTCATTGGAATATTCTTCCAGGCTCCTCGTTAGCAGTTCCCAAACAGCAATTAGGGAGAGAGAAAACAATATAGCAAGGGACGAGTTAGGTCACACTTGAAAATGTTTCGGCTTCGGTTGTTGTGAATGCAGTAAACACGGCTGTAGTTTGCATCTTGCAATTCCAGACAATGTTAGGAGGTTTTGCCTGGTAACGCCTTATTAATTTGAACGGCTTTCACTTCGGCAAGCACAGTACAGTATTGCTATGTTTGTCTTGGCGTGCATGCTGCATACTCTCGATCAGGTGATGGAGATCCTTCTTGACTGGATGAGGAAGATGTTGGCTTGGATCACGAGCCTCTAGGCTCTGACAATTCCTCTCCCTTTATCGAGGCTCCACAGTCTACGGGGAGGGCTCTCTATTACAACGATATAAAGCGGTCAAATATTTGGGATGTATTTGCCTACGATGCACGGTGAAGTAAAATAGCTCTCATCCTTTATTTTGTTACGGTTTATGAGCACATAGCCCAAAGGCCCCAAATCCCTTGCAGCCAGCAACAAACGGCAATCTTGAGGATTTAATCAAAACAATGAACATGTTTATTGTCTTTTGCGAGGTTGTAAGAACCAGGGGAAAGAATATAAAACACATTTTATTTTATCCAGGTGAGGTCCACTGAGCTAAGTAGCTCTTTTTCAGAAGCGACCTGGCCACAAATAGCTCAACGAAGTGGCTTATCACGTGGAAATGTAGAGCGGCTAAATACTCTAGACATACATTGATTCTAAATGTGAAGGGAAAAACCGGAGGACCCGGAGAAAAATCTACACGACTGCGGGGAGAACACACGGACCCCAAATATACAGCAGGCGTCAGGGTCAGGATTGAACTTACGACCTGCATACCAGGCGAGGTAGTTAACATCTCGCCACCGTGGTGCAGCAGTGCAAGGACAGAAGCAGAAGTGACGTTATGACCTGCAGTGTGGTGGTTGAGCATAGTATGGAAAATATGGCTGCCACCGTTTGCGGGTCTTTTTTGTTGTAAATCTGCATCTGTCAAAACATACTCCTCCTTTCCACGTGGGCGGCTCAGAGACGAACACGGATAATGGGGGCAACTTTTCCCCGACTTCTGCTCAACTCCTCTAACCTACCGACCGGCCGCGGAGATCAGGAGTCGTGCCGTGACTTCAGAGGACCTATCCCGGGGGCCCTCAAGCCACCGCAGACAAAAACGCGAATAGATCAACGTGGACAAGAGATGAACGTGGATAATGATGCTGCACTGGCAGTGGTGCACAAACACAATGAACAAAAATAACTCGACGCGCTCATCAATAACACTGTTTGGCCTTAAAAGGAAAACAAGTAAATAATCGGTGACGTTTCGGGCAATGGCCCTTCGCAGCACATGAAGTATTGCAATCGCACTGGCCCCTCCCTCGTTGACTGCTATCGAGAAGAGTATTTGCCTGAAACGTCGCCGATTTTATTTGTATATATATACTTCTTATATGGCCACAGTGCTGTTGATGAGTGTGTTGGGATTTTAAGGATAATAGATGAACGTGGACAACACAAATACCATCATCGCCATCACGATCACCATCGCCACCATCCATTATAATCATCATTGCTTGCACTACCATCATCATCATAGATTAATTGTCAATCCACTGCCGGATAAAAGTTTCCCCATGTTGTGGGCATGAAAAATAGGGATGGTAAAGGCGTGGAGGTGACAACCGGTCTCGCTCCAGCAAATTAATTGATTTCATCGCTCAATTTCCACAGTCTACACAACTCAACGCATTTTCTTCACGGCCATGTGCCCCGCAAATGCTGTAATCATAGGTTTTTTTTTTACGCACCCTACAGCTCCCACGGATAATATGAGTCATTGGTAATAGGGCCCGTGCGTAAGAGGAATTCTACTGATGTAGACCATGTGCTGTTATGTGTTGCTGTGAATCAAAATGGCTATACATCTAATTCGCGAAAGCAATTTTGCAAATGCAGTCCTCCCTCCTCCCCCTCCTTCGTATGGCTGATGTTGATGCAGAGCAACAGCTATAATTTCTCATTGAGGTGCTTGAGGCAGATGATGATTGCATCAGGAGTAGCGGAGTGTATCGCTGTGACGACACCCCCCTTTCGTATTCGTGAATCGGGAATTGAGTCGTTATACGTTCAATGGGTTCTGTTCTGGGTGACTACGGCACACGACCAGAGGGGAGTTTTTTTCCATTTTCCATCTATGCATCGTGTATCCGCATCTGCCATTCGCAAATACAGCGTGAATAAATAACTCCCCGTAACTGCCATTGCCCGCGCTTCACCTGCATTTGCAAAAGGGCCCTGCCAAAAGGGCCCTGCCAATCAATGCACAATAAAACATTGACAACAAAACTGTGGTGCAGAATGAAAGCGCGTACAGTCAGTCCACGCAGAGGCGCAGCGGGTGACAAGCGTACAACGTCACATTACGGAACTCAAGTACGTATGTATATATGTTGAACTTCTTTCGCACCGTACATAGCCAACCGTGCTAATCGTAGGTGTCAGGGGAGGACAAACTAAATATAAAAGTCAGTTCTAAAAGAAATGAGTTTTCAATATAGATTTAAAAGTGCAAAACTCCAGTGGCTTCCTAATATCGGAAGGAAGAGCGTTCCAGACAGCCGCAGAAGCGCATTTGAAAGCGTGCGATGCAGCGGCCGTCTTATGTACAGTGTGCAATAATGTAGTTAAGCCGATTTAAAATCCACGCTTAAAAAACCGTCTGCACCCCCCCCCCCCAGGCTACAATGTCAACCCATTGCAGCCGCATATCTCTTGTCCGACGTAGGCAAGGCGGGTCAGTTGGAAAATCCTGGCTCCACATCTGCCCCACCCCACCACCACCATCGGGCCCTTTCCGCGGCTGCCCCCCCCAACTGGGAGGTGTTGGGTGCAGTGTTTACCACTGGAGAGCGCGGCTGTGCATCCCTCCCATCTATAATTAGGAATGGCCCCCGCACAGCTGCTGACCCCCACATGGCTTTGGTTGTTCACTCGCCCATGAGCCAAAGGAGGCCAAGAATTGGCGTCGCATTTGAGACCCGCGTTTTTTGTTTGTCAACTTTGCCATCGCACCCGGGGCTCAAACTCGGGGTCTCAGAGTTGCTGGCTCAGTGCCTTAACATGGGCATTGCCATTGGTCCCCCTCCTCCGCCTCCCTCCACACAGCCACCAGGTCATCTCAAAAGTTGATATTTAAACCGTGGTTTCGGGGGAGGGCCACAGCTACATTGCTGAACCCTCGGACAGTTGTTCAACTCAAGCTGGGTGGCAACAAATAGAAGGTGCTCAACTCCAGTGGCTCCTGAGATCTTTATTTTCTTTGTCGTGTGCTTTGCAGTGCAACGGATTGTCCATTAACTCCAATGGAAAGACACGGGCAGGATGGTGCAGTTTCAGATTGTGATATGTTTTTTCGCTTCACTTGCTGATACTCTATTCGATATAGAGGATGGGGGCTCTTCTACTTACGAACGAGTTGGGTTCCAGAGGCCTGTTCGTAAGTCGATTCGTTTGTAAGTCCAACTTTACTTCTGTCAATTAAAAACATGTTGTACGGTATCTACACTAAACACGTTGAATGACTTTAAACGTGGTATAATCTCTTGTAGATGTAAATGCCAATACCACCATCTATTGCGCGGCGGTTGAACTTATGACTTTCGGTCCAAACAGGCAACTGGACATACGGATAGTTTTGTTAGTATCTCTGAAAGTTCGTAAGTCGAATGTTCGTAAGTAGAGGAGTCTGTATGGCCCATAAGTCTGGAATCATAGGAAAAATAAGTATAACCCGTAAAAACAAAGTTTTTCACTATAAATCCTTTATATGCGTGGCAGCGAACTTAATATAAAGGATTTAAAAATATATTCGCCTGTGGAGGACGCGGGGATCGATCCCGCGACCTTTGGCATGGGAAGCGAGGGCGCTACCAACTGCGCTACTCCGCCACGGCCTTTGGAGGGGTTACGCTCTGGGCTCTTATACTGTGACGTTCAGCCAAAGTCATGAATGAGTTCTATTTGAATATATGTAAAATAATTTTTTTTTGCCTAAACAGTGTAACATTTTGGGAATTTTTTTTCACGAACATTAATTGTCTCGCACAACGAGTCTGTGTGCAAAATATCAGCTCGATTGGATCACTGGAAGTGGGTTAAAAACGACCGAAAGATTTACACGGTCGTAAGCAAGCAAGCACGCAAGCAAGCAAGCACGCAAGCAAGCAAGCAAGCAAGCGAACTTAATAAAAGTAAACCCGTAAAAAAAGTTTTTCACTATAAATCCTTTATATGCGTGGCGGCTAGAGTCTTCTCGTCCTCTGGCTTGAGATGGCTGCCACCTATGGGTCAGATGATTGTCTGCCAGTATTAAGCAATTGGTAATTAAATATTTAATTTGTTTTCCCTAAACAGTGTAAAATTTTGGAAAACATTTTTCACGAAAATTAATTGTCACACACAACGAGTCTGTGTGGAAAATGTCAGCTCGATTGGATCACGGGAAGTGGGTTAAAAAACGACCGAAAGATTTACACGGTCGTAAGCAAGCAAGCACGCAAGCACGCAAGCACGCAAGCAAGCAAGCGAACTTAATATAAAGGATTTAATAAAGGATTTAATAACTAATTTTTGTTTGTTTCTGCAGGCCCAAGATTTCTCTGAGTAATGAAGAACGAGTCCACATAATTCTACTCATAGGAAATCGGATTCGAAGGGAGGTCGCTGTTAAATTTAACAGACTGCATCCAGACCATCAGCCAATAACACAGAGCTGTGTTTTTCCTATGATTCCAGACACCCTGTATATGTAAAATGAACATAAACTAAAGCGTACAATGCGTGAACTTGCTCATCTGTGTTTATTGCAGCATTGGATGAATCCTGATGTGGTGTGTAGTGAGAAAGCATATAATGTGCGACTTTGCGTCACACTCCAATTCAACAAAAAACATCTCAGCTGACAGCTGCTCGTGTACGTTACGTGGTTTATTCATACGCGATTATCACATCACAACTGCATTACAGGGAAATCGGTTATAATGAAATGTGTATGTTAATCCATGCCAAATGCCCAATTGACATAGTGCAATTGGCCTACTGAAATACAATGAATATCGCGTGTGTAATGCACTGTGTATCCCATTTCAATGTCATTATGCATAGACCCAGCTGTCAATATCAGTGTTATTAATATTATAACCTATTTATGTTCCTTTAAATGTGTGCTGTTTCTTTTTTCCCTCGCAGAGTTACACTCTTACGTAAAATGATGCATCGTATTTCAATCACATTAGGACGAAAGTGTATCAAATGTCGATTTAAAGCTTTCGTGACTGCAGGGATTCATCTTCTTGGTTCTTTCGGTAAAGTCACGTAGAAGGGAAGTAATAAAATAATAAAAATAAAACATAATAAAACAATTCTCACGACGTTTCGGCCACAACGCAAGCAGCCGTCCTCAGGCGAAGAATGAAGCACCTCCAAGCTTGGAGCGTATATTTAAGCTGGGTTAGAGGGGGGGAGGTGGGAAGAAGAGCGCCTCAACAAAATAATTTGCATATCAAGAGGAATTCAGCATATGGAAAATGCGTAGGAGGTGGGCGGGGGGGGGTTCCAAATCAATACTATGCCCGTGCATTATGCAGGATTAGCAGCATCAAAGGGGGGGGGGGTAGCATTAACAAAGGAAAGGAATGTTAATAGTATGTAGCCGCAGTTACTAAACAACCACGTAAAAGACTAAAGTAAAAAACTGCATAACAAACTAAAGTATAAACTACATAGCATCATCCGTATACTTACTATACACTACAATAAGCTGAGTTACTAACAGTAAGTAATGCATAAAAATTCTACGTTGTAAAAAATTCTATAATATGCTTCCATCTAAACTTTATTCTCTTATATCACACGTGTCTATACCGTACTATATACTGCCATAGGCACACCCAACATTAAATTACATACTGTATTGCAATAAACCACCCTATACCTTATACATTTTAATATAACACTATGTATTATTCTACCCACCCTAATGTGTATCGAAATGGTTTATTACGTCCTTCCAGTGATTGCTAAGCCAGAATCCATCTTCTCGGTTAAAATTGTCTCTGTGTTTGTATATGTGGATCGCCTCATGAACGAATCTCTCATGATAGCCAGATGGCTTGCAGAGAACCTCTGTCTTGGAGAAGTCAATGTCATGTGAGCCCACTGAGTTGTAACAGTGATCTGCCACGGCTGAGGTGTTTGTCCTACCGTGTTTCAGGTCAGCTTTATGTTCACGGATGCGGTCTGAGACATGTCGTTTGGTTTCCCCAATGTAACTGCTACCACAGAGGCAACTTAGTTTGTAGACACCAGGGTACTGTATGTCTGGAACCACATCTTTTACCGACGGTACCAGATCACGGATTTTATGTACTGTGTTGAATCGGACCTGGATCTTGTGTTTAATCAGGATTTTGGAGATCTTTTTTGTGACCCCAGCAATGTAGGGTAAGGTGATGGTCTTGAAAGGCTCCTCAACAGGATCATTCTTGATAGTTGGAGTGATGGCTTTGCGGATTGTGTAGTCGGAGTAACCATTAGCCTTAAGAGCTTGGCGTACGTGTTTGAGTTCACTGGAAATGTGTTCATGGTCGGAGATGCATTGGGCTCTATGATATAGAGTCTTGATGAGGGAATTCTTCTGGGATGGATGGTGGTGGGAATCCGGTTTTAGATAAGCATCCGTGTGGGTGGCTTTCCTGTAGACAGAGTGGCTCAATGAGCCACTCTGTCTACAGGAGCCACTCTGTCTACAGGAAAGCCACCCACACGGATGCTTATCTAAAACCGGATTCCCACCACCATCCATCCCAGAAGAATTCCCTCATCAAGACTCTATATCATAGAGCCCAATGCATCTCCGACCATGAACACATTTCCAGTGAACTCAAACACGTACGCCAAGCTCTTAAGGCTAATGGTTACTCCGACTACACAATCCGCAAAGCCATCACTCCAACTATCAAGAATGATCCTGTTGAGGAGCCTTTCAAGACCATCACCTTACCCTACATTGCTGGGGTCACAAAAAAGATCTCCAAAATCCTGATTAAACACAAGATCCAGGTCCGATTCAACACAGTACATAAAATCCGTGATCTGGTACCGTCGGTAAAAGATGTGGTTCCAGACATACAGTACCCTGGTGTCTACAAACTAAGTTGCCTCTGTGGTAGCAGTTACATTGGGGAAACCAAACGACATGTCTCAGACCGCATCCGTGAACATAAAGCTGACCTGAAACACGGTAGGACAAACACCTCAGCCGTGGCAGATCACTGTTACAACTCAGTGGGCTCACATGACATTGACTTCTCCAAGACAGAGGTTCTCTGCAAGCCATCTGGCTATCATGAGAGATTCGTTCATGAGGCGATCCACATATACAAACACAGAGACAATTTTAACCGAGAAGATGGATTCTGGCTTAGCAATCACTGGAAGGACGTAATAAACCATTTCGATACACATTAGGGTGGGTAGAATAATACATAGTGTTATATTAAAATGTATAAGGTATAGGGTGGTTTATTGCAATACAGTATGTAATTTAATGTTGGGTGTGCCTATGGCAGTATATAGTACGGTATAGACACGTGTGATGTAAGAGAATAAAGTTTAGATGGAAGCATATTATAGAATTTTTTACAACGTAGAATTTTTATGTATTACTTACTGTTAGTAACTCAGCTTATTGTACAGTATAGTAAGTATACGGATGATGCTATGTAGTTTATACTTTAGTTTGTTATGCAGTTTTTTACTTTAGTCTTTTACGTGGTTGTTTAGTAACTGCGGCTACATACTATTAACATTCCTTTCCTTTGTTAATGCTACCCCCCCCCCCCCCTTTGATGCTGCTAATCCTGCATAATGCACGGGCATAGTATTGATTTGGAACCCCCCCCCGCCCACCTCCTACGCATTTTCCATATGCTGAATTCCTCTTGATATGCAAATTATTTTGTTGAGGCGCTCTTCTTCCCACCTCCCCCCCTCTAACCCAGCTTAAATATACGCTCCAAGCTTGGAGGTGCTTCATTCTTCGCCTGAGGACGGCTGCTTGCGTTGTGGCCGAAACGTCGTGAGAATTGTTTTATTATGTTTTATTTTTATTATTTTATTACTTCCCTTCTACGTGACTTTACCGAAAGAACCAAGAAGATGTATCAAATGTGTGTCTGCGAGCGACTGGCATTCGATGAACGTTTACAATGAGCTGCAGCTAAATATTTAATGGTTACGTTAACCCTTTAGTTAAAACCCTAAGGGCCTCAGCGACAAGGTGGCAAAGGAGAGGCCCGCAAGTGGAACGCAGGTATGAGCATATCCAGAGCAGTGGTGGCGAATCTATGGGCCGTGGGCCGTATCCCAACGAGAGTTGCCACCTGTAAACAAAGCCATTCGAGGTCTAAACGCTCATAAATGGGCGTCACTGATTGGCTGAGGGCATGGCTCAGCCCGACTTACGAGCGCTCGGATTGGCCGAAATTGCCGCCCGCGTCCATAACGTAAGCATACTGTTAATCACAAATTTTAACGTTAGAAACCATGGAGGTCCTATGGGAGGCGAAACGTTAATCAAAAAACCGTTAACCAATGTCAGTGTTAACTGAGAGACTTGTATTAGAGTGGTTGTTACATCTTGGCAGTATTAACCAGGGCGGCCACTGCATTCGACCCCGTGACCCTCTGCAACGGGCGGGGAACGCCCTTTCCGCTTGGGCCGCGTCACCGCCCACAATTGCTTGGATCCAATCGGTAAATGGGGGCTTGATCCGATCCTGAGCAGGATCAATCAGATTTCAAACTCGGTTAGGCATAAATCAATAATTGTGCATGATCCCGTGCAACGTTACAATGCAGAGAACAGAAATGTGTGTTTAACTACTGGACTTTCTTTCATTATTCAAGTTGAAAAAGTTTAATTTACTGAGAATTCAGCTACATGATTAACGGTGACGCTAATTGAGTTAAATATAGTTACTGTCTGTCAGGACAGCCTGGAGCGGAGGAGTTAGAATAATGGGACAGTTTTATACACAAGGGACAAGTTCCATTTCGAGTTTAGGGGGGGTTATTTAATTTAAAAAATTACGTTAATTTTGTAGTAAACAAGTCTAAATTGGCTCTTCTCCAGTGGCTAAATGGACACGGTCCAATCAGCCAATCGTAACCTGACCTTGTCTATTGGGTCACATTCTGATGGAAGCGTGGTCGGTCTTATCCAATTTAGTTTTTAAAAATAGAATTATATCAGATCCAATTTAAACCAAGCCGATCATAATTGTCGCATGAAAAATAATAGCAAAGCGAGCCTGTGGTAAAACATCATCCTTTAAAGGGGGTTAGCAAATTAAGTACCATATTGTGAATACCAGTTGGTGGGAAATCAGCAATCCCAGTACTGTTTCACAATGTGGAGTTTCACCACATTTATGTATGTTGAAGTTATTTTGCACCGTACGTAGCCAACCTTGCTAATTGGAGGTGCGGGCGGGGAGAGGACAACAACAATTATATGGCACTGATGAAAATTCGGAATTGGCAAGGCCCAATTAGAGATCTCCCCTCTGATCCAAAACACTATTACCCATCTTCTTGGTTCTTTCGGTAAAGTCACGTAGAAGGGAAGTAATAAAATAATAAAAATAAAACATAATAAAATAATTATCACGACGTTTTGGCCACAACGCAAGCAGCCGTCCTCAGGTGAAACCAGGTCTGTCGAGGCGACAGCGTCTGAATGAAACAGCACACGTGCTTGGAGCATATATATAAGCTGGGTTGGAAGGGGGGGGGAAGGGCGCCTTGACAAAAGAATTTGCATATCAAGAGGAATTTAGCATATTTATGGGAAATGCAGGTATGTGATTAGTATTACTTATGTCTGTACTAATCACATACCTGCATTTCACGGGAGCTGTAGGGTGCACATAAACTCCAATTACCCGCAGCCCTATTTTCTTATTATCTGCCATCCATTCAGGGTAAAATGAGTAGCACCGTATATTTGCCCCATTATCTGCAGGACATTTGCAATATTTTTAATGGTGCCAAAAATCTCTTTTCAGCATCAAAAACTAAATAAAATAATTGTGTCTGCAGAGATACAAAAAGTGAGATATAGACACAGACAGAGACACACACAGAGAAAGATGTAAATACATACACAGGTATGCACAGAGATACGGAGAGAGACAAGGAGACACACAGAGACATTGAGACACAAATGCATAATTGAGACATCCACACACACACCAAAACGGACACACACAGGTATGGAGATACACTCGGAGGTAGACATAAAGACATGGAGCCACACACACACGGTGCCAAACTCTACATGTTATTACTGGCGATACCTGCAGCTACATAGATCGACAGACACATACCTACAAGAACCTTTCCTGTTATGCGTGTAATTAATAAAAAAAAAAAATCCTACTCTCTGGTTGTTTATCACACTTACTCTTCGTACAAAGGCCAAATATTACAGGTAGGAACTACAGTTCCACACTGCCCACCAGGGATTATTTGTCTGTCGTGCATAGCCCCTCCCAAACATGTACGCTCCTGGATTGGTTGAAGTGCATCACGTGACCACGAGCTTTCTGTCGTGCACGAATGCGCTGTCCAACCAAGTTCCTACCTGCCCACTCCGAAGGAACGTGTAAATGTCTGGATTTTACTTAACTTACTGCACACGTGGACAGTGCAAAACTACACAAATTGATGAGTATAACACTGGGGGAGGGGGCAGTGGGAGTGGGGGCATACTACACTATGGGAACCCCACCGCCTGAGTTCAATACAAGGCCGTAGCCACGGAGTCAACATTGGGGGGGGGGGGGAAATCTTCCAGGTAGCCTGGGGGTCCCCCCCAGAAAAAAAATCTAAATTTGAAAACTAATTTCCTGCCTAAAATATAAAAAAAATTCACGAACACATAGGATGGATTTTTTTTGTTACAATAATGTCTAATAGTGTAATGGCAGAGATTAGGGATTAATAAAGTACAACCATAAGCACAATAATATAAACATGAATCTATTTTATAGCAATATATTAGGGGGGGGGACATTTTGAGCATATTTGAATATTGGGGTGGATGTGTCCCCCTCAATATATATATTCTAATTCCGGCCTTGGTTCAATACCTGGTCATGGCTAAGATCAGTGGCGAGTGATATCTGAACCGGTCCTGGGTCCTTCTCTCACGAACTGGCACTGACCAGTGGTAGTGAAGATGACGTTACAAAACAATCTCCACGACAGTGGTGCGGGCAGGCCTTCATCCAACAGTGGGCTGATAAAAGGACGTCAATTGTCATTGTCACGGTTCTAAGATACTCTGTGTGCGATCACGTGATTTGCGCGTGGTGCTGTTATGGCTGATAACTGGCTCTCGCGTGACTCTGCAGTACTCAGAAATTGACTGCATGAGGTCAAATGATAATCAATATATATCTGCCTGTCTGAGTTATACTCTTGGTAAACCACGGCACTGGAATAATTGTGCAGTGATTGCCATTTTGAGCGGCCTTCATTATAAATTAATCTTGTGTGATATTTAGGATATATTGCTGTAGACTGTCAAACGCTGCATGTGGAATATGCATTTGATTTGGTCGTATCGACTAAATGGGAGGTGCATGCTTGAGGAGATGCTTCCTTGGAATTACATAGAGATTGAAGAAAAAAATTAGAGATACTCTCTCATATTGGCAGTTATTCAGTGTCAACGGGCTCGGGCAGGACACGGCACTTAGACGAGATGTATGTATCTACGATGTTGAACTTCTTTCGCGCCGTACTTAAGCCAACCGTGTTAATCGGAAATGCAGGGGAAGGACAACAATCTAAACACAAAAAGCAGTTTGAAAGAAATGAATTTTCAAACTAGATGTAAAAGTGCATAGCTCCAATTGCTTCCAATATCGGAATGTTTAAACTGTTCTTGAGATTAATAAAACAAATCATGCTGGATACTATTTGTATGCAAGGCCCATACGTTGACCGGTTTGAAGGTACTTAATATTATGCGAAGAGACGGATGTATTTTGCTTTAATCAACATTTGACAAATGTTGAATGGGCTCTTATATCAGTTTTCAATCTAGATGATTTAATAGTGCATAGCTCCAGTGGCTTCCTGACATCGGAAGGAAGAACGTTCCAGACGGCCGCAGAAGCGTATATGAAAGCGGCGCGACGCGGCGACCGTCTTTGTTCGATGGCTCAGCCAAAAGCCTCTGCGAGGATGACCGGAGTTCACGTGATGGTTTATACTCCTTGACGAGATCAGCCAAGGTGTTGTGGTTCATTTGTGGTAAGCACTGTAGGTGTAGTGAGCGCGACCTCGTAAGCGACGATGACGGCCGATGGATAGGACCGGTGATGGAACGGACGTCGAATGGGGGAAACAAATCCAAGAGCCCGGCCACCACAGAGATGGAGCGTTGAGATATGTTCACGTGCAGGAGTGAGAGGGACGGCAACGGCTACTGGACTATGTGGGATGGTGACGGGGAAATACAAATAAGCCCCGGCAGCTCTGGTAACGAGCGTGGATTATTGTTCAACAAAAAGAGTTAGAAAATGTGATGGGTGATAACACCACTGCCCATAAATATGGGCTTGGCATGGCATTGATGGCTATTGCACAATATAATATGCTTTAGGCACATGAACGTACTGTAGTTTATATCGGCAACGTATATTTATAACGCCTCACATAAGCATAGGAGGATTTAGTGGCAATTTCTAAGAATTAAAGAAATGACACTCAAGTTAACCAGTTTAGAAACGTTATGCAGATGAACTGCAATATTCATAATGACATGCGATGCCTGTGTTCCATTAATTCATCAAGCCGGTGCCCATTCGTATTACGGTACTGGAATCGCATTATCTTTTGAGGAGTGCAGTTATTTTTGGTTTGCGGGAATTTTTATTTTAATGAGACCGAGTTTATTTGACATTCACTTGCAGCAATTACAAACGTTGGGAACGGTGCGGCGGTGAGGCCAACACGCTGCGTCTTCCTCTTGCGGACGAGGGAGCTGAGTCTTTCACTGAAATAAAAACTATACACATTTTGTTTTGTTTTACCAGGTAAGGCCCACGGAGCTACAATGTAGCTCTTGTTCAGAAGCGAGCTGGCCATCAAAATGATAGCTCAATTGTAAATGGATGATCACGTGGAACATTTACAGCAGCCAAATTGTCTAAACGTGTGATGTTGATGCTAAATGGGGAGGGAAAAACCGGAGAACCCGGATAAAAATCCACGTGACCACGGGGAGAACATGCAAACTTCAAATATACAAGCGTCAGAGTGTCGGGATCGAACCCACGAACTCCTGTATACCGGGCGAGATATTTAACTTTCCAGCTGACAGCGTATTTTAATAACCCGCCCCCCCCGCAGATAAATGATGGGATCACCAAGTAAATTCGAACCGTCAAGTTCGCGCAAACTAGCAAGTGGCGCTCTGATACGTGTCAACCCACTTCACCTCCAGGCCACCACACACACACACACACTGGTGCGTTTAGATTGTGTGTAGAGATCACGCCAAAGGTAAAGGCGCAGCCCTGAAAATGCATTCTCACACCACCGCTTGGAGGAAAAAAGTAATCAACTTCGAGGACCACCCAAGAAGGGTGTTTCGGCCGACTCTTCCGACGCTGGCTGAAGAGGTGGGGATACCCACACTATACCCCGCCTCAAGTTGACCTGCAGATCGCCTGTGGGGTTTCCCGTGTACACTGCCGGATGTGTTAACCACTGACGCACAGCAACATCCATTTTCACGACGCGTATTGCAATTTCATTGACACTGCGCGTGTATATTACCGCACAATGGGCTCGCTGTAGATGCGAATTCGAGCGTGGCTATCTCTTCTAACGTACCCTCTAACACTGAGTAATTGTGTTAATCTTCTACGTCGTATGGCTGTTGTTAATGTACAACGACTATAATTTTACAGTGAGCTGAATGAGCCAGATGATGTCGTCAGGGGAAGCGGAGTTGGTGGGTTTTCGCTGTGGTGATGCCTCATTTTTCAATAATGCCATGTCCTTGTTGATTTTTTCGTGTTAATGTCCCACAGAGAGTAACTGGAATCGGAACCGCTGCCTCGTGAGGCAAACTGGCTCAGCGCAGAATGTTCAGACAATTCACCCCCCCATGCAATGCAACTGAATATATAATTCATATGGGTGCTGTGATTGCCGCAGTGAGCATTCCCGGATTCGATTTAAAACATAATTGCAAACGTTGATGCTTGATATTTCTCACGGAGAGGTAAACAATGGAGGGTTTGGCTGCCTGACCTTTATCAGGATTCTGTTCTTGCGTCTGGCAATATGCTCAGAAGCTAAATGCTAATCCTGAGGTCTGCGAGCCACACGATGACTTCAGGAGAGAGTCTGTGTAGTTTTGGTTTACAAAAATGTTGGCCATAGCTTTTGGTTGCATGGCCACAATCGCACTACGGTACTTTGTCTTTAGTTTGTGATGAACTGACGTTTTTAT
This sequence comes from Lampetra fluviatilis, assembly GCF_964198595.1. Taxonomy (NCBI): domain Eukaryota; kingdom Metazoa; phylum Chordata; class Hyperoartia; order Petromyzontiformes; family Petromyzontidae; genus Lampetra; species Lampetra fluviatilis. The sequence continues at coordinate 3,275,882 of NC_136299.1, forward strand.
TTTAATCAGAAAAACACGAGGGTTGGAGCACGAGTGGCTCTCCACACAGCTACTTCCGACTTCATGATCGTCGTCGTGGTGGACTTGCACAGACCTCCCCCGCCCCCCCCAATTTGGGGACAAAAGTCCAATACCGGTGGTACAGACAGACGTCTCAGAGCCCCCCCCTCCCCCCCCCCCCCAAAAAAAAACCCTCCAACAACCGCGAAAGTGAATGTTAGAAGAACGCAGCGATTATTTCTCAAGTAAGCAGCACAACGTGCACGCATAAAGCGCACGGCGGTTTGAGGTGACGCGCGCGAACACGTGACCCGACCGAACGTCCAGTCGACCCAACAACGGCCACATGCACCCCACCCCGCAAGTGCGAGGCGTCGTTGAGATGGAGGGGTAGAGGAGGCATAGCAACAAAAACATATAACTCAGGGGTAGGCGGGGAGGGCACGACACGGTGATGAACAAGCTTCAAACAAATGCTTAGGGCAGTGGTTCTTCTTCTTAACCTGGGGTGCACGCTGGGGGGGGGGGGGTGCAAGATGCCCTTTCTGGGGCGTGCGAGACATGGGCAGGTTTTTTGTTATCGAAGGTAAATAGTCGAAAACACAAATTAAGGACGGGCACGTGAGTAGCAACTTACTTTGTTTCATCAAACCCATGTGTATTAAGGGGCGCAAGGCTGCGGTAAAGGTTAAAACGCGAAACAGACCGCATAATGATCCGACCTGCCTTTGTCTCTAACGCACGCTGCCGCCGCCGCGATCACCACCCTCCTGTGTGTGTGACCAAAAGCTGTAACAACAACACCGAAACATCTTTTCACTTGACAATGTAAAAGGTTGGTGGGGGGGGGGGGGCTCAACTTTCAGTAAGGGGGGGCCGGGGGGTGGTGGAGTTGATTTGGCTTCCGAACCGAAAACAATCAGCGACCGACAATCAGTGCTCAATTTCATCCGCTGAGAATCCGACGCAACGCTGGTTCCGGATGATATCGAGCGAGAAGGGAAGCCCCCCCCCCGCCCACGAAAATCACCGTCTCTCCTTTACCTTTGAGTATGAGCGGCCTCTCGGCCTTCCTTCGCGGAGCGACTCGACCACCAGGTGGAGCGGCTGCGAGGTCTGGACGCCACGCGGGAGCTCGCTCGTCGCCTCGTCGTACACCACGATGTCTCCCTCGCTCCTTGCCGAAGTGCGCGCCTCCTCCTCCCTCCACCGCCACCGCCTCGCGCGCCTCAGCAGGTCCAGCACCGTGATCTTGCCCTGCTGCAGCCGGTCTCCTGCTGATCTTGTCCGTGCAGTTGATGTGCACGGCGCCGCGGATGTGGCTCTTGTTGAACTCGATGAAGGGGCCTGCAGTCGATGATCACCGGTCCACCGGCTCCTCCGACCTCGACGACGCCGTCATCGTCTGGCGCGTCATCATCGCCCCGCGTCTGCTCGAAGCGCCTGGCTCCCGCTCGGCGCTTCTCCTGCTGATGCTGCTGCTGGTGCTGGTGATGACTCCGCCTGTTCAAAGCCGTGGCCCTCGCGATCCTCTTGGCTAGTTCGTTCGGCCAGATGGTTCGCACGCCGCGACGCTCCCGGCGGCTCCGCTTGGGAGGAGGGGGGAGGACGAGGAGGAGGAGGACGAGGACACTGTCGACGACGTCTTGGTCGGGGTGGTCGTCGACGACGACGAAGCCGAAGACGCCGATGACGCGGCCGCGGACGAGGCGGACGAATTGCGAATTGCGGGTGGGCGAGCGGCGGCTGATGGTCGGAGATGGCCCCGCTCGCGTTGCTGGTGGTGCTGCTGCTGGTACTGCTGGTGCCCTTGCCGTCCTGCGCCAGCGTGGGAAGACAGCGAGCCTTTGGAGGCACCGACCACCGAGCTCCCGACTCGAGCGGCTCCGATGCCATGCTGCTGCTGTTGCTGCTGCTGTTGTTGCTGTTGTTGCTGCTGCGAGTCCCGCAGGAGGCGTGAGCACGACGGGCAGATGTTGATCTGCTGCTGGCCCAATGCTCTACCACCCTCAGGTCCATAGTGTCCACTCGTGGACGGCAAGAAGGCCAACACGGCCGGGCTGCTGCTGCTGTTGCTGCTGCTGTTGATGGTGATGATGATAATGCAGATGATTGTGTTGCTGCTGTTGCTGCTGCTGATGCTGGTGGTGTTGAAACAGGTGCTGATGCTGGAGACGATGGTTATGGTGGTGATCCTGCTGCTGCTGAAGTTGCTGCTGCTGCTGATGATGGTGATGGTGGTGATGATGATGGAATCCCAGCCCCGGGCGTCCGGACGGTACCACGGCTACGTCGGCACTGGCTGAGCGCTCCACGCACGACGTCGCGTTGGGGGTGCTGCCGCTGCCGGCGCAACAGCTGCTGGGGCCGCTGCATCCACAGGACAGCGAGCGAATGGGACCTCCCCTCCTGGTGGCGGGCATATACCGCGTGTAGCTGACGCTGATCTGCCTCGCCTGGCAGTGGACCGTGGTGGTGGTGGAGGTGGTTGTGGTGGTGGTGCAGAAGACGGTGGAGTTGATGGAGCGCTGCTCGTCACCTGGTGTGGGACAACTATCGCCAAGCTCCTGGAGTTGCCGGCGATGTCTGCTGCTGCTGTTAATAGTGACGATGTTGCTTCTGGAGTTGCTGCTGCTGCTGCTGATATTGATGCTCCCGCTGCTGTAGTGGCGTTCGAGTGGACCGCGAGGATGCGACGACGAGACGTTTGCTTGAATCTCAGCTGCTGCTGGGTCGCCAGCGTTTGAGATGTGAGCACGGTTCTGCTGTTGACGCTGCTGCTTTTCCTGCTGCTTGTCCTGCTGCTGCTGCTGCTTGTGATCACGCTCCCGCCGCCGCCGCCGCTGCTGCTGGTGATGCTGATGAAGCTGCTAAAGCGGCTGTACGAAGAGGCGGCCACCAGAAGGCGTCCGTCCAGTGGAGACGGAGGGCATCACAGTGCCGCTTACGGGGGATGACCGGGGCGAGTAAGTGGGGTTACGCTGCAGGGAGTGGTGCTGGTGGTGGGTGGGGGGGGGTCTGACTATGCGGTTGGGGAGGGATGGGGAGGGAGGAGGGGGGCGGACGGATGCGCGCTGTGGGTCTGGGGCGCCTCGGACATCAGATCGGAGCCGCGCAAGTGGCAGGCAGACGGGCTGTGGGGAGATGGGATGGAGAGAGTGTGTGTGGGGGGGAGAAATAGGTTTTAAAAGTAGAGGATTTGAGCGAGGAGGATGGGGAGGGTGAAGAGGACGCGAAGGTACGGGGCGAGAGAGCGGTGTGGAGAGGAAAGCGAGCGGGGTAGTCTGGATCTGAACAAAGACGACTGTGTGGTGTTAAGAGTGGGACGCAAGCACAGCAGCAGTAGCAGCGAGGCCACGGATTGGAAGGGGGAAAGAGAGGCAGAGGGGAGAGAGACGCAGCGACGTTCGGGACAGTGGACACATCCAGAGATGAAGGGGAAGGATGCGAGAGAGACAGAGAGAGAGACGTGGACACAGATTATACGAACATTTTTGAACCGTTGACATTAAGGAATGAATACGATTAACGTTCGGGAAGGGTGGACAGAGAGGGAGGGAGGGAGGGACGTGGAGAGAGATTACACACGGACGTTTGGAAACGTGAATAGCCTGAATCCGCGGCGGGAGAGAGAGATAAGAGAGAAAGGGTTGGGCGTGGGTGATGATTACAGAATGAAGACAAAGACGGAGACGAGGAAACTGCGGCCGAGGAGGCAGCGTGCGCCCACCCAAAGCCTCTTCTCCCGTACACAACAGCTGCTGAGATCAACCGCGCCGCGATCGTATTGGGGCGGTCGTGGTTGGTGATGGTCGGGTGGTCCTTTTAGCGCGTTGGTTGTGGGGGGGGGAGGCGGGGTGGGTGGAGGAGGGGGGTGCTGGATGGATGGAACCGAGGGGATATGAACCAGAGAAGGGGGGGAGGGGGTCTACGTGGATGGGGTTGCGAGGGGAGCTCTGGGCGATAAACTAATTTGAGCAACGCTGGGATAGATGAGCGGCGTTTATAGCCGACTGATGTAGGCAGCGCGAGCATTCGAGGCTGCGTCTAACTGCCCCCCCCTACCCCACTCTTGGGATGAGCGTGTCCGATTAATGCCACATTTAACGGGAGGTGGGAGGCGGGGGGAGTTAGATTTCCTCTCTAGCTTCGAAATAGCTTAGCTTCCATAATACAGAGGGTTTTTTTTGGCGGTGGAGTTGGATCGCGTAAATAGAAATGTGTGTTGTTAGATCGCGTAAATATACATGTGTCGTTAACCCATTCAAACCCAACCGATGCAACCAATTAGTAAGGGGTTGTCACGTAAACTGAACTCATTAGTTTCGACTTCAGCACAACCGCCTGGGTGCTGCGTCGAGTAAAACCCACGACATTTACAATTAAGAGCGCGACGTGTTCGCTGGCGATTACAGCGGGCTTCATCGAGCGATCTTGCCAGAGTTGACAATACACCGGGGAAACGTGGGTGCATTGTAAATGCGAGTGGGTCTTACTCTCCAACGCACAACCGGTGCGCTGAACCAGTGACTTAATCAGCACGTTTGTGTTCGCGTGAGAAACCTTACTAATTCGTGGCGGGTGGTGGTGGTGTGGTTAACGACACATATCTACGCGGTCTAACCCAAATAAAACCTTTATTGTGAATGATATTGCTCGCGAAAGCCCTACTCGTGTTAAACTTCGCTTCCTCTCACCACCCCCACCAACCGCGTTCCTTTCTGTGAGACGAGGTTTTTAGTCTAAGAGCGAAACCGGACGGCTAATAAGGTGGCCTTTATTTATCGTCTGAAACGAGTTACGCGTGTCCGCGACAGTCGTGTGTCATCTGTTCACATTGGTACGCGACTGCACAGGCTGGGTCGGTGGTGGCCGTTGTCTGCTACGGTTAGTGTCGAAGTTTATCGCCGTCGTCGTCATCATCATCATCGTCGTCGTCCCGAATCTCAGTGTCGTTGTTGTTTGCCATTCAGGAGTCTCGAGTCATCGGGGTGCAGTCATCAGTGGATATTCCACATCCGTATGGCGAGAGGCAGTCTATCTTAGGACCACTGCTGTTATATATCTAAATATATAAACACTGTATACACACAGAATGTTTCGCGTATACAGTATTTGACTATGTTTGGTAACGTATAATGTGTAAATAAAATGACCGAACATAACTAACTTACTGACGGACAAAATACATTTCGCTTCCAATTATGCGGTTTTAAATTAACGTTATTGCACTAATAGTCCAGTATTCGAAGCAGCAATGTTGTTTTTTTGTATTGTACTGGGTATGATGTTTGTGTCCTGCTGAGGAGAGCGGTGGCGCAGCGGTAGCGCGTTACGCCAAGAACCCAGAATGCACCTTGACAAAGTTCCATTCGCGTCGAGGTGCTGAACGTGGCACGAGTTAATATCTGAAGCAGTGCTGCCCACCGACCCCACCTCGATCTTACCAACCCCCACATATGGTTTACGTGCGCATCTCTCCTGTGCCTCTCTTAGGTCGACTCAGCCTAAAATAAACCACCAGCTATGCAATGTCCACGTGAACAAAAATGACAAACATCGTTGGTTGGCCGCGCCCGTCACGTCGCGCTGCGTGTTTACGATGGCAATTGCTCTGCCAGAGGCTACACGCGTGATTCTGCCTTTTCGTATTCATGCACACGTTGTAGGCATGGATACAAGTCTCTGGTAATGCACTTTTGGATGACGGCTCCATCTCCCCGGCAATGGAGAGGATGGGTGGGGGAGGGAGTTTGACCACCACGCTTGTCAATGCGAGTGGTGTAGTGTTAGACAAATTGGTATTTTACGGCGTAACCGTTTAAAACCTATTGGAGACATGCGGTCCAGGAGGAGTACTGTATCTCAATCCTAGAAAGGGTTTCCCTTGTAATGAATTCACCAATTAACGAATGTAAATATACATACAACTTTACGCTAATTATAACCTTTCGTCAGAAATTGCATCGAGCGCGGCCTATTAGTGCCTTTGTATAATGTGTAATTGAAATGATGAAGGCGGTAGGTATAAATGATGAAACCGCTAAACATGGATAGTCTACTATTATGAAATAGAGTTATGAATCACGCATGTTTTCTGTTACACGCTCCACAAAGACGAAGATCACCCGTCCATCCCTCGTCCGACTATTGGGAGCAAGTGCTGTTAGCGAGCACCTATGAAGGCCGGCACATTGCACACGGGGGGTGGTTGAATAACACCACGTCCAATCGCCTTTGTCTCCAGTGCTGATGTTTACACACCTCGCCAAGCACTCATTTCAGGCTGAGTTTCAATTTAAATTACCTATTTTTGGGGTCGTGAATTGGAATACATCTACGCTAACCGGTGCACCACCGCTCCCACAACTCACCCACACGCTTCACACCAAAGACAAAGACCCCCCGTATAGCCTCCCTTACTAGACTGTTGAGGCAAGTGCTGTTAGCGAGGACCTTAGCCGGTACGGCACACTAGAGGGTGGGTGGCCAGCAACAAGCCCGGCCGCCTTTGTCTCCCTATCAGCGATGTTTACACACCGCGCCTGGTACTCATTGAGAATGAGTCGACCTAGAGGAGGCCCAGGACCGTTTCATATAATCGTCACTGGGTGTTGGCCGTGAGCGGCAATAGAACTCGGGTCGCCGGCGCACACACGCTAACCAATGCACACCCTTCCACACCACATGAGTAATGATGCAATGTTGTAAGCGGGACAAATGTGCGCGCATGAATAAGCGCTCGCCTCGATCGCTCCCCCCTCTCTCTCCCGCACGTGCCAGATGATGATGACCGATCTGGCGCGCTGCCAACTTGCACTGAGGCGACGTCACGAGCCTCGAGTCAAAGAGAGAGAGAGCGCAGAGCCCACGCAAGCAGAATTAACGCAAACCCAACGCATTCTTCGATAACATTGTGGCCTCAAAGGAAAGACGCGAATAATAGGCGACGTTTCGGCCCCACCGAAGGATCGTAACCTTATCGTGGTGGCAGTGCCGGATTAAGCTAGTGCGGGGCCTGTAGCATATGTTATAAAGGGGCCCTGAACAATAAAAAACACATATTATACTTGCATAGTAAAGCAATTGTATTTTTCCATTAGCTATACAGCCAAATAACACCCAGTGGTTCATGATAGTTGAAGGCAGTATAGTACTATAGTAATAGAGCAAGTTCAGAATCACTGAATTGGAATTGATAGCTTGAAAGCATTTCGCGTGGGGCCCTTGAAAGTGCGGGCCCGTAGCATATGTAGCTACTTTTGCTACTAGGGTAATCCGGCACTGCGTGGTGGCGGGGTTTATGTGTTCCAATGACCCTCAGAGCAATGTCGCCTGGAGCCTTGTACTCCTGGTATAGTCTCCCTTGGCAAACAGGTCTGGGAGGAGGTTCCAGTCAAATAACGGTATAAACAAAGCCCCTTATGAATTGTTCTGAAATATAACAATTTGAGAACCTCATTCGGACAAGGTATACCGTGACATCTCCCTGGAGCCAGACCTGGGGGTGGTGTTCGCCGGCAAGTGCCTGGTGGCCGGGTGACCCCACGTGACCTGGTCGAGCCCAGCCCCGAAATGGCTACGTGGCACCGTCCTGTGGGCCCACCATCAGGATGATCGATGAGGGGCGGGAGCGATGCCACTATGGCAGGGAGAGGGATGGTCTCGGACAGACTGGACCTTGGCAATGGACACTCGCAATTGAGACGTGGAATGTCACGTCACGGGGGGGAAGGAGCTGGAGCTGGTGGAGGAGGTGGAACGGTATTGACTGGATATAGTCGGTCTCATCTACACACACAGCATTGGCACTGGAAGCAAATTTCTCGATCAGGGGTGGTCTCTCTTCTATTCCAGAGTAACCCCTGGTGAGAGGCCCTGTGCAGGTGTGGGGATACTCACATGCCCCTGGCTGGGTGCTGTTCATTCGGAGTTTGTCCCAGTAGACGTGAATGTTGCCTCAATGAGATTTCGGGTCTCAGCAAGGAACACTCTGACTGTTGTCTGCGCTTATGTGCCAAACAGCAGTTCAGAGTATTTGGCCTTTTTTGGAGACGATGGGTGCATTGCTCGACAGAGTGCCGCCTACCAACTCCATAGTCTTACTGGGCCACTTCATTGTTCACGTGGGAAATGATAGAGATACCTGGAGAGGCGTGATTGGGAGGAATGCCCCCCCCCTGATCTGAGCTCAGATGGTGAGATGTTATTGGAATTCTGTGCTAGTCACGGAATGTCAATAACAAACACCGTGTTCGAACACAAGTGTAATGCGGGCGTAAGCGACCTTCCGGATGTGACGTCACGGGGGGTGGAGTCATGTGACGTGGGGGGAAGGTTCGGGTCCTTAAGCGGGTAAACCGGAAGGGGAAGGCAGTCGGGGTGTGAGCGGAAAAGAGTGAGGCCACGCGGGCGAGTGTGGAGAGGGGGGGCGCCGACGGCCATCGGGAGCCAACCCCGAAGATAAGAGGAAGCTGCGGAGTGGTGTGCAGCTGCAGAGGAGACAGCCAGAAGGGCTGCGTGTTAGAGGCAGCGGTGTGGCTGCCAGGAGGAGCTGCAGAGAGAGAGAGAGGGCTGCATGTTAGAGGCAGCGGTGTGGCTGCCAGGAGGAGCTGCGGAGAGAGAGAGAGACAGCAAGAGGCTGTCAGAGCTGCGGAGGGAGAGGAGTTGCAGCGAGTACAGCCAAGGGGGGCTGTGTGAGAGAAACAGCAGCGGAGCTGCTGTTGTGGATCGGGCCGACATTGGAGTCAGCACCGTGGAGAAGCTACAGAGTAAAGACAGCCGTGTGGGTGTACAGCACGAACCGAATAAAGGACACTGAGCCAGACATCGTGGTCCAGTCGTTTATTACACTGGTGTCGGAAGTGCAACGGCATGTCGAAACAAGTGAGGAAGAAAGTTAATCCGGCGCCTGCATCGGCTTCTTCGTCCGACGACGACGAACTCCCTCCAACCACGGATCCTGTTGGGGTGGTGGAGGAGAGCCCGGCTGAGGCGACCACGGGAACGGGAGTGGAGGATGTTGGCGCGGTGGCGGGTCCGTCGACATCATCAGACGCGGATCAACGATGGCAAGCGATGGCGGTACAACTGGAGGCACTTAAGGACGTCCTGGCGCATCTATGCCATCTCGTCGCGCCAGGGACGATGGATGATGCAAGTGGTGCTCCGCGGGCCGCCACGTTGCCTGTCCTGCCGCCGCCATTGCCCACGCGGCAAGAGGCCGCCATTTTGCGCGCTCCGTGGCGCCAAACCGCCATCTTGGCCACGCCGCGGGCCGACGCCATTTTGAATTTGCCATCACAACCACCACCATTGGAAGACGGCGGGAAGAGGAGTCGGAGTCGCCACCTTACAACGGTTAAAGAATTTTCCGTCGGTGGGGACTGGAGCGCGTTCGCCTGCCGCTTCTTGGCGGCGGTACGCACAGCAAGATGGACCGATGCGGAGGCTTTGGAGGTGTTGCCGACTCTCCTGGACGACGAATCTGTCCGATTCTTCCGTTCCATAACGACCGATAAGAAGGCAACTTTATGTGGTGTTTTTCAAGAAATGGCCGATGCTTATGAGCCACCAGATGATGCGCATCGGCGATTCGCTCAACGACAACGAGCACCAGAGGAGTCGCCCGTGGCGTTCAGGGGTGCGGTGCTGGAGCTGGCCATGGCAGCTTATCCTGAGACGCCACAGGACCTGCTCGAGCCTCTCATATTAGGGAAAATGTTGGAGCTGTCTCGGGATCTAGGGATCCCCATGCCTGTGTGTGGGCATGAGAAGCTAACTTCCCGGACGGCTGCTAAGTGTCTCGATGCGCAATTCAACCTCCGTCGCTGGAAACAAGTGACGGCGTGGACGGGGGGGCCCGTCAAAGAAGGGGATGCGCTGGGGTGGAACCCTGCGCAGGCTGTCTATGTTCCGGATGACCGGGGCCCTCAACAACTGACGGCCGCCTCCGCTCCATGGACGGGACGCGGCGGGCCGAGACCGCGCGCGGCGCTACCAGAACGGGGCCGTCAGGAGGCGAGGCCTGCGCTTCGGCGCAACGAGGCCGAATGTTTCCGCTGCGGGCGTAGGGGCCACTACGCCAGAGACTGCTGGGCCCGCTTCCCGGCTCCGCCGCAGCAGGAGGCCTCGGCACCGGTCAAGTCGGCTAAAGATCCTCCGAAACAGGCCGGCCGTGACATTGCGGGGGACGAGGGGCCCTGCTCGGAGGACGCCTGCCAGGTCTGCGGGACCTTCGAGCCCTGCAGCCCTTCCGACCCAGCTGCGGGCACGGTCACAGGACAAGCCCAAGACTAACTCTTTAGAGACACGGGACGGCGGTGGACTTCCAGCTGCGACAGGGGGATTACCCCCTGTCATTCCTCGACTTTCATCGCGTTCCCGTTCTGCGAGTGGGCCGCCGACCGTCCGGGACGGGCCGGCGACCCGCACACGTTCCAAATCGCTTACGTTTCGTTGATTGTTGTTGTCTTGTTATTTTTTTCTTACAGTTGTATTTATTGCATGCTTTTGTACGTTCGTTGATGTTAATTGCGTTGTTGTTGTTGTTCTTGCTGTTACATTGTATGCTTAGTGTCCTTTAGGGGGGGAAGCTCGGTTCGCCGCATTACGATTTGCTATTGGTCAGCCGAGGTCGGCTGGGATTTTTCTACGGGGGAGGGTGGTGTAATGCGGGCGTAAGCGACCTTCCGGATGTGACGTCACGGGGGGTGGAGTCATGTGACGTGGGGGGAAGGTTCGGGTCCTTAAGCGGGTAAACCGGAAGGGGAAGGCAGTCGGGGTGTGAGCGGAAAAGAGTGAGGCCACGCGGGCGAGTGTGGAGAGGGGGGGCGCCGACGGCCATCGGGAGCCAACCCCGAAGATAAGAGGAAGCTGCGGAGTGGTGTGCAGCTGCAGAGGAGACAGCCAGAAGGGCTGCGTGTTAGAGGCAGCGGTGTGGCTGCCAGGAGGAGCTGCAGAGAGAGAGAGAGGGCTGCATGTTAGAGGCAGCGGTGTGGCTGCCAGGAGGAGCTGCGGAGAGAGAGAGAGACAGCAAGAGGCTGTCAGAGCTGCGGAGGGAGAGGAGTTGCAGCGAGTACAGCCAAGGGGGGTTGTGTGAGAGAAACAGCAGCGGAGCTGCTGTTGTGGATCGGGCCGACATTGGAGTCAGCACCGTGGAGAAGCTACAGAGTAAAGACAGCCGTGTGGGTGTACAGCACGAACCGAATAAAGGACACTGAGCCAGACATCATGGTCCAGTCGTTTATTACACAAGGATGCTCATAAGTGTACTTGGTACCAGAGCACCTTGGACTGAAGGTCTATGATTGAGTTTATACTGTAGTATCATCGGACCTCAGGCCGTATGTTCTGGACACTCGGGTGAAGAGAGGGGAAGAGCTGTCAACTGATCACCACCTGGTGGTAAGTTGGATCCGACGCTTGGGGCACTGACCAGATAGACGTCGAAGGCCCAAACCAATAGTGTGGGTTTTCTGGGAAATGTCTGGTGGAAGCCCCTGCGCAGAAATATTTCAAGTTCCACCTCCGGGAAAACTTCTCCTATACTCTAGGGGAAGTTATGGACATTGAGTTCGCGTGGACGATGTTGAGGACCTCGATTATCGATGCAGCTGCGAAAAGCTGTGGCGTGAAAGCAGTTGGTGCCTGTCATGGCGGCAACCCTAGGACATGCTGGTGGACACCAGTGGTGAGGGAAGTTGTCAAGTTGAAGAAGGAAGCTTTCTGAGCTATGCACGGAAAACGTCTCCCGATTGAGAGGTACTGGCTTGCCCAGAGGGGCGATAGCAGTAGTAGTCGCTGAAGTAAAAACCCAGGCGTGGGAGGAGTTTGGAGAGGCAATGGAGTGGGACTACCAGGCAGCTTCAAAGATGCTCTGGCAAACTATTCGACGTCTTAGGAGGGCTCAACGGGACATGGTCCAGGTAATTCTCAGTAAGGGTGGCGTAACATTTAACTAAACTAAGGAGACAGTCGGGAGGTGGAAGGAACACTTTGAGAAGTTCCTCAACCCGGTGTGCATGCCCTCCTCTCAGGAGGCAGCCCTGAAAACAGCTTGGGGGTCGGATCCATCACGGCTGCTGAAGTTTCTGTGCCAGTCGAGGGCCTTAGTAGCGGCAAAGCTGCTGGGGTGGACGATATACACCCAGAGTTGTTGAAAGCGCCTCTTCAATGTCGCATGTAAGGTGGGTACTACCTCTGGATCAGAAAACTGGGATCGTGGACCCCATTTTAAAGAAAGGAGACCAGAGGGTGGATTCCAACGACAGAGGGATCACACTCCTCAGCGTCCCAGGAAAAGCCTATGCCAGAGTGCTGGAAGAGAGACTGCACCCGATGGTTGAGCCTCAGATTCAGGACGAACAATGTGGATTCTGTCAGGGTCATGGGACAATGGACCAGCTCTTTTACCTCTCACAGTTAGTTGTCTATGGTCCTGGCATTTTCCCTCTTTTGGCTGCCATTCCGTTTCAGTCTAACTGCCAGCGACACATCCAGCCCAAGCCCACTTACTTTTGCCAACCGGTGGATTGGATGCCATGGTGGCATGATATTAACTACCTATCTGGAATTCAGGGGATTGTGGGGTCGATCCCGACCCTGACGATGTCTGTATATTTGCATATTCTTAGGTTTTTTCGGTAAAGTCACATAGGTAAAACATTAAAAAAGTAAAATAAAATAAAAATCACGACGTTTCGGAGGCAACACAAGCTTCCGTCTTCAGGTGGGACCGTCACAGCCACGACAGCTGTATCAAGTAAATAAGAGATTGCAGGAGCTACCACTCCGTTTATATAATGGTTGGAGAAGGTGGTGGGGCAAGGGCCGCATACTTTTTATTAATATGGTAAGGTGAGGCTTAAGAGGGTGAGCCTTTGTTATGGAGAGGTACGGTTTGTGAATCAACCTGTGACAGGGAGACAACCACTAAACATGGTAAAACTGTAATAGTTGTCTGTCAAATAAGATTTGTACACGAAGCCATACAAATATACAAACACAGACATAATTTCAACCGTGATGACGGTTACAAACTGAGTAATCATTGGGAAGATGTGATTAACCATGCAAAAAAGATTTAACTACACTTATTTGCCAGGAAACCGGTCCCTGGTGCCAAAAAGGTTGGGGACCGCTGGTTTCGAGTATTTGGCTGCTATAAATGTCCACATGATGATCATCCACTTCGTCTAGCTACCATTTGTAGCCGGGTCACTTCTGAAAAGAGCTACATAGCTTAGTGGCCTTACTTGGTAATATATATATATTTTAGATTGTGATATTGCTGTATGTTCACTTTATCCACGTGTTTATCTTCCTGTCTCAGTGGAACTCCTATGCTCTGTTCATGGTATAGCTTCTCGAATCTTTTGTCAACGTCCATGTTTCATCCATATGTCTTAGAAAAATTCACCTTGTGTAAACCTTCTTCCTTTTTGTATACTGTTATTTAGATTTTCATAATTACAGTCCTTCACTGTTCCAAAATCACCCTAAACATCTCTCATCTGCCTTGTTTAGTTGAATGATTCATAGCGTTCTTTATTAAGATCGTCTGCCATTTTCTGTACGAGGTTGTTGTAATCGGTCAGTTTAATATGTGAATAACGTTGGAAAAAGTGCATCTCCTTGTCTGACTATTTTATTCATGTGGTCTCTGTGTGAGCTGTTCCATTTTTAGAAATGGCTTTTATTATTTCTAAATAATTTATTTTGGTCTGGGTTTGTGAGAGATTGTAGAACTGCATCAAGTTCCACTGAGGCTACAAAGGCTGGACATAATGATATTTGATATTAATTAGTCGTTTTCCAAAATCTGCATGATAGAATGCATGCGGCCAATGGTAGAGAAACCTTTCCTAAACTTAAATTGCTCTTTTTTTTGGTTAGCCTCTATGTATTCAATCGTTCTGTTCACTGTGATCATTGTAAACCATTATACATCCTATGGAGAGGTGTAATCGGCTATTGTGTAGGAAAGAAATTGATTATTGCACTCCAAGACCATGACAGATGGTGATGGCATGGGGATATCTTCATCCAGCAGTGAATAGAATATGGCTGATGGTGATGACTTACAGTACATCAGAATGTAGCACTGGACGGCTTCACGGACACACCCGTAACTCTATGGAAGGGAAATCTATAAAAAAAAAACATGCAACCGAAGTGATACATATAATTTGTAACTTCAATTTTATTCAGGGACCATGTGTTGTCTTTGTGTAGTCTGGTACTGTTCTTGCTGTTGTTTTTCTGCCTTGAATACCGATTCTGAGTTTGATAATAATAATAATAATAATTCTACAGTACATTAACGAGCTGTGTGCATAGCTTAATGAAAACCCTGCAGTAAGTGAGTGGGGGATCCGTGTGGTTTATGGCACACACTGCTACCAAGGCAGTGATTAATAATCTATCCCTATCTCTGCGCCATGCTCTTCATCAAATACGTTAGCGATCATTGCCTTCCAAGAACTTTGCATTCAATACTCGCAGTTGCATCTAATTTTTCAAATTTCTTATGTACTTAATTCACTTTATTCCTCGGCTTCTTGCACCTATAATTCATCTGGTCACAATGTTATATTCAGTCTCTTGTTTCTAATTACATGCACAAGATATATAACTTGGCTTTCTCAAAATATTTTTTTAATACTATGTTTGTACCTTGCTATTTGCGATAGAATATGTAACTTGTCTGTCCATGACATGTTTATCATGAACACCATGTTTTAAAGCGCAATATTCTGTGTTAAAACCCAAAACTATTGCGTCCACTTTTAAGCAAGACAGTACCTCGGTTCATGTAATAGAAATGCCCTTCATCGAGGAAAGCAAAATTCAAGACTTTTTCTGCAGGATATGGCATTTGGATGTTTAAGTTTACTTCATGTTTGAGTTGAAATTCATGTTTGGGTTTAATTTATGTCTGGGTTTAAATCATGTCTGGGATTAATTCATGTCTGGGTCTAATTCATGTCTGCGTTTATTTCATCTTTGAGTTAAATTAATATCTGGGTTTAATTAATGTTTGAGTTCAATTAATATCTGGGTTTAATTAATGTCTGGATTTAATTAATGTCTGGGTTTAATTCATGTTTGAGCCAATTAATGTCTGGGTTTAATTAATGCTTGAGTTCAATTAATGGCTGGGTTTAATTCATGTCTGGGTTCAATTAATGTCTGCGTTTAATTTATGTCTGGGTTTAATTCACGTTTGAGTATTTTGCACAAGTGGAAGGAAACCAGAATCTTTGGAAAATAACTTACAATAAAAGCGCTCAAAAGCGCCACACAGATGAATACAATAATTTATTGTTGTACCATACTGCCACCTCTAGCCACTTTGCTAGTATAGGCTTCGCTGCATAAAGTTCGCAGGCCATATGAAATGGAACAATACAAATATAAGTAATTAGGACTGCGAGAAATTTGCACCGTCTAACTTCTGATTTGTACATTCTACAATGTGACACAATGACATCAGAACATTGTGCGGTTGTAATTTATCATGCGTTTTTTTTTTTATTTTTCGTGAATTTGATCACATTATGAATTTTCTGAATATAAACTTCTAAGCGTGAAATCGCATCGCAATAGCATCACCCACCACGGCCATTGTGAAGCAGCAACAATGCCATGGCCTAATGCCGCTGTCAGATTTATATGTCTCCTGTCAAAATGAAGTGATTAATGAGACCCTGCATGACACAAGATTGACTTCACATTTGCTGCTGTATGATACAATGTCATGGAATACCCTTTCTACGGATTTTCCTGTCATGGAAATAGCAGAAATTCCCTTAGGGTTTACTTTCATTGACAATTTCCCCTGGAAATACTGTCGCTGAGATTTATACACATAATTTCTGTAAATGAATTTGAATTTTCTTTCTTTTAATAGTTTTACGTCTGAACAGACCTAAAATCACTTTGCCTTTTCTACTATAAAATTATGCCTTTAAATTTCAAAAACTTTTCACATGTTTAAACGATCTAGAATTAATGTTTAATTGCCCCTTTTAAGTTAAAATAATTATGGGAAATTACTTTGTATGTATTTCGCACCGTACGTAGCCAACCGTGTTCATCAGAGGTGGGGGGAAGGACAACAAACTAAACACAAAAAGCAGTTTGAAAGAAATACATTTTCAATCGAGATGATTTACAAGTGCATAGCTCCAGTGGCTTCCTAATATCGGTAGGAAGAGCGTTCCAGACGCCTGCAGAAGCGCATCCGAAAGTGCTCGATGCAGTGGCCGTCTTTGTTAGATGGCCTGCCAAAAGGTTCGATGGCTCGCGGAAAGAGTTCACTTGGTGACATTTTTTGCTGAAATTATTTTTTCTTTTCTTTTAAAAGTACCTCGATAACTATTCGAAAAACCCCAAAAAACACATTTGAGCCAATAAGTTTAAAGATTCACCCAATGCTGCTAATCAGTGTTGCCATACGTGCGCAGCTGTGGGTGGCTCAGATGTCAAGAGGTCAGAGCACCCGAGCTGGCACCACTGAGCTCCTGAGTCGGAATCTGGGCAGCTGCCTGTGATAAAGCAGCAGGTCATCAATTAGAGTGAGTCAATAGACTCTATCCGGTCACCAATGATGCCCAAAAAAGCCATCATTGAATTGAGTACATTTATTTGATTAAATCACAGCTCTGAGAATTCAAATTATCGGTCTGAGAGCCGTGGGACGTTCTCAGTGTGCGCTCTTTCCTGTGTGAAGCTTAAGGAGGCCACTCTAAGTGTTTTTTTCAGAAGTCCAGTAGAAAAATGCTTTCCATGGCCCATTATTCGCACCTCCGATGCGTACAGTGAAATACATTGTGACACGTGGGGGAAAACCAGAGAACACGACCACAAACACGATTGAGGACGACATGGCAAGCGATGGAAGCATGAAAGCAGCAAATAGGAGGTTGATGATTGTTGGCGATTCACAAATGCAGGATATACCTTAATGAGAGAGATGGATTCATTTCAGATTTCGAATGTGTTATTCGTCTCTTGGTATGATGCGGACATCACCCGTGCAATATATCGGGGAAGGGGAACACAAAAACACGGGAATTTTTTTTGCTTATTAACTGTCTCTTTCGTATTGATTCTCGTTTTTTGAATAATTTGTGCAAATGTGTTGCCTCAATGAAGCTAAACACAAAACACGAGAAAGCACAGAGAGAAGCGGCACACACAGAGTGTGACGAGAAATGGACAGAGGCAGAGAGAGGAGAGACGCAGCGACACAGAGACACCGAGAGGAAGCGGAAGAGAGACACACGTGGAGACGGTATGACAAATGATTTGGTGGTGATGCTGCCGCTTTTGCAGGGTGTGCAAACAACAACAAAACTCAACACATTCGTTCAAAACACCGTGGCTTGAAAAGGATAAATTTTAAAAATATATATTTTATTCATCGTACTGGTAGAGAATCCGTTGCTCTGCAGCACAAAATAGGAGACAGCTGTCAACACCACTGACGATTCTTTCAATGGGTCCGGGGCTTCCCCTAGGTCGACTCAGGCTCAAATGAGTACCTGGTGTAGGATATAGTAAATATCGCCACTGGGGAGACAAAGGCGGTCGGGCGTGGTGCTGGCCACCCACCCCCTCGTGTGCCGTGCCGGCCTTCATAGACGCTGCTCGCTAACAGTACCTGTCTTAACAGCCTGTGAAGGATACACGAGGGATCGTTGTCGTTTGTGTATGTGTCTGCCTGTGTGTGTTTGTCTGTGTGTGTGTGCGTGCGCGCTTGCCCCATGTATGTGGTGACTCATTGCCCCCCTTCCGACAAGCAATCCAGCATCGGGACTCAACATAAGTGAAAATAAACGGATTTTTTTCTATTCATCTTACTTGATTTTATGTTTTATTTACTATACAATATTCATTACAATATTACATGAAAATGTACAATACTTATTTAAACTATTGAGTTCTCGTTGGCAGTGACGGACTGGGACAACAAAAATCGGCCCAGGCATTTGTTAACACACTGGCCCAAATTCAAGCTACTTTTTCAAATGGGTTGTGCGACAAACTGGGGACTGGTAGTCCGATCTGCGATTTGACGACGTATTCGCGTGATGTTGCCATGCGATCTCAGTGGCCCATTTGGGCTGGCTCAAAAGAACAAATGGGCCAGTGAGGAATCATCTTTTGGGCTGCCGAATATGGCAGACTTATTACCGGCTGAGAGCGTAAATAAGCAGTAATGAAATATTCAAATATATTTTTAACTCTGATCACATTTGGAAAATTCCCCACACAGATCGGCCCACCGGCCCTTGGAATGGACCGGCCCACCGGGAATTTACCCCATGGACTGCTGCCCCATGGGCCAGTCCGGGCCTGGTAGTGTGACAGAATGTGGCCACAGCTGCAGTGCAGGCAATCACAGTCTGAGCCTGGGAGAGTGACAGAGTATGGCCAGCTGCAAGTGCAGGCAATCACAGTCTGAGCCTGGGAGAGAGACAGAGTGTGCCCAGCTGCAGTGCAGGCAATCACAGTCTGGGCCTGGGAGAGTGACAGAGTGTGACCAGAGCTCCAGGGCAGGCAATCACAGTCTGAGCCTGAGAGAGTGACAGAGTGTGGCCAGCTGCAGTGCAGTCAATCACAGTCTGGGCCTGAGAGAGTGACAGAGTGTGGCCAGAGCTCCAGGGCAGGCAATCACAGTCTGAGCCTGTTTGTTAGGGCGGAAAGGAGCCCAGCCAGCAGCCAGCCACGAAGCTACTTTGGTGAGCGCCGCCGCTGTGCGGTGTGCCACCTTGACGGGCTCATGACGGCATCGGGACGGTGTTGCTTGTGGGGGCTATCGAGCACATGGCTCATGATTATTTGTGGGGGGTAGGGGGGGGATACATTAGCGAATATTTGGCAGACTTGCTAAGTGTCCCCCAAGCCACGACGTGAATGGGATGGAGCAGTCTGGCTGGAGATCAGCCACTTGCTTTGTTGGATCCGCGAGGAGGCTGCCAAATAACGTAAATTGCACCCCTTGTGCTTTATTGTCCCGAGATGCGGTTGTATTTAGACGCGATATAAATCAGAACTGTATTGTATCGTAAATGTGCCACCCAGTGCGTGGCATTTTTTTGGGTTATTGTCAGGATTCACAATTCTTTTTCGACATAGTTGCTTTGCAATATAGTTACATTTTGATGTAGGACATCTTATCTTTACATCTACCTAATGCTGTATCTTGAAAACGAACTACTCCACTGTACAATACTATTACTACTAATAATCGTTATTATTGTCCAGGAGAGCCACACTGAATCGTCTAACTTTTTTTCAGGAGCGTCCTGCGGCTGCATTGGTTTTTTATATTGAGATTGTTTCAGCCAATTAACGATTAGTGTTCATACGCATGGGAAGAAACCGCAGCAACTGGAGAAAACTGATGCGTGCGAAGGGGCGCACGGTGGCGAGATGTTAACTCCCTCGCCTTGTATGCAGGAGGTCGTGCATTCGATCCTGACCCTGATGCCTGTATATTTGGAGTTTGCATGTTCACCCCGTGGACGTGTGGCTGTTTCTCTGGGTCCTCCGGTCTTTTCTCCGCATTTAGAAACGTATGTTTAAAGTATTTGGCTGCTATGCATTCCCACATAATAAGCCACTTCGTCCAGCTATCATTTGTGGCCAGGTCGCTTCTGAAAAAGAGCTATACAGCTCAGTGGGCCTTTCTTGGTAAAATATAAATTATTTCATATTTTTATTATTATTGAACACTCCATCTCCATACACATGGAAACAGATGACGATTAGTCCACTTGCTGTACTGCCTTCTCTTGGCAAGCCAGGATATGGCACCTCAGGGGAAGCGGTACTACAAACCTTTGTGTGATCCCACCATCCATTGCTGCCGCCTTCACAGTGTTGGATTACTACAAGTCACGTGCAGAGCCACCACTGCCCACTCACCAACGTGACCTTTACTCCGCGGCTGGATATCACCGATTATTTCAACTCGGACGCAGATTCATTGGGGCCATGTTAATCTTAAATGCATACACGCAGAACGTAGTCCCTAACCATATCCACAGTGTTCATTCAGGACCAAAGGACCTCAACATCTCAGGCGTAGCCCAGCACTAAAAGATCACTTTACCGTGGACGTAAAAACTCATATGGTTATCACTCACTCTCTGGTATTGCCACAACCACCTGGAATTCCATTTCTTCACAAATGCCTTTGGTCACTCTCCCACCTAAATCACAATTTAATGCCGAGCTGCCGATTATTTTTTTAAATGAGAACTGCAGTCGCATTTGACAGCACATATATGTGTTTACACGTGCACATTATTGTCACCCTATATCTGTTTTGGAATGTTTCTGCTGCTTCGTTTTGTAATTTGTGCTAATGTTCAGTCCGGGGTTAATCTGCCCGCACCGGTATTGCACAGCAGGGAATTCTGTTTGTAATATTTACTGTTCCTCGCGAGGCAAAACAATTGTTTTCGTGCGGATGTATTGTTTTGCTTTGCCCTGTTGGTGACCCGGGTAACTTTTGCAGTTGGAACCATTCTGGGCTCGAGTGTTCTCACCTGGTTAAGCAAACTCAATTGAACTAATTAATTACCTGCGAAATTTAA
Source organism: Lampetra fluviatilis (assembly GCF_964198595.1). Taxonomy (NCBI): domain Eukaryota; kingdom Metazoa; phylum Chordata; class Hyperoartia; order Petromyzontiformes; family Petromyzontidae; genus Lampetra; species Lampetra fluviatilis. The sequence continues at coordinate 3,296,494 of NC_136299.1, forward strand.
TTAATTTTATTTCACTGCTGGCATGTAAAGATACTTGATGGATCCCAAATAGCCTTCGTGCAATAATTGTATCTTATACTCAAACTTGTTTTCACTCTCTTCTACAGTGCCTGCATGCGCATGGCTGCTACTTCGACTTGAAACGTGAACAATGTAATGCCAATGCAATTGTGTGGTTCAGTATGTATATATATAGACAGTTCTCCATTGCGTCTCGAAAACACATTCCTGCGGAGGGAGCTGGTAGGAACGTTGGGTTGCTCGGTCAATGGCCAGGGTCAACGGCGGCGTGGTGTATTTCGCAAATATGGCCGACTGTGAGGGCGGGCACAAGCCGGCGTGAGTAGGTTAAACGTTGAGTTTTATAAGGGCACCACGGGGTGACCAGCCCCTCCCCACCCAGCCCCACCCCACCCTCCCCTCCCCATCCAGCCCCACCCAGCCCCTCTCCACCCTCCCCTCCCCACCCAGCCCTACCCTCCCCACCCAGCCCCTCCCCACCCTCTCCTCCCCACCCAGCCCCACCCTCCCCACCCAGCCCCTCCCTGCACGACGGACGGACGGACACAATAATCCCCTGTGGGCTGGTGTAACCAGGAGGTTCCTACCAGTATACCATTGTATTTTGGTGCTGTTAACAATCAACCCAGGATAATACCGTGGCGTAATCGTCGGCACACTGAAAGTTGCAATTCGGAGGGTCGACAGCTTGAGCCTCCCTGCACGTGGCATTTGAAAAGAAAAACAGTGCAGGTTTACTAAATAACATCGGCAGGTCACGTGCAGTGGGGCACAGCGCGGGAACTCTCACCTCTTCCAAGACATCTGGCCAGCGTGGAAGAGTAGGCCAAAAAAAAAAACACCTTTAAAAGTGTCTCTCAAGAGCTCCCTCTTGTGGAGCCCCCCCACTCCTATGGTGAACACGTGAGAAAAGCAATTGCAGAGCCTCACCGTATTGCGTCGTCCCAGCTCCCAGCGCGCAGTGATATTTACACTCGCCCAGCTTATCACGTTTCCAATGGGAGGGGAAGCCCATCTAAGGTAGCATCCAGAGGACCTTTAAGTACAACAACCACAACCACTTAACTGCAGGGGGCTCTCAATTTACAGCACACTTCACGCGTGGCTAAATGCAGTGGTGCCACTTGTCGGAGGTGCATCATCAGCGTGACCTGGCGCAGAGATTATTAATACCGGCGATGATGAAAGATGTGTATATGCTAGATAGCTGGCCGTGTAGTTATTATGTTTTCAACACCGCGCATCAATCCACACACGGTCGATGTTCTCTCGTCTCATGTTCCTATTTTGTTAAGCAGCCTTCTCCTTGGTATTTAGTTTTTCTTTACTCACTGTTTGATTTGAGAGAAACCTATCAGTTCTCTCGAGAACAGCACCGATTTTTGTTAGACTATACAGTTCCGTCATTGAGCGCTCACAAAAATGAAACGCTATCAAAATGTGAAAAGGGTTTTGTATTTGGCGAATTGTGTTTTTACCTGAGTTTGATTCCCGGCCATGACTCGCACCAAATGACATCATATCCGAATCGCTCCATGGCACATTTTCCCCTCTTCACCAACCCATGAGACCAGACTGGTGAAGTATGGTCAAACAACGTCTATGACCGTACAGGATTGTGTGAGGACCTTCTGCACCCAGAATCAGGATCTTTATTTATTCCTGGAGAAATCCAATGAGATTTTGAGTTTTTATTTTCTCACATGTCCAGTAGGTGTGGGCCAGAAAGTTATGACAACAACAACAAACAAACAATACAAAACACGATCGGAGTGCAAGGTATAGGAAAGGAAACCAAGAGTGGTGGATTTCCATAGGAATCCAGTCGTAGATCCACAAAGGGCTGATAAATCAAAATCCAAGATATATTTTTAATATAGAGTATACATAATTTACTTAATGGGTTTTGTTAATACAGTAATTCTATTGAAACAAGTGCAGTTTTGGATATTGCTTTTATACTATAATAAATGTACTTGCGAAAGCAAAAAAATGTCAGATTGCTGTGTAAATCACGAGGGTTATGCAACACAATATAGGTACATAATATGTTTTTAAAAGTACTCTGGTAAAAATACTGTAGAAATAACCGTAGACAGTGTACTATAGTTTGCGTGTCACTGCCTCCCTTATCTTTTAGTGCAACTTTGGCATATCTTAAAAAATGCTTGTTAAACAGTTACTGACAACAAATATTGAAGTTTACAATCTGGGGAATATGTTAGTTATTCTTTTCCACCAGGATATATTTTCCCCTCGTACAATACTTTGTAAAATCAAAACAGCTAAATACAGTCCTCTGTAAATCCACTGCTGGATGATGGTCTCCTCCATACCGTGTCGGTCCTTTGGGTTGTTTGACCTTGCTTCACCACATTGGCCAGTGCAGGTTGGTAAAGGGCAGGAGGCAAGACAGCTTCAGATATTAGCTGTGGATCAAACTCATCAGGTCGCCGCTGGGTGCATAGGGCAGCGTGCTCACTCCTGTGACACCGCTTCAATCCCATCGTTAAGATTGAGTTATATTTGAATTCTTCGTAGATCGTTTTTGGGTGAAGGTTTTTATCTTGCACATACTGTATACACATATTGCATTCCTCCAGTATAAATAAAGATCCTAGATTCTGTGTTGTCGAAAACACTCACTGCCCGTACGTTCATGTAACTCGCAGCTCCTTACGCAGTGCTCAATATAGCCCGAAGTTAACCTCAGTGACAGACGCGGCTGCTGCAGAGCTTTCCTTGAATAGCACATTACGCATGTGTTGTGTGACACAGTGCACAACACGATGACAGATGCACACGGCGGATGGTTACAGTGCAAGTCGTCACGGAAGAAGCAGCACGTGGAAACCAAACCAATTGCGCTGTCGTTTTGAGAGAACGTCACATAATCTCTCGCAGTCAGCGCACGGAGCAACTAAAGCGTCGGAACATCGTGCAAGAGCCAAGGCGTGGCAGGAACCGAACCCACGTGTTGGAGAGCTGGAGTTTCTCCCTGCACAAAAGAGAGTTGTAGGGAGTGGGAATTCAAGGCAATGCTCATCTCCATTCACGAGATACGATATCTAATGGCGATCATTAATATACACGAGTGAGTAAACAAAAAACAGAAATGTTGGTACCAATGGTTCCAACCACATATGCCAACGTTGTCTCAACGTTGGCACGTTTACTAGATGAAGGGGGAAGAGTGTGTGGGGGGGGGGGGGTGAAGTTAACCCTTGGGATGGACTAAAAAGAGCATGGCTATATTGGAGACATCGACGTTTTGGTTCCTATACGTCGGACATCAACGCTGATGCCTCCGATGAGATTGGACGGTCGATGTTTTCCTCTCGATGCGTTATTTCACGCAGAAAAAAAATGGCCGACATCTACCTACGACATATTCCCGCCGGCCACCTTCATAAAAGCTCTGATGGGAAAAAAAACCTGTCCCTCTCCAAACATCATTGACAGGTGTAAATACTGCAGATAAAGGTCGTCGTTGATATTCTGGAAAGCAGAGAAAGGTTAGTCGGAAAGGTTGAGTGCTAATCCTTGCAACAGCAGGCTTGATCCGTGTTGGTTTTTTAGTTTGAGGCCATGTGGTAATTTTATTCCAAGATTCTCGTCGTTAACATTCCACCACCGGACAATATTGTCACGATTACAAAGATATTATTTCTACCTCGCAATGTATCGATCAAATTGTGTCCAATAAGGTTCATCACCGGTGACTAAATTCAACCCTGATGGATGACGTCGTTTCTCTTGAACCACTTTGAGCATATTAAGCGAATGTGCTCTTATAGCGATTTTCCCACTTTTCGTTCCAAGCCAGATTCAGATGTCTAGCGAGGCCAGCGTACGTCACGGTTTTGGTTCTGGCTCACCTAGGAAAATAGCCAGTGGAAAAGCATGCGCGCTGTGATGGCCCCGCGTTGGCACGGCTCGTGTATGCCAGTGGAAGAGGAGTATAATGGGACATACACAGGACATTGGTAAGCCACCCACGTATTATACACTACACATATTGGATGCTGAAACCTCCGGTTTCCCTGAGCGAAGATCTTAATTGACTTAACATTTATCTTACAGACTCAGATAAAGAGAATGGAGTATTATCATTGAGCTGTAGAACATACAATTGCCTTTTACCGCCAAACCTTGTCGACATTATTAAAGTTTTTATTGCACTTATATTACTTGCTTTGCCGGTAAATTAAATTACACAATTTAAATGTAACACTATGGGAGTCACTGTGCATTTTATTAACCCTGCGTTTCCCACCTCATCTACTACAATTCATCAGTTTTATGGTGTGTTGTTATTAAAAATATAAAATATTTAATTGAAATGACAATGATTGTACTTCATATAATGTGAATGCCTGTTAATAGTTTAAAATAAAATAATCATACACTTTGGAAAGGATACAATTCCTCGAATGGACTCAAATTTGAGTGTGAGTCAGAGGTACGGAGACCCCGCTCATCATCATCATCACCATCCCATGGGCAGATAGCCCCGTAGGTGTCCACTGCAACATTTAGTCATTTGTTTCCACTTTCCTCTCTGTCTTGTAGTGGCAATATGCTCAAGTAGTGCGCACATCTTTCTGTGACCAATCTCTGATGTCGTCATCAAGCCATTCTCTGATAATGATAATTGTTTTTTTACCCTTTTATCTGGCAACAAAACTGATAAACGGGTAAAAAAACAATTATCATATTTTGCTACTGGCAAAGGAGGTTCCAATGGTGAAGCCATTTTTTGTTACGTCTTTCTCTCTTTCCAGTTCCTTCCGTTTTTCGGAACAACGCACTTTAAATGTTCCCGTTGTTGTCCATCCTACATAAGTGTCCAGATAGTACCAGTTTCCTTCTCACGACTGCCTGCATCATCAGATTGTCTTCTTCTGTGCGCAACCTTTTTTATTCTACGTTGGTCACTCTCTGGGTCCAGTTTAGATGCAGCAGTATCCTGCTATGGCAATACATTTCGAGTGCCAACATCTTATCTCTGTCAGTCTTTTCAAATTCCCAAGCCTCACAGGCATACAAAGCTGTACTGAACACGCATGTTCTTAAGATGCTCAGTTTGGTCTTGCAGCTGATTTGCTTGCTTCTCCAGACGTTACTGAATCTTGCCACGACTCATTTTGCCTGTTGAGATCCTCGCCATTTTGTGTCTTTTGTGCAGTCGTTGCCCCAATGGAGCCCAGCTCAGAGCTTTGCTCAAAGGCGCGTCATCTCTCGGTGCCCCCTGAAGGTGGAACGCGACGTTACACGCTGCTGCTGATGCCGCTAAAGAAAAGAGACGGCATTCTAGATGACAGGAGCGACGATCGGTGGCTACATTTTTTCATCATGGCACGACAAGCAGACTGAGGAATGTGCTGTGCCAGATTTTTCAGAGGGAAGGGTCGATTAACAACAAACTAACTAACTATTTCGATTTAAAGCTTTCGTGACTGCAGGGATTCATAGTCTTGGCTCTTTCGGTAAAGTCACGTTGAAGGGAAATAAAAGAATACAAATTAAACATAATTAAATTGTGATAATTTTATAATGTTTTATTTGTATTTTATAATAATACAAATAAAACATAATACAATTGTGATAATTTAATAATGTTTTATTTTTATTATTTTATTATTTCCCTTCTACGTGACTTTACCGAAAGAACCAAGAATATGACTAACTATTGTTATTTTACCAGCTAAGGTCCACTGAGCTGTATAGCTCTTTATCAGAAGCCATAAATTGACAGCTCAATGAAGTGGTCTCATCACGTGGAAATGTATAGCAGCCAAATACTCGAAAACGCATGTTGATTCAACATGTGGAGGGAAAAACATTGGCTGTATGTTCCAGATGATGTTGAGTGTCGGTCAAGTTTCACATCAAGGTTGTTTGAGAGAGGGTGGATGACTGATAGTAGAGTCAGAAATTGATAATAATTGAGGAAGTGTTCAAAGTTCAAAGTTCATTTATTAGGTATAGCCCTGTGAGCCATTCGGCTCTTGAACCAGGTGCAACCGCAACAAACAAAAAAACAAAAACATGAACAAGAAAACATCTTAAAGTGACTATGTGCAAACAGAAAATCCAAGAAAAGACAGCAAAATATTGCAGAAAAAATCACCGTACACCAACCCTGTGCAAATATCCCAGTGGGATGCAAGTCAATCAACAACAACAACCACAAGACAACTTAGATTAAGGCCATCAGTCTAACTCTGTACTACAACAAACAAACATGGCCAAACCAAAAAACTTTTCGAAAATCACCAAAATAAAGCCATAAAAGCAATGAAACAGTGGTCATAGGAACTGTGACCGAATTTTCACAATAAACGACGTAAACAACATGTACTACCAAACTCTGCAGCCATAGCTGGCTGCATGACTCACTCCACAACAGTAGGAGCATCAGTCGGAGTATCACCATTTTTCAATGCACCTTTAAAATCAGCACACTAAATCAAAACACAGATCATACTTTGCATACTTTGCAGCGATCATCCGGAGCGAAACATTGTATTTTAGGCCACTAAATTGCAGTCGCAGCTAAGGGTGTACAACTCCTCTAGAGCAGTTTTGAGTGAAGATCTCATAGGTAGTGATTCAAGTTGCAGTTTATTGGCAACAGCATTCCAGACCCTGGGGGCATCAATAGCAAAGGCCCTTCCTCCAGTATGTGTACGGCAATAGGGAATGTGAAGCTGGTAAATGAGCGAAGACCGCATTGAATCGCTGCCTCGTCCCCGTTAAGAATACTTTGGATTTAGATGAGTTTTTAGAAGAAGATCATTCGACCAGAACGATTGCTCCAGGTTAGAGGGGCAAACTCCCAGCTTCTGTACATTCCGAGCAGCAATTATGGCTGTAAGATTCTGGACACCTTTGGCAAAGTTGCAGTTTCTGATATTGAATTTGTCAATGAGGCGACCGATGTGGTGAAACATTCACAGACAAGAGTACGGGGATGAGAACAGAGCCATGCGGTCATGGGCAGAGTTTGAGGGGGGGGGCACGGGGGGTGAGGGGGGCAAGACCCCCACAAACTGGGCATCTTCATAAATGTATTCTGAGTAGTTTACAATTAAGATTAGAAATAAGCAAATAAATGAATTAAATTTACCCGCGATTCCTAATGTGAGGGACAAAGCGAACCCCTGCGCACGCACATATAGACGTCAAACTCAGCCTGCGCTTGCGGTCCTTCAGTGGCCAATGCTTCGCACCTCCGATTAGAACGGTTGGCTACGTACGGTGCGAAAGAACCTCAACACGCACACACACAATGTGGAGGCAGAAGAGGATGGCCGAGTTTCCAATCTCCGCGAAGGAGCGTCTGCCAGCTAGACGAGACGCTATCCAAATGGGCAGGTAAACATTGCGTGGCCGATGATGTCGAAAGCAGTGGAGGATGTCGAGGTCGGCCCAGAGCGACGAGAGAGCCTGAATCCGATGAGGGGGCAGAGAGCCATCGAGGATCTTGACTTGTGCCGTCTCAGTCGGGGTCACCAATGGCAGTAGGCAGATCGCAAAGGGCAGGCGTTGTGGGGTGAAGTTCGTCACGTGGTCTTTGATTGTTGGCAGGACGAGACGTTCCAAGAGTTTTAGAGGCAGTTCAACACGTGGGCTTTCGCGACCAATATCGTCCATAATACGGGTTTTTCGGGTTAGATCGCGTAAAAATATGAATGTGTCGCTAAACCCGCCACCACCTGACACAGCCAACTAGTAAGGTTTGTCACGTAAACAGAACGTGCCAATTCGTTGGAAAGCCACAACATTTACAATCGGGTGGTGGCCGGTTTAACGACATATTTATAAATATTACGCGATATTACCCAAGAAACATGTATTATGAGTTTTAGAGACAGTTGAGAATTGCTCTCCAGCTTGCCGCCGAGCTAAAACAATAGCAATTGGCGTGTTAAAGACACTTCTTGCACGTGACAATTTAATATTTGGTTGCGTCACGTTTGTTAAGGCTCCTACGACACATATTTGGTGGAATAATTAAGTTTCCTAACCCAAAAATCGATTATTGCAAGCGTGCACACTGATGTGAGCTGTGATCTAGAATCAAAACTTGGGTCCTCAGATTCATTGCACAGTGCGCTAACCACTCTGCCACCACTCAACCCAATTATATGTACATGAGCTAACGTTTCTCAATTACTGTCCATGACTGCTCTTGCCTGTATGGTCTATCATGTAATTCGTTAATGCGTATGACAGCATTTTGATATGTTCTTGTCAAATTGAAAGCATCGCACCATGTATAATCAATTATGCTAATGACTATGTTCAATTATAGTCAGTTAAATTCTCAATGTGTCGGCAGCTAAGTAGTCCGTAAATAAGTAAGAATTATCACCACAAGGCAATGCTGAACAAAAAACTCTTGCAAGAATGCAAAAGCTGTAATGTTGTATTTGGTTAATAAAGATCGTGCTCGCAGTCGGACATAAATGCATCTATAAATGAAATTACATAAATGTTACATCGCTTAACTGCTGCCAACAACTACTTCACGACGATTTATTTTGCATATGTAATGGTTTGATTAAGGGTAAATGTATTCCTAAGCTTGCAATACTTACAGAGATGTGTGTGTGTGTGTTAGAATACATTATTTTCTATTTATGCAAATTTGATGAAAACGTTATCCTTGAGGCTAATGGCTTGAAGAAGACGAGGACGCTAAATAGAGAATACTAAATATACAATATGAATGAGACTAGAACAATTTATTCTGGAATCAAATGGGCATGAATTATGGAAGGACACAGGGGAGTTGAATTTATTTGTATTTATTTATGCACACATTTTAAGAGATTAGTTTTTCGGTTACAGTTCAAGAGACGAAGCACCCATTCGAAAACTCTTCTCAGAGCAGTGCCAACCCTTCATGTAGGAGAATGGCCCACAGAAGTTGATATCACGGAGTTGCCTCTGATATCCCTTATAGTTTGACCTCTGGTCCACACGGTAGAGGGCAGCAATTCCCTGCCCGCTTTGCCACCAGAGAGTTGTCTCTGTCGCATGACGATCAATGAGGGATGTTTTACATTTTTATATCTGTAACTTAACCAAATTTAAATGCAGAATGAAATGTGTTGTTTTCTATTTATTTTTTTCTCTCTCATTGGTGAGTGGGCTGCGAAAGTCAACTCTCTACGCTTGAGAACCCAGTTTAGTCACTGCCTGGATTATAAACCAGGGATTTCAGTGGTGTCAGCCCTGACCACCCCTTGGAGGTGGATTTGCATTAGTTACATGGCAAAGCTATATGAAAACGCTACAAGCACATTATTGTGGATGTTAAAAAATATTACAATAGTACACTTCAGTTTAGATTTCATATTCTATCTACTGTCTGATAGATGTTCAAATATGTTTAGCCCCAAAAAGTAATGCTAGCCAACATACATGCCGGTAATAATACATTAAAATAAAACCATGACAATGTATTTTTCATGGGTTGCAGCGTTGAGACCACTGAACTTTCTGATATCAACTCACTATGCCTTTCCCTGCAGCATTACGGGTAAATTCAAATGTTAATATAATCCATTGTGCATCCACGTAATAATGTTTTCGTTCATCAGCCTTTAGTGTTTAGTTTGTTATTCTTCCCCCGGTATGCGAAATAAATTAAACATCCATACATATTTGCTTTCCAGACTAATATTATCCAGCGGTATAATTTATTGAAGGAAGCAAACTGTGAGCGGGTTTCACCAGCAGAGTCAAATATTTTCAAACAAAAGATGCTGCCGGGTTACCGGCTGTCATTGGCAAGGGTACTCCATATGAAATATGCACATTCATCTATCTGAGTCCCGATGGATTAGTGTGCATTTTACTGACGTTCTTGAGGGTATTACCGTTTGTTCTCCATGATACGATGCATCCTCTATTTCAGCTTGTTGGGTGCTCCTCGGTATGTCAACACGTGGCTCTATGTCAAGTGGCAGCCTGAACACAGCCTTAGCTTCCGAGATCCGCTCAACTAGCACCGTTTAAACGAAATCCAACCAGTCTGCAATTTTACAAATAACGTTAATATTCTTCTTCTTGGCTATTTCGGAAAAGTCACGTAGAAGGGAAATAATACAAATAAAACATCATGAAATAAAAATTCTCACAACCTTTCGGCCACAACACAAGCAGCCGTCCTCAGGTGAAGAAACAGAGCTATCGGAAAGCCGGCGTCCCAATGAACACCGCCAAGCTTGGCAGCGTGTCGGTGGAGGAGAGCGCCTTGACAAAGGAGTTTACATATCAACACCGGAATTAAGCATATTCATGGAAAATGCAGATATGGGATTAGTCACTCCTTGTGGAATGTGTAGGTGGTGGGGGGGTCTCAAAGTCATATTATGCTCGTGTATTATGTAGGATTAGCAGTGATAAAGGGAGGGACATTTAATCGTAAGGAGCTGCAGCAGCCAAACCACCGCGTATCAAGCTCGTGCATTGTGTGGGCAACAAAAAAGGAGGAATCTTAATTTTGGAGCTTTCGTGACTGCAGGAATTATTCTTTGGTTCTTTCGGTTAAGTCACGTCTAAAGATAAAATAATAAATTAATAGCATATTACGACGTTTCGATTGCAACACAAGCAATCATCATCAGGCATAAAAGAAATAACAACAAAAATCTAACTAGAAAACTATAGACAGACATACAAGCAGACAGACATCACAAGAACACAGAGAGAGAGAACACATCGGCACAAAGAGAGAGGTCGTTTCTGTGACGGTCCCTTAAATATAGAGAGGGGGGCGGGGGCGGAGAGAGGGAGGGGATAGAGAAAAAATTTGCATATCAATGAGTGGACGGCAACGTGATGCTGCAAGTAAGATGACGACGCGGCACGGCAACGCAAGCTTGAAAATCAGGAGAAAGACACACTAAAATTAAATAACCTAGTAAAATATCGAAATGTGATGTAATGCAACACAGAGAGTCGGTCAACACACAATTAACGCATAGCCCGGTTGATTACGTATTTCAAAGATTGCTAAGTTAGAATTTAAGTGTGAAAATTCCAAAGAGAGGACCCAGGCAGAGAGAACAAATAGCCAGAGAGAGAGAAAAAAGATAAGCTTAAAACTTCCCCGTAGAAGTGGTTCAATCTTAATTTTGGAGCTTTTGTGACTGCAGGAATTATTCTTTGGTTCTTTCAGTTAAGTCACGTCTAAAGATAAAATAATTTTCAAGCTTGCGTACCGTACCACGTCGTCATCTTGCTTACCGCTGTCTGTTCTCTCTACCTGGGTCCTCTCTTTGGAATTTTCACACTTAAATTTTAACTTAGCAATCTTTGAAATACGTAATCAACCGGGCTATGCGTTAATTGTGTGTTGACCGACTCTCTGTGTTGCATTACATTATATTTCGACATTTTACTAGGTTATTTAATTTTAGTGTGTCTTTCTCCTGATTTTCAAGCTTGCGTTTACGTGCCGCGTCGTCATCTTACTTGCAGCATCACGTTGCCGTCCACTCATTGATATGCTAATTTTTTCTCTGTCCCCTCCCTCTCTCCGCCCCCGCCCTCCTCTCTATATTTAAGGGACCATCACAGAAACGACCTCTCTCTTTGTGCCGATGTGTTCTCTATCTGTGTGTCCTTGTGATGTCTGTCTGCTTGTATGTCTGTCTATAGTTTTCTAGTTAGATTTTTGTTGCTATTTCTTTTATGCCTGATGATGATTGCTTGTGTTGCAATCAAAACGTCGTAATATGCTATTAATTAATTATTTTATCTTTAGACGTGACTTAACCGAAAAAAAGGAGATTCTAAAGAACTGCAAATGCCCTACTACCATATAATACACCTATGTGAAAAAACAAAATATAAACTACATCAATATAATCAACGTCCTCAAAATACTATCCAATAAGCTGAGCTATTAACATTAAGTAAATGGTTATACGCTACACTATATAATGACTACCATATAGTGAACTGATACTAAAACTAAAATATAAAATACATTAATGTAATCAATATACTTGAAAGAACCAAGAAGATGAATCCCTGCAGTCAGGAAAGCTTTACATCGAAATTTAGCGTTAATATTATCATGTAAATAGTATTATTTCATCACGATGTAACAATGCTATGTGCACACATCAGTCGATAGACTTTACGATAAGCAACGATAGGCCACAGTTCAGCATTCCTGCTTATCGTGACATCGTATTGACCTTGCGTTTCAAAAGCTGAAAAACGCATTCTCATGTTGGTGCTAACACCTCTCAGCGTTTTTTCTTTCACATACGATATTCAGGAACCCAGAGCCACACGCATGAAAGCACGTGATTGAATTGCAGCCACTATTCTATTCTTGCCCATGGTGGCAATATGTTCGGGAGCTAGATGCCAATGTCCACGTCTGATAGCCACGACGAGAGGGCTTCAGGAGAGAGTTTGTGTGGTTTTTTGCTGTTTCTCCTCCGTCCTTCAATGTTTAGCTGGTACACTCGAATACCTCGTCCGATCGGTTTCTGGGCCTTCAAGGGTCCTTGATTTTGGCGTTTAGCTCTCTCGATCACATATGAATGCGAATTAAAAACGTCCGTTTCCCCTACATGATGGAATCGATTATGTTTATGGGGTGCCACGGTGGCGAAATGTTAACTACCTCGCCTGATATATCGGAGGTCTTGGGTTCGATCCTGACCCTGACGCCGGTAAATTTGGAGTTTTCATGTCCCTCTCTCTCACAGTGGTCGCGTGGAATTTTCTCTAGGTCCTCTAGTTTTCCTCTCCACGTTTAGAATCAACGTCACGCGAGCAGAGGATTTGGTTGGTATACATTTCCACGCGATAATCCCACTTTGTTGAGCTATCATTTGTGATGGTCAGATCGCTTCTGAACAAAAAAAACAGCTGGATAGCTCAGTGGGCCTTACCTGGTAAAATAAAAGAAAACGTTTATTTATCTAAAACAGGTGGAGCTACGGCGAGAAAGGCTACCTAACCGCCTCCCCGCCCATCGCAGCCACTTATCGAAACGTAAAGCAAGTTGCAGGGCACAAGCCCGGCATGCGGTGGGCTCGTACAGTCCAGCGTCGTTGCTCTCGGCCAGAATCGTTTTTAGAACGTTTTGGACTCCAGCCTCGAGGTAGACAAGTGAATAATGAACGCCGCTGTCTCTTGTGGCTGGTGGGGGCGGTTGGAGGGAGGCGGGGGGTCTTTTATGGGCGAGCGGGTTTCCTAGCCTTGGCCTGGTGCACTGATGACTGCGCAAAAAAAAAAACTCGGATGGGAATTCGCACGGCGCTTGAGACCGCAACTCGCTTTTCATTTTCTATCGGACGAGATACTGAAGCAGAAGCATTGCAGCTGTGATAGCCCGGGGGCACTTGCATCGCGCGGCATCGTGATGTGTGCGTACGTTGAGTATAGAATGATGGGGAGCGGTATAGCGTAGCGGTTTGTGCGCTGCGAAGCCAACGGCCCGAGTTCGATTCCCGCTCACGGCCAACACCGGTGACGATGTTCTGAACCCAGTCTTGGGCCACTCCTAGGTCGACTCAGCCACAAATGAGTACCCAGTGCGATGTGTAGAGATCGCCACTTGGGAGACAAAGGTCGCCGGGCGTGGTGCTGGCCACCCACCCCCTCGTGAGCCGTGGAGGCCTTCATTGGTGCTCCCTAACAGCACTTTCCCCAACAGCCTGTTAAGTCGAAACGGGGGATCTTCGTCTTAGTGTATAGAATAAGCCTGGCAGGACATTGCAGGTAATCTTGTGTTCACACCTGCTCTCCATATTCCAGTAATTTTTCCTGTATTGTGTTGTGCGTACAAGCGCTTATTGTAATTATGGAATTGAAAGTAAGGGGGATGAATTAGGGTTGCCACTTGTCCGCGTTTGACCTGGACAGTTCGGGTTATTGATGTCTGTGTTCTGGTGGCAGACATTGATTTGCACCTTGATCTGCTATTGACAATTGTCTTAAACTCTATTACAGTGTACTGCGCAGTTTGGATAGACCTAGGCTGAGGAATAAGCCTGGGGTTTGGTCTGCAGTGGTTCAAAGGTGGCAATCCTAATGTTAAAGCCGATGCTCTTGATTTAGCTGTGCACCTGCCATGAAGAATTATACAAGTCTGGAAAAACGATGGGAAAATAAAATATAGATCCGGTACCGGTTAAAGTGTTGAACCCGTATCACAGTAAACTGCACGGCCTTTGATAGACCCTGGAGGCTGACCGAGGAATACGTCCAGGTTTGCTCTACAGTGGAAAAGGTGGTGTGACCCTCGAATGATTCGACCCATGGATATTGCAAAGTTACATTTGATGACCCATTTTCGAGAGGATTCCATACACAATGGCATAGATAACAGGTGTTCTACTCCGTTTGTAGTGCCCTTCCAGCAGCAGGTTGGGGTAAAGCAAGCGATTGTAGAACTGAACCTGTGCCTTTTAAAATATTCACTCGTCTGCCATTTGGAATGATCCAAGGGGTCCATTGGAAATGGACAACGTAACTTCCGAAGAAAGTTTCCCAGAAAAATATTTTATTTGCCTCGAGGAGATGAATAATGTATGTTTTATGTGCATTATTCAGCGCTAGACTGCTGTTTTAGTTTGAAAAAATATATATGTTGTTCTGAAGTACGAAATAGAGGCAGTGTTTGCCCTCTGCAACTCGTATTGACATTTACACGTCATTTACTACCCCGGCTTCCTGCAGAGATGCCTTTGAACACACATCACACAGTGTAAACATCTATTAACCCCTTTGCCTCTAAAGTGTGTTTATATATTGTTTTTATGTTCTTTCAGTGCCAATATGAAAGGTGGACAGAAATGTGTTGGTGAAGGTGAACACAACTTATTTCTGAAGGCTTCTCTCATCCTTACTAGCCTGCTGCAACTAGGATAGCTAACATATCTTTGAGAAGTGTGATTTGGGATAAATCTTGGTACGAGTGGCTCAGCGGTAGAGCAGGCGGCTCACAATCAGAAGTTTGAGAGTTCACATCCAGGTTGGGGGGTTGACTCAGCCCATCGTCCGTGCAAATTTGTAGGGACATCAACAGCAATCGTCTTATGGATAGATTGATCCCCTGCGAATAGGAAAGAGCCATTTCCACCGCTGGTTCACGGCTGTAAACGGCATGTGAGCACCCGTGCCTCATCGGTGCTCATATCGTGATCTGTTTGAAGGACAGGCAAGGGATATTGCTATGGTATACACAAAATAAGCGTATGATCGAAGAGGCAAAGTTCTGGGTGTAACGGATTCGCGAGGAAGTTCAATTTGCATGGCGATGTGAAGTTTAATCATTTCCCATTCCAATGATGTACGTGTACGTCATCGATTCCGTTCCGATGACGTACGTGTACACCATCGGAACGGACTCGGAAGAAAAACTAAAATAACTTTATTGGTAAGTCTTTAGGTCGGAAGATGTACCGAGGCTCCCAGAAGGCCATGCGGAGGGGGGGGGGGTATGGTACAGTTTTGCGCCAGCTATCATCGTGTCGCCACAGATCTCTGCGGTGAGTACAATTCCTTAAAAAACAATGGTGCTACTACGCCTCTCTAAACGCCAACCGCTTGCGCGTTCCGAGATTCAGCTGGTGAACGGGACACGCCACCCTGCAACTTGCAGACATCTCGGAACAAGCAAAGAGTTAATGCGAGCAGACCGCCAGACAGGGGTGATGTGATGAGAGCGACATCAAAAGAGTTCTGGCCACAGACGCAATATCCACACAAGCGGCACGGCGACACGAACGCGGCGACGTGATCGACAAGATTAGTAAAACTCGGCTGGGCAGTCAATAACGAGGACAGGTTTTGATTGCATTCTATTACTGGACATCTGTGAAAAAGAGCTTCATAGCTCATCGGATTTTTCCAGGATAAATAAAGATTCGGATTCTGATCAGGATATTGACTGCCTGTGGCCTACCAAGTGAAACATTGGGAATTTATTTTCTTTAAAAAACAACAACAGCAACCCGATACCATGTGTTTTTTTTGTAAATGTATTTAATCTGCTGTAAGAACACATTTTTCTTCCATTGTCCTACTCATAAATGGACTCAGGGTCAAGGCCGTAATTATAATATATATATTTGGGGGGACACATCCCTGCGCAGACACATCCCCCCAATATTCAAAGATACTCAAAATGTCCCCCCCAATATATTGCTATAAAATAGATTTCTGTTTATATGATTGTGGTTATGGTTGTACATTATTAATCCCTAATCTCTGCCATTACATACAATGAAACAAGAAAAGGTAAAAAAAGATTAAACAGAGCAATTTAATACAATACACTATTAGACATTATTGTAATTAAGAAAAGTCCATCCCATGTGTTAGTGAATTTTTTAATATTTTAGGCAGGAAATTCGTTTTCAAATTTATATTTGTTTCTGGGGGGGGGGGACCCCCAGACCCCCTAGAAGATTTGGTCCCCCCCAATGTTGACTCCATGGCTACGGCCTTGCTCAGGGTTATACACAGTGGACTGACACGGCATCTTTAACACACACCCGGACTCGCTAGTGAATCTGCGCAATGCCGTCGACCAAAAATGTCTCCGGATTTTGTCGCTCGTTGCTTTGGCAACATCGTGCCACTCGTAAAAGGCGTCGCTAGATCTGGTGACGACATCGCTTAGTTGGCAAAACTGATGTGACGTGTTGAGTGAGCTTCTTCTTCTTCTGCGTAAGGCTCACGTTGATGTAGAGCAACAGCTATGATTACACGCTTTTATTTAACTCAATCTGTCTATTGTTGTTGTCGTATCCTCAAATCTTGTAACTCAATTTTAACTCACTTCCCCACTTCCCAATGTGGTATCGACTGCAAACTTGGTATACTTATGCCATACTGATGACAATACTATATTCTATCATAAAAAATATAAAATACAAATTTTTAAACGATATTTTTAGACGCTTTCTATTAACTCTATCTGTCTGTTGTTGTTGTCGTATCCTCAAATCTTGTAACTCAATTTTAACACACTTCCCAATGTGGTATCGACTGCAAACTTGATATACTTATGTCATACTGATGACAATACTATATTCTATAAAAAAAATGTAATTTTTTTAATATTCTTTTTTATATGTTATGTTTCGGCTTGGGTCGAATTGTCCACGCTCAATTGACGTTGGCTGTAAATCACCACGGCCCCTTACGCTATGGCAAGGTTTGCGGCCACTTCCTGGAGTCGTGGAGTTCTGCCATTACGAGTACGGCACATTTCATTAAAGCGTGTTTAATTTATTTTTTGAATATTACTTATTATTTTACACTGAGGTGGTTGAGCCAAACGATTGGGTCAGGAGTAGTGGAGTGGCACACCGCCGATTGGCACAGTTGGCTACGTACGGTACGAAAGAAGTTCAACATATATGCGCACGCGCATGGCATTTCTGAAGAGGGCATTGAGTCGGATTGTTTTCCACGGTTGGAGAGTTTTAACATTTTCCGTTGTGCTCCAGCGATCCGCATCTGCTGCCGCCGTTGTTTATGCAGTGGATGCGGTCTAGGGGCTGTGGCCCAGAAGCTTCGCGAGAAGACCAAAGATAGGGCATCTTCTGCGTCGTCGGGTCTTTCACGAGGTGTTTATTTGTAGGCTTATTCTCATGACGTCGTATTCACTCCATTCGGCCTTACAAGCATCATGAAGGTCACGGTGGGGAGATGTTAACTACCTCACCTGGTATGCAGGAGGTCGTGGGTTCAATCCTCATCTTGACGCCTGCTGTATATTTGGAGGTTGCATGTCTCTCTCCCCGTTGTCGCGTGGATTTCTCTCCGGGTCCTCAAGTTTTTTTTGCTCCACATTTTGAATCAACACGGGTCTAGAGTATTTGGCTTCGATAAATTCACACTTGATAAGCCACTTGGTTGAGCAATCATCTGTGGCCAGGTCGCCTCTGAAAACAGCTGTATTGCTCAGTTGGGCCTTACCTGCGAAAATAAAAACAATAGTTTGGTTTTAGGATATGTTGGATAAAGAGCTTGTGCGACTTCATAGCAAGGTGGCAGAGTGAGGTTGGGAATTGTAATGGTCACACCGACCTTCTCGCTCACCGTGATAGCACGAATATGTGGCCCCTCCACGAACAGCATTCATCCGCAACAGACTCAAGCACAAAGTAGAAACCGGTGTCTGTGTGCGTGCGTGTGCTCCTCACAGTCTATTGGGGAGCGGTGGCGCAGCGGTTAGCGCACTGCGCAATGAACCCGGCGAACCGAGTTCGATTTCCACTCCAAGCCAACACCAGTGACGATTATCTTAACGGATCATGAGCCTCTCCAAGGTCGACTCAGCCTCAGATGAGTACCTGGTGTGGTGTGTAAACATCGCCACTGGGGAGACAAAGGCGGTCGGGCGTGGTGCTGGCCACCCACCCCCTCGTGTGCCGTGCTGGCCTTCATGGGTGCTCGCTGACAGCACTTGCCCCAACAGTCTGTTCAGGCGATACGGGGGATCTTTGTCTTTGTGTGCGCTACACAGCACATTAAACAGCTTGCTGATTCGAGCGGGTAGCGGTGTGTACGTGGAGTAAATGTATTTACATGCTGCGGTTGATTTACTTCACCCGGTGGAATATTTATCTCGTTAATGCAGGTCACAGCACATCTTTAAAAAAACAAACCAAGACGCCCCGTTGCAAGTCTGGGTCGCCTTGAATAAAGAATGCCTCTCTATTCCTATCCATTTCGGGTTTAAGCAGCACACGTAAAAGACGCGTTGCGGTTACGCCTGACACGTGCCGTCCCGTCCAGCATGAAAGCGCCGCGTCGAGACGTAACATTGACGCTGCTGTCGAGCAGCAGTGGCTTCCAATGTGAGACGATGAAACGGAAGATTTTGCATAAACGCATCATGCAGTGCTGCTTAAACGCGTTGCTTTTGTGGGTGTGTTTGTGCGTGTTTTTTTTTTTAACTAATCGAATGCCATCAAATATTCTCGCACAACAGTCGGCGCACATCACAACCAACTCGAGAGTAGATGTTCCTATTACCGTGGTGTAGTGCGCCATGTGATGTTGATTAATGCACGGGGTAACGGACGTAATGCGGCAATTTCTGCTGACTTGTTTTCCACCGTTGCCCTTTTTTGCGTCGCCGTAATAATAATGCTCGCATTGGCAAAATCCTTTTTCGTTGCTCAAAATAGCGATCGATTTTAGTACGTGTTTGCAATGAAATTACTCTCAGTGTGTACAGAAGAGTAATTAAGTAGCAGTCAATATCGTTGCCTTGATGGTTGTAATGGGGGGGTGGGGGGGGGATAATTCTGTGTGTGGATTATTGCCGCTCAAATTTCTTCTGAGCTGAGGCAATCAGACGGAGCTTTGTCCACACTTGACCGTACACCATCGATCGACGCCGGGTTATTGCGTGAACTCCTCGCTCAACATAACTTTGAGAAAACGAGAGAGACAAAAATAACATTTTTACTGGTTGGAACCACTTGGTTCTACCAGCCCACAGGATTATTGTGTCCGTCCGTCCGTCCATCGTGGATCCATAAATGGGAGAGGTGGGGCTGGATAGAGAGGGGAGGGTGGGGTGGGGCTGGGTGGGGGGTGGGTGGGGTGGGGCTGGATGGGGAGGGGCTGGTCACCCCGTGGTGCCTTTATAAAACTCAACGTTTAACCTACTCACGCCGGCTTGTGCCCGCCCTCACAGTCGGCCATATTTGCGGAATACACCACGCCGCAGTTGACCCTGGCCATTGACCGAGCAACCCAACGTTCCTACCAGCTCCCTCCGCAGGAACGTGTTCACTATCAAGGGTCAATCTTTATTTATCTTCTGTAGTTGGTCCGTTTTGTTACCAATTGTAGGGTGTAACTAACAGAGGGCCTCTGATTTTTTTGTTACGTTAACTATGGAAGCGTTCTTTAAGACACTGAAACATAAACGCAGAAAGAATACCATGTTAGTTTAACACGTAGTAGGCTTTAGCCACCAATATTATCCATAATAGAATATTTTGGCTTATGTCGCGTAAATATAAATGTGTCGTTATACCCGCCACCACACCGACACAGCCAATTAGTATGTTTTGTCACGTAATCAAAACGAATTCAGCACACCTGCGTGTGGGAGAGTAAACCCACATGAATTTTACAATGTACAATAAGACATTTTTTTATTTTAAAGAGGGTTTATTTTTTATATATTCTAGATTTGAAGCTTTCGTGACTGCAAGGATTCATACTCTTTAGTTTTTTCGGTAAAGTCACGTAGGTAAAAAAATCTAATAATAAATTAAATCACGACGTTTCGGGCGCAACATAAGCGTCCTTCTTCAGGTGGGGACAACGTAGCGAAAGCACAACCGCTTAAGTGTGTCTGAGAGATGTCTGTGACAAAGAGTATGTTATTTTTAATATGTCCTATGCACTATATGCCTTCTGCCATTTTCTTCGTGCCACAGCACAGAATTGTCAGAACCGTTTTATTTGCGGCTCCAGTAACAAAATGCACTGCCCGTAGTGTTTAGTGTTCTTGGCGCTACACATGAATGCCCGTTTTGTTTGAAATGTTGCTATAGCCTCTGTCAAGATTTGTACCGAAAAGGGGGTGGAACTTTTGACAGTTAACTTGTTGTGCCATTGTGAACCAACAGCAAAGGACATATGCTTAACGAAGCGTGCACACACGCAGCCTCGAACCTACATGACTCCTGCGCGTTTTTGGGTTCATTCTTCTCGAGATATTTATTGAATGATGAATTCTGAAGTTGTTACAATATTGCACGTTCTCCCCGTGGTCGTGTGAAAATTTCTCCGGCTCCTCCGGGTTTCCTCCCCTCCACATTCAGAATCAACGTGCGTTTGGAGCATTTGGCTGCTGTAAAATTTCCACGCGATAAGCCACTTCGTTGAGCTATCATTTGTGGCCATGTTGCTTCTGAAAAATAGTTACATAGCTCAGTGGGCCTTACCTAGTAAAATAATAATTAGTTAGTAAAAGTTTATATTTATTTTGGGATGGGAAGCACCGAGTAATGCATTCAGATCCAGTAATCCATCAGCAGTTGTTGAAAAAGCCTGACTATGTCAATGCGATCCGGAAAGTCCAAACCGATCCAGAGTTTTCCACAATTGTGAGGTGGCTGAGTAGCATTGAACTTTACCACTAAATGGCTCTGTCAGAAAGCTGAGCCAGTATGCCTGAGCTATTGAATACACATCCTGGGCTCCACTCCAAGGAACAAACATTCCGAATTTTAGCAAGATTTATGGTTCTAGATTTTAAGTTTTCGTGACTGCAAGGATCCATACTCTTTGTTTTTTTTCGGTAAAGTCACGTAGGTAAAAAATGTAATAAATTAAAAAAGGAAGCAACTAAATTAAATCACGACGTTTCGAAGGCAAGGCTTGTGTTGCCTTCGAAACGTCGTGATAAAAATTTCGATTTAAAGCTTTCGTGACTGCAGGGATTCATCTTCTTGGTTCTTTCGGTAAAGTCACGTAGAAGGGAAATGTTTTTTTATTATTTTATTATTTCCCTTCTACGTGACTTTACCGAAAGAACCAAGAAGACGTCGTGATTTAATTTAGTTGTTTTCTTTTTAATTTATTTTATTTTATACCTACGTGACTTTACCGAAGATTGATGGTCTCAATAATCACCAATAATTGGTAAATATACTGCCATGTAATTACCTGCTCACGTCACTGCTGGCAGAGGGCCTCCACCAGACGGAGCTCTAAAGAGCCACTCTAGTTCTAGATAGCCACTAGCCGGAGCTCAAGAGCTCCTCTAGTTTAGAGAACCAATGGAGGAAGCTGTTAAGAGCCCCTCTAGGTTTAGAGAACCAATGGACAACGCTCTATGGAGCAACTCTAGCCCAAGAGAGCCACTGGAGGAAGCTCTTGAGAGCCCCTATACTTCTAGAGAGTCCATCCAGAGGGTGCTCGTCTCCTGTATACAGCCCAGAGCCAATGATGGAAAATTCCACAATCACACAGCACGGGGTTGGTCTCTCCGTAGGACAATGACTTTGTTGACTTCACCACGAAGCGGTACTCATTTCATTGACCCCGGTGACTTTGCCGTGCTGAGTCAACCTCCTACCACGAATTGAGCTCGCGACCTTCCGATTTCGAGCCACTCACTCTACCGCTGAGCCACCTTGTCTCATCCGTACTGATCGCAGTACTGATGAGACAAGAGAGTCAGTCTTTTAGATCGATATACACACACAGACAAAGATCCCCAGTATAGCTTGAACAGACTGTTGGGGCAAGTGCTGTTAGCGAGCATCTATGAAGGCCGGCACTGTGGCACACGAGGGGGTGGGTAGCTAGTACCACGCCCGGCCGCCTTTGTCTCCCCAGTGGCGATGTTTACACATCGCACCGGCTACTCATTTAAGGCCGAGTCGACCTAGGGAAGGCCCAGGGCCGTTTCAGATAATTGTCACTGGTGTTGGCCGCGAACGGTGAATCAAACTCGGGTCGCCGGGCTCGTACGCTACCCCCCCCCCCACGCACACAAACATGTGTGTGTACGCACACCCCATCATACACGAGCCTCCCAAAATGCACACAGCTCCAAGCTGTCACTTCCGCACCTCTCCTCACTCCGTCTGCCTTTTCTTCATGGCCACCGCCGTCGCTGCTCTCTCTCTCTCTCCCCCCCCCCCGTGCCCGCACAATACATCGTCTCCTCGGCTAGGCACCGGCATGCCGCTGGCCCTAACGCCGGGCTCCCTGCCGGCACCCAAGGTGTCCCTTGGCCATGGCAGCCCCGTCCTGGCACCAAGGCAACCTCATCAGTTTCCGTAGGTCGGCCAGCAGGCCCCAATTCGTTACTCATGGCTGGCCACTTTCACTGAGTTGGCCTGAGCCCCTCCTGTTGGGTGGTAAAGGTGCGGTCTTGCGATTGCTTGCTAGTGCCACTGCCTCCGGGGAGGCCTACCGCTCGATCTCTGAGAGAGTCTCTCTGGAGCGCATTTGCATGCTGGCCAGATAAAAACACAAATTCTTGCGGAGGGAGCTGGTTGGAACGTTGGGTTGCTCGGTCAATGGCCAGGGTCAACGGCGGCGTGGTGTATTCCGCAAATATGCCCGACTGTGAGGGCGGGCACAAGCCGGCGTGAGTAGGTTAAACGTTGAGTTTTATAAGGGCACCACGGGGTGACCAGCCCCTCCCCACCCAGCCCCTCCCCACCCTCCCCACCCAGCCCCTCCCCACCCTCCCCACCCAGCCCCTCCTCACCCTCCCCACCCAGCCCCTCCCCACCCTCCCCACCCAGCCCCTCCCTCCCCACTCAGCCCCTCCCTGCACGACGGACACAATAATCCCCTGTGGGATGGTGTAACCAGGAGGTTGGCCACAAATGATAGCTCAACCAAGCGGCTTACCGTGTGGACATGCATAGCAGCCAAATACTCGAGACACGCGATGTTGATTCTAAATGTGTAGTAAAAACCCGGAGGATCCGCGTAAAAATCCCCAAGATCAACGGCGAGAGAGACACGCACACTCCAAATATACAGCGGGAGTCAGGGTCGGGATCGAACCCAAGACCTCCTGCAGAGTCAACATCTGGCCACAGTGGAAGAGATGAGAGTACGCACACTTAGTCCCACTACACGCGATCGACCGACTCATTGTGACGCTCTGTGGACAGAAACTCGTTAAGTGAGCGAAATCCAGCCAACAGCAAGCAACTTCTCACCAGCACAAGCAACCGTCCTCAGGTGAAGAACAGGGCTGTCGGAAAGACAGCGTCCGAATTAACACCACCAAGCTTGGCAGCGTATATCTCACCAGCAGTGGGCAACTTCTCAGCAGCAGTGGGAAACTTCTCAGCAACAGTGGGCAACTTCTCACCAGCAGTGGGCAACTTCTCTGCAGCAGTGGGCAACTTCTGACCAGCAGTGAGCAACTTCTCACCAACAGTGGGCAACTTCTTACCAACAGGGGGCAATTTCTCACCAACAGTGGGCAACTTCTGACCAGCAGTGAGCAACTTCTCACCAACAGGGGGCAACTTCTCACCAGCAGTGGGCAACTTCTCTGCAGCAGTGGGCAACTTCTTACCAACAGTGGGCAACTTCTCAGCAACAGTGGGCAACTTCTCACCAGCAGTGGGCAACTTCTCACCAACAGTGGGCAACTTCTCAGCAACAGTGGGCAACTTCTCACCAACAGTGGGCAACTTCTCAGCAACAGTGGGCAACTTCTCACCAACAGTGGGCAACTTCTCAGCAACAGTGGGCAACTTCTCACCAGCAGTGGGCAACTTCTTACCAACAGTGGGCAACTTCTCACCAGCAGTGGGCAACTTCTCACCAGCAGTGGGCAACTTCTCACCAACAGTGGGCAACTTCTCAGCAACAGTGGGCAACTTCTCACCAACAGTGGGCAACTTCTCAGCAACAGTGGGCAACTTCTCACCAGCAGTGGGCAACTTCTTACCAACAGTGGGCAACTTCTCACCAGCAGTGGGCAACTTCTCACCAGCAGTGGGCAACTTCTCACCAACAGTGGGCAACTTCTCAGCAGCAGTGGGCAACTTCTCAGCAGCAGTGGGCAACTTCTCAGCAGCAGTGGGCAACTTCTCACCAACAGTGGGCAACTTCTCAGCAGCAGTGGGCAACTTCTCAGCAGCAGTGGGCAACTTCTCAGCAGCAGTGGGCAACTTCTCACCAACAGTGGGCAACTTCTCAGCAGCAGTGGGCAACTTCTCACCAGCAGTGGGCAACTTCTCACCAGCAGTGGGCAACTTCTCAGCAGCAGTGGGCAACTTCTCACCAGCAGTGGGCAACTTCTCACCAGCAGTGGGCAACTTCTCACCAGCAGTGGGCAACTTCTCAGCAGCAGTGGGCAACTTCTGACCAGCAGTGGGCAACTTCTCAGCAGCAGTGTGCAACTTCTCACCAGCAGTGGGCAACTTCTCACCAGCAGTGGGCAACTTCTCAGCAGCAGTGGGCAACTTCTCACCAGCAGTGGGCAACTTCTCAGCAGCAGTGGGCAACTTCTCACCAGCAGTGGGCAACTTCTCACCAGCAGTGGGCAACTTCTCACCAGCAGTGGGCAACTTCTCACCAGCAGTGGGCAACTTCTCAGCAGCAGTGGGCAACTTCTCACCAGCAGTGGGCAACTTCTCACCAGCAGTGGGCAACTTCTCAGCAGCAGTGGGCAACTTCTCACCAGCAGTGGGCAACTTCTCACCAGCAGTGGGCAACTTCTCACCAGCAGTGGGCAACTTCTCAGCAGCAGTGGGCAACTTCTGACCAGCAGTGGGCAACTTCTCAGCAGCAGTGGGCAACTTCTCACCAGCAGTGGGCAACTTCTCACCAGCAGTGGGCAACTTCTCAGCAGCAGTGGGCAACTTCTCACCAGCAGTGGGCAACTTCTCAGCAGCAGTGGGCAACTTCTCACCAGCAGTGGGCAACTTCTCACCAGCAGTGGGCAACTTCTCACCAGCAGTGGGCAACTTCTCACCAGCAGTGGGCAACTTCTCACCAGCAGTGGGCAACTTCTCACCAGCAGTGGGCAACTTCTGACCAGCAGTGGGCAACTTCTCACCAGCAGTGGGCAACTTCTCACCAGCAGTGAGCAACTTCTCACCAACAGTGGGCAACTTCTGACCAGCAGTGGGCAACTTCTCAGCAACAGTGGGCAACTTCTCAGCAACAGTGGGCAACTTCTCAGCAACAGTGGGCAACTTCTCAGCAACAGTGGGCAACTTCTCAGCAACAGTGGGCAACTTCTCACCAACAGTGGGCAACTTCTCACCAACAGTGGGCAACTTCTCACCAACAGTGGGCAACTTCTCAGCAACAGTGGGCAACTTCTCACCAACAGTGGGCAACTTCTCAGCAACAGTGGGCAACTTCTCACCAACAGTGAGCAACTTCTCACCAACAGTGGGCAACTTCTCACCAACAGTGGGCAACTTCTCAGCAACAGTGGGCAACTTCTCAGCAACAGTGGGCAACTTCTCACCAACAGTGGGCAACTTCTCACCAACAGTGGGCAACTTCTCAGCAACAGTGGGCAACTTCTCAGCAACAGTGGGCAACTTCTCACCAACAGTGGGCAACTTCTCACCAACAGTGGGCAACTTCTCACCAACAGTGGGCAACTTCTCAGCAGCAGTGGGCAACTTCTCAGCAACAGGGGGCAACTTCTCAGCAGCAGTGGGCAACTTCTCACCAACAGTGGGCAACTTCTCAGCAACAGGGGGCAACTTCTCAGCAGCAGTGGGCAACTTCTCACCAACAGTGGGCAACTTCTCAGCAACAGTGGGCAACTTCTCAGCAGCAGTGGGCAACTTCTCACCAACAGTGGGCAACTTCTCAGCAACAGGGGGCAACTTCTCAGCAGCAGTGGGCAACTTCTCACCAACAGTGGGCAACTTCTCAGCAACAGGGGGCAACTTCTCAGCAGCAGTGGGCAACTTCTCACCAACAGTGGGCAACTTCTCAGCAACAGGGGGCAACTTCTCAGCAGCAGTGGGCAACTTCTCAGCAGCAGTGGGCAACTTCTCACCAACAGTGGGCAACTTCTCAGCAGCAGTGGGCAACTTCTCAGCAACAGTGGGCAACTTCTCACCAACAGTGGGCAACTTCTCACCAGCAGTGGGCAACTTCTCAGCAGCAGTGGGCAACTTCTCAGCAGCAGTGGGCAACTTCTCACCAACAGTGGGCAACTTCTCAGCAGCAGTGGGCAACTTCTCAGCAACAGTGGGCAACTTCTCACCAGCAGTGGGCAACTTCTCACCAGCAGTGGGCAACTTCTCAGCAGCAGTGGGCAACTTCTCAGCAGCAGTGGGCAACTTCTCACCAACAGTGGGCAACTTCTCACCAGCAGTGGGCAACTTCTCAGCAGCAGTGGGCAACTTCTCACCAGCAGTGGGCAACTTCTCAGCAGCAGTGGGCAACTTCTCAGCAGCAGTGGGCAACTTCTCACCAACAGGGGGCAACTTCTCACCAGCAGTGGGCAATTTCTCACCAACAGGGGGCAACTTCTCACCAGCAGTGGGCAACTTCTCACCAACAGGGGGCAACTTCTCACCAACAGTGGGCAACTTCTCACCAGCAGTGGGCAACTTCTCAGCAGCAGTGGGCAACTTCTCAGCAACAGGGGGCAACTTCTCACCAGCAGTGGGCAATTTCTCACCAGCAAGTGGGCAACTTCTCACCTACAGTGGGCAACTTCTCAGCAACAGTGGGCAACTTCTCACCTACAGTGGGCAACTTCTCACCAGCAGTGGGCAACATCTAAACGGCTTCCCCGTCCCGTCACTGCCTGTGAACGTGTCAATGAGACAAGTTCACACAGAGCGCGGTTCGGGAGATCTGCAGTTTCCTCGCGACGGCTGCGTTTTGTGGAACTCGTTTGGCACCCCTCCACACAACCCCCTCCGTTGCGGGATCCAATGCTCAGGTGCTGTCTGCATGAGGACAGATTCGCCTTTCAACTCTGCTCCTGTTTGGTGGAACGTCTGTCAGATTTTTGCTGTTTCATCTCCCCCCCGTCTGACACCCAGGGTGAACATTTTTTTGCGATTGTTAAACTTTCAAAGCGTGTTGAGAGGGCAGAGTTTGTTTCTGGGACCAGCTAACAGTGCATATGTTACACATGTTTGCGTCAAGTGTGCCTAGCTAATGCACAATGTGTCTATGTATGTACCTATGTATGTTGAACTTCTTTCGCAACGTATGTAAACCAACCGCGCCAATCGGAGGTGCGGGGGAAGGACAACTTTAAATGTTGTCTATTTTATTATTTGATTTTTGTTGGAGTTAAAAAAAAAATTAGTTATTCGTAAAATGTTCCGTGTTTTAAATTTGGTTAAACACATAGGCTTTAGCGAACAATGGCATTTCTAATAGAGGTTTTTGGGGTTAGATCGCGTAAATATCAATGTGTCGTTAAACCCGCCACCACCCGCCACAGCCAATGAATAAGGGTTGTCACGTGAACAAAACGTGCCGATTAGTGACTAGTTCAGCACACCGGTGTATTGGAGAGTAAACACACACAACATTTACAATTCGAGTACGACGTTTAGCCGGCAATTACAAGCAGGGTCCGATTTCTTGACGTGGATTGCAACGGTTTCGTTTGCCGCACACCCGCCCCTTCCTTTGGGGAACGAACGCGCAACAGGGGACGTCGTGCCCACCGCGACGGAAAGCGTGCTCGGGGCGGACACATCGCGACGAAGGTGACGGGGGCCGATGGGCAAGACAGGTCACGGAACGGCGGCGCAAGCGACAGGACCAGCGAGCAGGAGGAGATGCGGCGGTGACGAAGTTCACGTTGCGTTCCGTTGATCTCCGTGACCCTGTCCTCCCTTGTCGCCCACTGTTCAAGACTTGAGCCTTTTATCTATCCTCCGATTTGGATTATTTTTTCTCCCCTATGGAAATAAATATAAATGACCGACAGCACAGCTATCTCGTGCTGAATAAACCCCCCGTGGGCTATTGTTGAGCGTGATTGCTTAAAATAATCCGGCAGGCCAGAAATACGTGTCAAACAGGCGTCACTGTGCCGATGAAATGTGAGAATGTTGTATTATGTACTTTGAATTTCTTTCGCATCGTACTTAGCCAACCGTGCTAATCGGAGATGTGGGGAAAAGACAACAACACTAAACACAACAAGCAGTTAGAAATAAATTAGTTTTCAATCTAGATTTAAAAGTGCCTAGCTCCAGTGGAATCCTAATATCGCAATGTTGAAACTTTTCCTGAGATTAATAAAGCAAATCATGCTGGATGCTTTTACACCATTGGAACCTCCTTTGCCAGTAGCAAAATAAGATAATTGTTTTTTTTACCCTTTTATCTGGCAACAAAACTGACACCTTTTTTTTGGCGTCATCTGGTCCAACACCATGTGAGACTAGGCTATAAGAAAAGCTGTCTCGGGTGTGGACCAATCGATTTCAAGGACAGTGCATACATTATCAGAGTTGTGTTTTTTGTTTGCATTCCGACCGCAGGTATTGTGGTCAATGCAAACATGACTCCTTGTAAAAAAGGTGCCAGTTTTGTTGTCAGATTAAAGGGTAAAAAAACAATTATCATGCTGGATACTATTTGTATGTAAGGCCCATAGGTTGATCGGTTTGAAGGTACTACATCTTATGTGAAGAGTATTTTGCTGATAATATCAACATTGGACAGATGTTGAATGGGCTCTTATACGGCTGTAGAGCGTTTCATTTGGACATTTAGATCTCTATACAAGCACACGCACAGTCTTGTCAGGATGCATGTTTTGAAGTTACCAACTCCACAAAAAAAAAACAGGTCATCCGGGACAACACAAGTGTTCCAGAAAATCGTCCGTACCAAAATGAGAAAACGTCGCGATAAATATTTGTGTAGGGGACGACCTCGTGGGGAGTGTGGCGACCTGTGAAGCTCTCCGTCACAAGCACGCGGGAGGGAATGCGCAGCTATTTGCGTGCCAAGCAGCAGCAGCCACAGCGCCTCCGCAAAGCAGGGCAAGGCTATCATGTCGCTGAACATTTCCCCTCAAAGAATGCTCGCTGCAATACGTCTGACGGTGGGTCGCCAGGTCAGCGTTGAGTGTATCTACATCCAGGGAGCGGCCTTTGGGGTATGTCAAGGTCCCAAGCAAAGCTCCCGATGCAGCTATACAGTGGTATAAGTGTATATATAATGTTGGTATAATATACTGAATGTGTTTTCTTTAACCAGTTAGTGGCCTGTTGGGGTCGATTGCCTCTGTCTATATTCGTGAACTTTAGCAGCCTTGATGCAAAGTCCCGGGTGTCTGTCCTTTGTTAAATATTTCCACATTTTGAAAGCATCGATGTTCTGTGTTTATGGAAAAGATTTCCCCTCAAAGTATTCACCTTTGTCGTAAATCTGCAACCAAAGGCCCGCAAAACCTACATTTATGCATTAATAAGTATTACTATATTGAAAGAAAATAAACTACATCAATTTTCTTAAAAATAGTTAATCTGTTAATTTTGTGTGAATGTTGGGGTATGTACATTATATATACGTATTATTTAATATATAAACTAAACTACGTTAACTTATCTGTCAGAACAGGCCTGGGCTACATTATATGTATGTCTATAAGCTGGAAACCGTGCTTACATATGCCAAGCTATTTCTGTCGTAATTTCGTTTCTGGGTACATTTCCAAAAATGTAGGTCTGATTTTTTAAAATTCAGCAGGACAACATATTACACATTTCACAACATCCCACTACTACCACAGATTACTTCGGTTATTCCACTCATGGATTACCGAATTGTCGCCGAAATGCATCCAACATGATCCAAGGTCTGACTTTCAATGGGCTCCCAGCTGGTTACGTAAGATTACTGCATTGGGCTGTGAAACTCTGGCAGTATTCTTAGGTTTTTTTCTCGGAAAAGTCACGTAGGTAAAAAAATGTAAATTGATTAAAGTAACATAAAAATAAAATAAAAATCACGACGTTTCGGAGGCAACACAAGCTTCCGTCTTCAGGTGGAACCGTCACAGCACGATAGCTGTATCAAGTGAGAGGATCTAGAAAAAAAAACTCTGGTAGTCTGAGTTTGACGCGGATCTAGAAAAAAAAAAACTCTGGCAGTCTGAGTTTGACGCCCGGCCACTTCTAAGAGCGCAGTGGCGAGCGTTATCTGCACCGGTCTCTCAGCCCCTTACTTCATTTGACGCCTACTGACCTTGGTGATGAATAAAGGTGACGCAGCGCCCATGTTCGATTTGCTGTGGGCAGGCCTTCATCCAAGCAGTGGATTTACAAAGGGACGCAACTTATTGTTGATGTTATGTAAACTGACAACGGAGGGAACCAGATCATTAATTACTTATCTAGCCACTTAAAGTAACGTTTCAGGAACCGCTGAATCTAATCTTGTTAACTGCCAAATCAATGCTGGAGCTTGCATCCACTGAAAATAACTGCTGGGGCCACCAAACTTTTGACAGACAACGGAACGCCTTCATAAGTAACACTGTGGCCTTAAAAGAAAGCAATATATAATAGCTGCGGTTTCTGGTAATAGCCCTTCTTCACAGCACATCATGGACCATTGCCCGAAACTTTGCCGATTATTTTTCCTTAAAGCACCTTGGTCTCGGAAAAGCTCTCATAATATTGTCTTTTCCGAGACCAAGGTGCTCTGCAAATCTTCTGGCTACCATCAAAGGTTTGTGCATGAAGCCATCCAGATATACAAACATAGACATAACTTCAACCGTGATGATGGGTACAAATTGAGCAATCATTGGAAAGATGTTATTAACCATGTAAAAAAGATTTAACTACGCATATTTGTATCATCTTATTTGACAGGTACTAGTCTATTTTACCGAGTTGTTGACATCCCCAGCGTTTAACAGTGCTGCTATTTTTTGGGTTTTGGAAGCCAACACCGGCCGTAATTCTTGCGGAGGTGTTTAACATGTGCCTTTCCCTTCTAGCCCCCCACCCTCCTCAACCCTCCCAGTCCCTGACTGCCACATTTAGATAAGCTCCTCCCCCCTCCCCTTAAATAGTATATAAGATCTTGTTACTTGGATTTCTCTTCACTTGATACAGTAAATTTGGCTGTGAAGGTCCCACCTGAAGACGGAGACTTGTGTTGCCTCCGAAACGTCGTGATTTAATTTAGTTATTTTCATTTATTATTATTTTATTATTATAATATTTTTTTTACCTACGTGACTTTACCGAAAAAAATCACCTAGACTATGTCTGGTCTCGTAATATCTTGGAAGGTAAACAAGGCCTGCGTTATACTTAGATGCGAGACCACCTTGCATTAAAAAGTGGTGTAATAGGCTGTTGTGGTGCTATGTTGTTGGGCAGCAGATGGCACTGCATCAGAATACATTATTAAACTGGAGTACGCACTCACATCTATGCTCTCCAAATTCAACGAACCTGCACTGACCAGATTGGTAAAGTATGGTCAAAGACCTGCACCATGTAGGGAGGATCCTCATCCAGCAGTGGAATGACAGAAGGCTGTACGTTTAATTTATTGGACGTCTGTGAAAAAAAGCTTTATAGGTCATCGAATTCATCCAGCATAAATATATAAGCTGATTCTGATAATTATTGGATGTTATAATAACCCACCGATCTGGTTTGCAACCGTTGACAGTCGGTCTCTGTTAAAGGCGTCATGCTTTAACGGCCACAAAAGAATGTAAAGTATTCTATCATGTTTGAAATTCTATGGGATTCTTTTATGAAATCAATATCTCTGTCAGGTTTATCGCGCTTTATAAATAATGGTAATAGCGGTAGCACAGATGTTTACTGTATTTCATTTTCAAGCACAAATTATGTTGAAATGTAAGAAAATTGCACGTGCATATATTTACTTGTATTTAGATGTAAAACATTTTTGTATGCGTTCTGATACTTTGAATTCATAATAATATTTTGTATTTCATAAAGCTTCTTTCATATTGAAATATCTCAAAGCGCTGTACGTAAAAAGAAAAACATATGTGCGGGGTTGTCCACACATTTACATCACTGAACAAAAAGAGCTGACGGATTTTACGCGTTACATTTGGCTGCATGCCACGGTCTATCAATAAAATTTGCTTAGGAAAAGAAATAAAAAGTGTATGAGCTTCCTCTCAACCTTGGTTATCTCATTCACATCTGCTCGGACTTATTGATTCGTGGCTTCCGTGTAAAGTCTGGAATAATTAGATTTAAGAAAAAAATACATCCTTGCACAACCGCCCCTTATAGTTTGCACATGGTATTGAGAACTTCTTTCAAAATATACATCCTCGCAATGCGTGGGGGGGAACAATATCATGGATTCTATTTCCCGCGGGGTTATTCACAAATTAACTCCGCTCATCCGTAGAGAGAAAAACTAATCTCACGGATAACTACATACATTTGCTGCTCAACTCCTCTTCGTCTGCAAATCATTTGCAATGATTTGGAAGCCGTCGCGGCGTGAACGATGGGAACATTTCCGGAGGACGGTGGACGATGGCAGGAACTGGAGGTGATCACAGTTTTGTCACGGACCCTACTGCACCCGTGAACAATACGGGTTGTGGATAAACAGGGTGGCAGACAAGAGGCGTTCCCCTGTGACTGCTGCTGCTGCCTGACTCATAAACAATTAAGTTAGAGGGATGCATCCTGATAGGCATTCCATATGGGTTTTTTTCTGAGCACATTTAACATTTTGTTTAGTTTTTCCTACTATTTTATAGACATAATTATCACATTTCAAGTATTGCATTAATTTGTTAATGTCATAGAAGAGTCTGACTTTCATGAAAACAAAATCCGTAATCTATCTAGGTGAGGTAGGGTCGTGGGATGGATCTAGAGTGTATGTGTAATAAAAGACTTGACCACGATCTCTGGCTCAGTGTCCTTTATTCGGTCCGTACTGCGTTCCCACACGGCTGTCTCTCTTATTCTCTCTGTGCTGGTTCCGATGTCACTCCAGTCCACATCAGCAGCCCCGCTGCTGTTCTTGTCGCTCTTGCAGCCCCACAGCAGCTCCGCTGCTGTACTCTCACACAGCTCCCTTGGCTGTTCCTGCTGCAGCTCTGACAGCCTCGTGCTGTCTCGCCTTCTCGTCGCTCCTGCGACTCTTGGCAGCCACCCCGCTGCTCCTCACACACAGCCTTACTGCCTATCTCTATCTGCAGCTTTACACCTCCCAGTAGCTCCCTACTGTTCCCAGGGTTGGCTCCCGCTTCTGACGGTGCCCCCTCGGCTCGTACCCCCGCGTGGCCCCACACCTTTCCATTCACACCCCGACTGCCTTCTCCTTCCGGTTTACCCGCTTAAGGACCCCCTACCTTTCACCCACGTCACCTGGCTCCGCCTCCTCGTGACGTCACATCCGGAAGGTCGCTTTCGCCCGCATTACACCACCCTCCCCCATAGAAAAAACCCAGCCGACCTCGGCTGAACAACACCAAAGCGTAATGCGGTGAACCGACCTTCCCCCTTAAAGGACACTAAGCATGCAATATAACAACAAGAACAACACACAAGTAACATCGACGAACGTACGAAAGCATGCGATAAATACGACGGCAAGAACAAGAACAATAACAACATACAATCAACGAAACGTAAGCGATTTGGAACGAGTGCGGGTCGCCGGCCCGTCCCGGACGGTCGGCGGCCCACTTGTAGAACGGGGACGCGATGGAACACGAGAAATGACAGGGGGTAATTCCCCTGCTGCGATTGGAAGTCCACCGACATCTCGTGTCCCTGACGAATCAGTCTTGGTCGTATTCCGCGAATGCGCCTGCAGCGGGGTCGGAAGGGTCGCCGGGCTTGAAGGTCCCGCAGCCCTGGCAGGCGCCCTCCGAACAGGCCCACTCCTCCCCCGCGGTGTCACGGTCGGCCTGTCTGGAACAGGTACGACAGGCGCTCTAGAAAGATCAATGGACGCAGGCGGGGAAGAGTCAGAGTCAGCAGCAACAGACCCCGGCAAGGCAACATTGGGAGATGACGCATCACGTAGGGGAGCAACATATGGTTTCAACCGCGACGTATGAACAAACCAACGGCGAGAACCAAACTGAACGCGCGCCGACTGTGGATTGGGAACCTCAATGAGGCGCACAGGACCATGCCAAGGTTTGTGCAATTTAGGAGAGGTCCCCGGCCGCACCTGCGGGCAATGGAGCCAGGCCAGGTCTCCCACCTTCCAGGGGCACTCCCCCTCAGACCGCCGAGCATACCGCTCGTTCCGGGCCTGGGCTTTGGCCGTAGCCACGCGGGCGTTTTCCCGCGCCTCCGTAACCCGGCGAACCGTGTCCTGAATGTATTCAGGGAGTGGTTTACGAGGTCCCTTCACCCCAGTACCCAATTGCACATCCACCGGAGGCACGTTTTCCCGACCATACATAAGGTAAAACGGCGAATACCCTGTAGCCGCATGGGGCGTCATCCTGTACGCCGAAAGCACTCCGGGGATGTGCAGATCCCAATTCGATTGCTGTTCACTCACAGTATGGCAAAGCATGGCAGACAATGTCCTGTTCAGCCGCTCAACCATACCATCCGTCTGCGGATGGTATGGAGATGTGCGTATCTTCTTAGTCCCAAGGCCTGCGCACACTTCAGCCAATAATTTAGAAGAGAAATTTCGGCCCTGGTCCGTGAGGAGTCTCTCCGGCGCCCCCTTGTCCATAATGTACCCAAACAAAAAGGCGTCGGTGATGGCCGCGGCCGACTGATCGGGCAACGGCCAGGCCATCGGCCAACGGGAGAGATACTCAACCCCTACCAGCAAATATTTATTTCCCCTCGCCGATGGTGGGAAGGGTCCCAATATGTCCAGTGCCACCAATTCATTGACTCGAGACACCTGAATCGACTGGAGAGGCGGCACGTAAGGATGTTTAGGCGGCTTACGCCGGGCGCATTCAGGGCACGCGCGCACGTGCCCTACGACATCTGTCGCCATGCCGTGCCAAAAATAATGACGTTGTAACGTCAACAAGGTCTTCTGCACCCCTAAATGCAATAGTGTGTCACAATGGAGAGTTCTAATCAACTCAAATCGCAAGGACGTTGGTACCACCACACGCCAGCTTTCCTGGAACCTTTCTTGCCACATAAGCAGACCATCTCGGAGAGCGGTTCGCGGCCCCACAGCCGAACTCGGACTCCCATTGTCCCTCATAGACCGCTTCCGCATGGACAACAACGACTCGTCCATCATCTGTTCCCGAATCCAGACAGACCGCGGCAGATTCAAAACCCCATCAGTCGGTCCCGGTTCCATCGGAGTATCCGACTTCCCGACGGCCAACGTGAGCGGCTGAGGGGGGTTGAGAATCGGCGAACACCTATGCGTCCCCGACGCACATTTACAAGGGGCGCGCCCTGGTAATCTGGAAAGTGCGTCAGCGTTCGCATGGCGCACTCCATTCCGATGTTGAATTTGGAAGGAAAATTCCTGCAGCGTGTCCAACCAACGTGCCCACTGTCCCGATGGCTGGTCCATTTTAAGTGCATATTGCAAGGCCGCATGATCCGTACGCACAATAAAAGAACGACCGTAAAGGTACGGTCGAAATTGCCGTAGGAAAAAAACAACCGCCAAAAGTTCTCTACGAGTGACACAGTAGCGTGTTTCCGCAGGCGACAAGACTCGGCTACCATACGCCACGACGCGCTCTACGCCCCCTTTAGACTGTGATAATACCGCCCCAATACCTGTGTCACTCGCGTCCGTATCGAGAATGAAAGGGCGATCAAAATCGGGATAATCCAATGTCGGGGCCGTAGCCAATAGATCACGCAGACTCCGAAAGGCCGCCTCTTCCGGCTCTCCCCAAACAAATTTCCGTCCTTTACCCGTAAGGAGATGCAAGGGCCTCGCAATCGTCGCAAACCCCGGCACAAATCTTCGGTAATACGAGGCAAATCCCAAAAACCGCCGAACATCCCCCACAGAGGCCGGAGTCGGCCAATCCCGGACACACGCCGTCTTTTCCGGATCCGTGGACACCCCCTCGGCACTCACAATGTGCCCCAAATAACGGACGGACCGTTGCAGTAGGTGGCATTTCTTTGGTTTGAATTTCAAATTGGCAGAGCGCATCCTCGTGAACACTGTCTCCAGCCGCGTTAAATGTTCCTCAAATGTGCGGCTGAACACAATAATATCGTCCAAATATATAAGACACGTCTCCCACTGCAACCCCGTCAAAACGAGCTCCATCAATCTTTGAAACGTAGCAGGGGCCGCATTCAATCCCATCGGGAGGCAGTTGAATTGAAATAACCCCTGCGGCGTACGGAATGCGGTTTTCTCCCGTGAGGACTCGTCAAGGGGAAGCTGCCAAAATCCCGAAGAGAGGTCCAGTGTGGAAAAGAACTTAGCCCCCGACAATGCG
This sequence comes from Lampetra fluviatilis, assembly GCF_964198595.1. Classification (NCBI taxonomy): domain Eukaryota; kingdom Metazoa; phylum Chordata; class Hyperoartia; order Petromyzontiformes; family Petromyzontidae; genus Lampetra; species Lampetra fluviatilis. The sequence continues at coordinate 3,333,431 of NC_136299.1, forward strand.
TCAAGGGAGTCGTCCATACGCGGCAGGGGGTACGCATCTGCCACCGATATCTTATTCAATTTCCGGAAATCGACACAAAATCGCAAGTTGCCATCCTTTTTCTTAACCAAGACCACAGGAGCGCCCCATGGGCTGTTAGATGGCGATATAATGTCCGCAGCCAACATGTCTTCCACCGCCCCCCGAACGTGTTCTCGCTCCGCTGGACTCATCCGATGCGAATTTAACCGAATAGGGGCAGCGTCGCCCGTCTCAATGTGATGGGAAAGCAACGATGTGCGTCCCAAATCCAAATCGTCGGAGCTGAACACATCCGAATACGTCAGCAACAATTTACGCAGCGCATCACGTTGCCCCACGGACAGGGAAGAATTTTCGTCACATAAGGTAGCGATCCAACGATTATCCGAACCCCTTGGCTCGGAAACACCAGCGACCACTCCCCGGCGATGCGGACAATCGTGCGTCGCAAACGCCGTAGTGGCATGTGCCACAACCGTACCGGCCGGAACACGGATGTTTTCCACCCCCGCATTAAGCACCTGTAAAACCGGTAATTGATCCGGCCGGACGATGGTCTGTGCCCCAACTAACGCCAATCCCGTTGTTATCGTGGTGGATGGTGACAACAAGACCCCTAATGCTCCTAGCCGATTGGGCAGGGGCTTCCGATACCGCAAGGGTATAAGCATCTGTGAACCAGGTGGGATGTCCACAGATGCGACGGACAGCGCCTGCACCTGTACGGCCGAAGCAGGTCGCCCCCAGGGCGACGGCAGAAACGAGATTCGACGGCCCCCCGGCAATTCAATACAATTCTCATTGATTTTAATCAAAATGGGCATCTTAGCCAAAAAATCCGTGCCTAGTAAGCAAGGAACCGCCAAAGATCTCGATATTAACACAACGCCCGAAGCCGACACATCCCCTATAGATATCTTAGCATCCACCTGGCCCACGATACCCATACTACCCCCGTTCGCAGCGACGCAAGACCCATAAACCGGACGCACAGCCCCCGGCGGAATGCCCAACAGATGGAAAATGACATCCGATATAATAGTCGCAGACGCTCCCGAGTCGACCAAAATGCGCACGTCCACACCTTGTATGGACCCCGGTACAGTGGACGAACCCGTAGCGGCCGCGACAACTCTCCGTGCCAATTTGCGCCACTGCGTAACTGAATGACAAGGCCCCGTCGATGGCCTTTCTTTAACAACAACAAAAGGATCGCGCAACAAGGGTGGTGGGTGAGGTGTAAAGCCTTGCCGAGTGTCTGGTGCATGCCGACATGCCTGTTTCGGAGGTTCCTTGGTCGGCTTGTCCGGTGTTGTGGGCTCCTGCTGCGGCGGACCCGGGAAGCGGGCCCAGCAATCTTTGGCGTAATGGCCCCTACGGCCGCAGCGGAAGCAATCGGCCTCGTTGCGCCGAAGCGCAGGTCTTGCATCCCGGCGGCCCCGTCCCGATGGCGTAGCGCGCGGCCCCGGCCTTCCGCGTCCCGGCCATGGAGAGGAGGCAGCCGTCAGCTCCTGTGGACCCCGCTCATCCGGCACATAGATCGCCCTTGTGGGGTCCCACCCCATCGCGCCTCCTTCCTTGACGGGCCCACCCGTCCATGCCGCCACTTGCTTCCAGCGACGGAGATTAAACTGCGCATCCAGACACTTTGCTGCCGCCCGGGACGTGAGCTTCTCATGCCCACACACAGGCATGGGGATCCCCAGATCCCGAGACAGCTCCAGCATTTTTCCCAATATGAGAGGCTCGAGCAGATCCTGTGGCGTGTCAGGATATGCTGCCATGGCCAGCTCCAACACCGCACCCCTGAACGCCACGGGCGATTCTTCGGGTGCTCGTTGTCGTTGAGCGAATCGCCGATGCGCGTCGTCAGGTGGCTCATAGGCGTCGGCCATTTCCTCAAAAACTCCACATAAAGTCTTCTTCTTATCGGCCGTTATGGAACGGAAAAATCGAACAGATTCGTCGTCCAGTAGAGTCGGCAACACTTCCAAGGCCTCCGCATCGGTCCATCTTGCTGAACGAACCGCCGCCAAAAATCGGCAGGCGAAAGCGCTCCAATCGCCCCCGATAGAGAATTCCTTAACTGTAGTAAGGTGGCGACTCCGACTCCTCTTTACGCCGTCTTCCAATGATGGTTGTTCTGGAGGTAAATTCAAAATGGCGTCGGCCCGCGGCGTGGCCAAGATGGCGGTTTGGCGCCGCGGAGCGCGCAAGATGGCGTCTTCTTGCCGCGTGGCCAATGGCGGCGGCAGGGCAGGCAACGTGGCGGCCCGTGGAGCACCTTCTCGTTCCATCGTCGTCCTTGGCGTAACGAGGTGACACAGATGCGCCAGGACGTCCTTGAGTGTCTCCAGTTGTTCTGCCACCTGTTGCCATCTTTGCTCAGCGTCCGATGTTGTTGACGGACCCGCCATCGCGCCGACATCTTCCACGCCCGTCCCCGTGCTCGCCTCAGCAGGGCTCTCCTCCACCACCCCAGCAGAATCCGTGGTCGGAGGGAATTCGTCGTCGTCGGACGAAGAAGCCGATGCTGGCGCCGGGGGAATTTTCTTCCTTACTTGCTTAGACATGCCGTTTCACTTCTGACCCCAGTGTAATAAAAGACTTGACCACGATCTCTGGCTCAGTGTCCTTTATTCGGTCCGTACTGCGTTCCCACACGGCTGTCTCTCTTATTCTCTCTGTGCTGGTTCCGATGTCACTCCAGTCCACATCAGCAGCCCCGCTGCTGTTCTTGTCGCTCTTGCAGCCCCACAGCAGCTCCGCTGCTGTACTCTCACACAGCTCCCTTGGCTGTTCCTGCTGCAGCTCTGACAGCCTCGTGCTGTCTCGCCTTCTCGTCGCTCCTGCGACTCTTGGCAGCCACCCCGCTGCTCCTCACACACAGCCTTACTGCCTATCTCTATCTGCAGCTTTACACCTCCCAGTAGCTCCCTACTGTTCCCAGGGTTGGCTCCCGCTTCTGACGGTGCCCCCTCGGCTCGTACCCCCGCGTGGCCCCACACCTTTCCATTCACACCCCGACTGCCTTCTCCTTCCGGTTTACCCGCTTAAGGACCCCCTACCTTTCACCCACGTCACCTGGCTCCGCCTCCTCGTGACGTCACATCCGGAAGGTCGCTTTCGCCCGCATTACATATAGATAATTATCAGTGTATAATCGTCGTGGGGTGGATCTCGAGTGTATGGATTATCAGTGTATAATCGTCGTGGGGTAGATCTCGAGTGTATGGATTATCAGTGTATTATCGTTGTGGGATGCTGCTGTGGCACAAGTGGCAAGGTGTTGGAAATCCCCCGTCTCCCTGCACCCAGCAGTGTTAATAAGCGGCTTCAAATGAGCACAATGGCGCAATTAAAATCAAAATGCAAACCTGGAATTTGTCCAGCTAATTATCAGCGCCTGCCACGAGGTTTATTATAGCCAAGCCATAGTTACAGGTCGTTTTGTGCATTCGGCCCTCATCAAACATACACAAAGTTTGCACCCACCGCACACCCCAGCTATATTTTGCCCAAGACTCTCCACCGCAGTCGCCTGCTTTAAAAGGAACTGCAGTTGCATTCCGTTGGCCGTGTAACCCGTCTCTTTCTCTCTCTGTCTGTCTGTTCTGGCCGTGATCTCAGCGCTCCACGCTGTGCTCTTGCGGCCAGGTCGCTTCTGACAATGAGGCGAATACGTCGCTGCTCGATGTGGACTTTGCCTCGTAAAAAAAACGAGTTTAGTTTTTTATTTGTATTTTTTGGTGATTTACTTACCTTGCCTGTGCTATTAACTCCGATCGTTGGTTTTGCTATTGTTGTTGGAACGTTCTGACCTGCCTCTATTGGACATCTGTGAAAAAGAGCTTTATAGCTTGTCGGATTCCTCCAGTATAAATATGATGATTCTGAGTCGTTGGTTCTCTGTGTGAACTTGTGTCCACTGCGAGCGTTCTCCGAGGATATGGGTGCCATCGACACTCTGTCTGCCGAAGGCAGCAGCTGGATGTACAACTGAACATCTGCGAAAAATAGCTTTATAGCTCATCGGATTCCTCCAGTATAAATAAATATTCGGAGTGTCTCTCTGATGTTGCAGCACACAACACGCTCTCACTCGCCCACCATCACCACACACCGAGTTTCTCCAGAAGATGATGGGCCTGTAACTTGATTATGTGTTTTTAACTTTTTATTTTTACCAGGTAAGGCGCACTGAGCTATATACCTATTTTTCAGAAGCGACCTGGCTATTATAAATGATAGTTCAACTCTAAATGCATTTTCTACCTGAGGACCCGGATAAAAATGCAGCGACCATGGGGAGAACATGAAAACTACCTCGCCTGGTATACGACCTTTTGTATACCAGGCAAGGTAGTTAATATCTCGCTACCGTACGGCAGGCCATTTTTCACGATCTAAATGCTAATGTCGAGGTCTGCTAGCCACGAGAGGGCTTCATTTAGAGAGTTCGTATAGATTTGCTATTTCTCCTTTGAAGTAGCAAAGGTTACAGTGTACGTATGTTGAACTTCTTTCGCACCGTACATAGCCAGCAGTGCTAATCAGAGGTGTGCGGTTTACACTTGGTGGTTCATAGTTTGGCTAGCATGGCCACAATCAGACTACCACTGTGTGTGGCTTGTCTTTAATGTCCCATTCATGAAGGAGGTTGTGCGCATCGGCCTGTTGATGCTTCGGATGCAGTTGATGGTTATATCACCGGTGTCTTTTGAGGGATGTCAAAGCGAGGAGGTGCGTGTGATGTTATGCCACGTGATGACGTGAGGCGACGTGGTGGAGCCAGAGGGCAGAGGAAAAACTCTGTCGTTATTCTGTGCTCACATCCACACCATCAACCTGCATGGACCCGTGTGGTGAAGCATGGTCAAATGTTCCTTGTGGCCCACAAGGCATTTGGAGGCCTTCATCCAGCAGTGGATTGATAAACGGGCTGTACATGTACAATGAAAATCAGACCGACATTTTTCATCTTGTTAGCCGAGATGTTTCTGTTTGGTGGAGACTTAGGGTATGGGACCTCATTGTAATTGTTGAACGAGCGAGGAGAAGCTACTGGCAAACGAAGAACATGGGTAGGAGGCAAAGATTGTTTTGGCTAAGGCACAAAAGAGCTTAATCTGATTACTCAACCTCCTTATCTTCCGTAATCTCTTTCTGTTCATACCATCTAAGAGCTTAAACATTTTTCTAGTTTTACAAATAGGATTGCTGAAAGGCACATTTCTTCTGGATTATAAAAACTTAATCAATTAATCATTTCAATAAAAAAACTGTGTATGTACGTTAATCAAAATACCATGATGCTTAGCCTACGTAAGTTACCTTCAGTGTTAAAACAAGCATCATGAGACTTTGCTTTTAGGCGATAGCATGGGCTCACCAGTGGGCCCATACGTGGTTAGGCCCATGCCTGATTGCCATGGGCCCCGGTGTAAGCAACTTAATCAATATTTATTTTACGTGCCAACATCTCCCTAAATAAAGTGGGCATCGGTGCATATCACAGCAGAACGAGAACGGTACATAAGGGTGGCACGGAGCAAGAGGAATGAAAAAAATAAACCCGTCACGACCTCTGAGGAATAAAATGGCGGATAATAAAATGGCGGCCCTTGTTCGCCCTCCTCCAACCTCTCTCCGTAGCGTGGTGCCTGGGCACCTCTGGCAGGAGGCCTTCATCCAGCAGTGGATTGTCAAACCTCCTGCACACTCTTAATTGCTAAGCCACTGTGCTGACCCTTGTTAAAATCTACATTCAGGATACACTCAAGTATTTTAGATTTGTTTAATTTTACCGAGTCCCAGCACTGACCACGAGGCATGCATGTGTTTATAAAACCATCCCTTAAATTACGAGTGAGGTCAAGTGTTGTTGCCATTAGAACACTGTTTAACTTAGGCACTTGAGTCATCTAGTTAAGTTCCCCTTGAGATTGTTCTGTTGCATAAGAGGTCTGGTTACAGGTACTCAAGTAGTCAGCCTTTGATTAATTGCTAAACTTTATACTGTATTCCGTGATATTTGATCTAGGGAAATGGGCTTAAAATTACCTGCTTTCACTTCAATAGCCCACTTTGAGCTGTTTTATATGGACATTAAACGTGAGTATCCCCATTAGGGTTGCCACCTGTCCTAGTTTTCCCAGGATTGTTCTCATGTTAAGGCAGCTGCTGTGCTGGTAAATCTGGCTTCCAATGACATTAAAACTACGTTGTTTTTGTCAGTGGCAGAATTATTATATTCTATTTTTGCATACGATGGCAGCAATATGTTCAGGAGTTAAATGCCAATGTCGAGGTCTGCTAGGCACGACGAGAGGCTTGCAGACCACAGAGGTTTAATATGTCGTTCATAGTTTGGGTTGAATGGCCACAATTTAACTCCTGTGGCTTGTCATTAATTTTCTATTCATGAAGTTGTATAGTAATAATAATGACAACACACCACTCAAGACAATGCATTTACATGTAGCTCTCCCCTTTTCTAAAAGTGTGAGATATTCTTATTTCTGTGATGTCCCTGTTTTTTTCATACCTCAGAGATAACAGCACTATTTCCTGTATCCAAAACACACACATTTCTATCGGTGGTCTTAGCCCGTGGCAAAATTCCATATTCCTATGACATACCAGTCTATTCATAGGGCAGCCACTGTTGACTTTCCACTCGGTGGTTACCACTGTATGTGTTCGGCCAGAAGGAATTTGAAATGTCAACCTTGCAAATGTAATTCTATGCTCTCCAATAATACTGCAGTGCCACCTGGCTGACTTACTTTTGCAATCCTCCCACACAAATTGTTGAGCGACCGTAGACATTGAACTATAGATTCCACGTAAACTGGCTTCCAGAGAGCATATTGACCACAGCACTAATCTTCTGCTGGAGTTTGCCAATATGCAGCGGTAAATAAATGAGCAAAGGCGCAGCTCTGCAACTGTTTGCTTACACCGCTGCTGCCGGTGGACGAGCCTCCGCTTGAGGGAGCTCTAGAGAGCCCCTGTAGAGGGTAATTTATCTTACTATTACCCACACTTTACCCCACCCCATGTAACCTGCGCAATTCACTAACTAGTGTATGTTGGGTTGGACAAAGTCGGGGAGCATCAAAGAAACGTGTCCATTGTTTCAATGCAGTCTATGCCACATTTGCTGTGAACAAATTACACGTCAATGCACATTTGGAATATTGCACCTCTGTTTTACCAATAGAACAATGCACAATTTAATAAGGCCGTTAGTGTAAGGCTAATGTTAGGATTAGAGGCATTGCTTTCCTCTCTCCTCTCGCATACATGCACCAGCACACATTTAATCATGTAAATGCATTCCACCTGTCATAGACACACATTATATATCACTCTAGCAAACGTGTGCAAAAAGCCCCCTTTTGCATTAAATCAACTCTGCACGCATCGTAAATGTTGTATCTATACAATTTTCAGCGTGTGGCTGCGGAAAGGGCAGGAAGTTGGTAATAGTTCACAATAGTAATAGCCCTTTGTCTGGTTGTCCATACCAATGGTTACCAGGCTCTGCAACCCATATGATGGACCTATAGTAAACCACTGTAGTCTGTGCTCCTTCAACGGAAGAGGGGTAGCAAAAACGAGACGAACTCTCTCCTGAAGCCCCCTCGCTGTGGCTAGAAGAACCAGGCTCTGTTGATCCAGGAGCTGGCCACAAACCGCACTAGGGGGCCTGTTTCAAGGTCCCCATGCTCAATGACCCATGAGGCTCCGTGAGCTTGTGGGCTCGGCTCATTTTCCTCCATCCCTCTGTACGTATTCTACATGAATGAAGAGGGAGCACCAGCTGGTTAGACGCAGCTGAGGACGTAGCGTCACAGAAGCTCACCGCGGTTATCACGGACAAGATCGCTGAACGAATTGACCGAGTCGACAGGAAACACGAGGGGGTGAAATGGGAACTCTGTGTGAAGTGGAAATATGGGCTGACTACCGGCACGAGGTGAGACTGAGACCTGTATCCTGCCACTCCTTGGCATTCACACATTTACGCTGGGCTTTGTGGGGGGGGGGGCGGGGGGGAATCGGGGGGAGAGAGCGTAGGAGTGGGGAGGGGAGGGAAAGCGGTCTTAAATGTAAGTAAAACATTTTAACCGAAGTAAAAGTAGCCATGGGTTGGGTCAGGCTATTTAAAGTTAGCTATTTTTTCGCTGTGTATTTTAAACACCACCACTGGAAAGATGCAGAAATGAGTGAATTACATTAATGCACCTGATAATTGTTTTTTTACCCTTCTATCTGGCAACAAAACTGACACCTTTTTTACAAGGAGTCATGTTTACATTGCTTAATGGTGGCAGGTATTCATCTGACCCACAGGTGGCAGCCATCTCAAGCCAGAGGACGAGAGGACTCTAGCCACCACGCATATTAAGGATTTATAGTGAAAAACTTTGTTTTTACGGGATATTTTTTTTTACAAATGAGGTTCGAATGGTGTAAATGCTTACCCCGAGCTCTCATACTCTGATGGTGCATTGTCTTTGAGTTGTGCGCCTTTTGGTGTCATCTGGTCCAACCCATGTGAGACTAGGCTCTAAGGAAAGCTGTCTCGGGTGTGGACCAATCAACTTCAAGGACAGTGCACATTATCAGAGTTATGTTTTTTGTTTGCATTATGGCTGCAGGTATTGTGGTCTATGCAAACATGACTCCTTGTAAAAAAAAGGTGTCAGTTTTGTTGCCAGATAGAAGGGTAAAAAAACAATTAAAATATTTTTTACTGGCAAATTAAGTTCCAATGGTATTAATGCACCTGTTTCGTTTCCCGCATTTAAAAACTTGAGCTGTAAAATCGTATCCGAACTGATCACAGCAGGCCTTGTCCACAAATGGAAACAGAAAACAAATAACACTATGTAACACAATTTTTGTTCCTGGGTAGTAAGTGTTATTTTCTAATTGCTTATGCCTCAAAAGTATAGAAAATGGCGATCATTCCCCACAAACATTGCTTTTGTGACCAGGACTTTACGTGAAGGAATGACACAAATACACACCACGTTTTCTCATTTAAAATATGTACATTTCAAAATATCACTGTCTTGGTCACAAAAGCAACGTTTTTGGGGAATAATAGCAATTAGGAAATAACACTTACTACCCAGGAACAATTTCTTTTGTGACACCCACTGCAGCGCACCCACTGCAGTGCATCACAAGAAAACAGTGGAGTGCATCGCGTAACTCTTGTCCACTACGAGCATACGACGTACGGCCTCTGGGTGAATATAGGGCTCTCATTTTAAAAACATGCGCTTAGATAATTTGGAATAATTTGGCTGCTATAAATGTTCACGTGACGAGCCACTTAGTTGAGCTATCATTTGTGGCCAGGTCGCTTATGAAAAAGAAGCTAATAGCTCAGTGGGCCTTACCTGGTAAACTTTATTTATATTTTATTTTGGACCTTTATACAATTGTAGTGACATAGAATGGTCACTACTGTGTCGGCCTGTACGAGGGCTGGGGGCCCCAAGGGGGTGCCTGGGGGGTCACGTGCTGGAGGGATCCGGACCTTCCCAGAGGTGGGGGAAGTGAGGCGTGTCCTGGGAAGGGAGGCGTGGCCTGAAGAGAGCCAGCCACGCCGGGACGGAGCCAGCCACGCCAAAGCAGATATAAGCGTGGTGTGAACGCAGAGCGCGGCTGTTGTACTGTACTCCGAAGTGAAGACATCATCGGTCGTCAAGTCCCGAGTCGTCGTCCTGGGCCAGGCAGGCCGTTGCCTGCCTGGCCCAGTCTGTGTCGCGTTCCAGAGTGTTAGTGAGTTGAGGAAGGTGCTCACCACCTCATGTACAGCGTTATATTATTTACCGTTTAATAAATAGTGTTGCCTCCAAGCTGCGTGTGTGTGCACCTAATTTGAACCTACTACATTTGGTGTAGAAGTGGTCATCGAACTTTCGCTGATTCATTTGAAGAAGCTGTACCCTTCGCTGCCATGGTGTAAAAGCTGGCAGCGAAGTGCAAGACCCAACCGGAGGTGCGGATGGACGGTGTGGGTTGCACCTGGCCTCTCCCTGCGACGACCCCGGAGTCCGGGGCCCCGGTGGTGTGCCCCGGGGGATGGGCAACTGCAGCCTGCATGGGAGGAGGCTGCGGGCCCGGGCTGGTCGCCATCGACGGCGAGTTGGAGCGACGTCGCTCGTCAACTCGACCAGCTGCTGGTGGCAAGGGAGTGGCCGGGTGTTGGTGAGTGATGACGAAATTGCAAGATGACGCAGCTGTGGCGTTCGCGCCGTTTCGGCGGTGCCGGCGTTCCTGCCATTTCACTGCGGCGGCGTTCCCGCCAGTTTCACAGCGCCGGCGTTCCCGCCTTTTGCGCCTTGTGTGCTGCGCCGGCCTGGCGGCGCGCCGCTGCAGTCCTGTGATTACGGGCCTCCCTCCCCACATTGAAGTAAGAAGAGCGGGGGAGGGCATCGGTGGTGAGAGCGAGAGGGGCCCGTGATTGAAGAGAGGGTTTCGACGTTGGAGACACTGCTGGGAGGGACTTTTTCAGTTTGACTCTCCGGTTTTGTGTTCCTCGCGGACGGTTTTTCCCTCTGTTCTTTTTGCATTTTGGCTTGTGCGAGTGTTATTTGGTGTTATATTGTTGTTGTGATGTTGTGGCCAGGAAGAGGTTGGCTTAGGGCTTTTGGTTTGCTATTCATAGGGATGTTAGTTGGGTGCTTGGTGTTGTGGTGTGTTGCTGTGTGGCGTTTTTGATGCTTGGCGTAGCGGTTTAGGATTGGTTTGTTGTTGCGGTTGTCTAGGATTGTTGTTGTTTATATGTGGGGACTGGATGGAGCATTGCGCCAAATGTTTGACTGTACGAACTTCGTATACTGCATATACTGTATTAATCAATTCAGCGATTTTGGACGTTTGTGTCTAGTTTTTTTTTGCTCTCAAAATTCGAATGCCCTGAGTCCCATGGTTAATGTTGAAGGGGATTTTGAAATGACAGGTTCGGTTTGTTTCAAACTCACTGGTTGGTTCCTGTCCGTTGTTGCACAGAAGATGTCTTTTGGGCGGGAATGCTCCTTGTGTTCTACGCGGATCGGGGGTGCGTTTCCGTTAATTGCCGTCAAATTGCGTTGCTCTCTCCACTCGGTTGGTACAGCTGCATGCTGCAATGCGAGTCTCGGAGATGATGTGTACGGATACGGGATGTGAGGTGTATTGTTGTGACCATTGAATATTCGGGATCGTCACAAATTGTGCGTACCTGTTCGGCATTGGATCAGTTCTGTGGGGGATCATAATTCAAATTGTATGTGTTGTGATGGTGTTAAATTGCGATGGTGACATGCTGCCAGGGATTTGGAATTGTGCTGCTGGCTGTCACCTATCTTGGGGCGCAGGTCCTGACCAGGATGGTCCAGTGAGTGTTGCGTGTCTAACATGAACGTTGTGGTCCCGTCATGCAATGGCTGACGGCTTGACCTGACAGCCCGGAGATTGAAACACTCCGTGGCATGTCTAGCCTAGTGGGCTGTGCGCTCACATGGCTCGGGGAGTGTGGTCCCGTCATGCTGTGTCTGACGGCTTGACCTGACAGCCCGGAGATCGAGACACTCTGTGGCTTGTCTAGCCTTGTGGGCTGTGCGCTCACATGGCTCGGGGAGTGTGGTCCCGTCATGCTATGGCTGACAGCTTGACCTGACGGCTCGGAGGTTGAGACCCTCCGAGGCGCGTTGAAACAGTGGGCTGGAGATTCGTAAGGTTCAGGTGGAGTTGTCCTGTTACGTTGAGACTGTATCCCTCAGTTGTTAGGGTGCATGTTGTGCAGTGAGTGAGAGACTGGGTCGTCTCAGCTCGGTCGGTACAGCTATATGCTGCGATGCGAGTCTTGGAGAGAGACTGGGTTAAAATCCCCCCGATATGGCCGACGCGTGCTACTGGTTGTGACGCCGTGTCGGAAAGGCGGTGGGGTGGTAACATGGAAATTCCCCCCCCGATATGGCCGACGCGTGCTACTGGTTGTGACGCCACGTCGGAAAGGCGGGGGGGTGCTAACGGGTGACTGTCATTGCATGCGTGATTCTAACGGGGGGGGGGCTGTGCTGGAGCGTAAGTGGGTTAGCCAGTTTTCATGTATATTTGTTGTTTATTCCCCGTTTTCTATGCGGTTCCCTTTTACCCTCGTCGATTCTGTATATATTACGTGATTGTATTTCTTATCGGTCGCCGGTCATTTATTGATGTTGCTGGTTCGGAGGCACACCTTTTGAGATTTTTCACAGTTGTGTTACAGCCGGGGACGGCTGTGTGTTTATACAGGGGGGGGTGATGTAGTGACATAGAATGGTCACTACTGTGTCGGCCTGTACGAGGGCTGGGGGCCCCAAGGGGGTGCCTGGGGGGTCACGTGCTGGAGGGATCCGGACCTTCCCAGAGGTGGGGGAAGTGAGGCGTGTCCTGGGAAGGGAGGCGTGGCCTGAAGAGAGCCAGCCACGCCGGGACGGAGCCAGCCACGCCAAAGCAGATATAAGCGTGGTGTGAACGCAGAGCGCGGCTGTTGTACTGTACTCCGAAGTGAAGACATCATCGGTCGTCAAGTCCCGAGTCGTCGTCCTGGGCCAGGCAGGCCGTTGCCTGCCTGGCCCAGTCTGTGTCGCGTTCCAGAGTGTTAGTGAGTTGAGGAAGGTGCTCACCACCTCATGTACAGCGTTATATTATTTACCGTTTAATAAATAGTGTTGCCTCCAAGCTGCGTGTGTGTGCACCTAATTCGGTCCTACTACACAATTAAACATGTTTTTTTTGGTGATTTGCTTACCTTTCCAATACCTTGCACTCCCATCGTGTTTTTGTTTTTGTTGTGAGAACTTTTTGACCCGCCCCTTCTGGACATCTGTGAAAACGAGCTTTCTAGCTCATCGGATTCCTCCAGTATGAGGAAAGATTCTGATTCTGAGTGGCATAGGCACTCTCTGTGTGCTGAAGGCAGCAGCTGGATTGACAACTTAGACATTGATTTAAAAGTATCTACTACAATTAATATCCATGACAGACACTGACTCACGTCACGACTGGTTCCACGGTGTATCTGGCTCTTATTCGTGAGGTTGAGTCTGTGGGGGGGGGGGGGGGCAAGGGACTGGGTCCTGGAGATGAATTAGAGTTGTGCAGTCTGAGTGGCTCAGGCCTAGTTGCTGGCCACTAAGGCCCATTTTTAGCCTGAGCGAAGTAACAAAGAAAACGTAAAGAGAAAAAAAAAGATCTTGACTTTTATATGTGGCGATTCTACGATGATATGTCGGTCTAAGCATGTGCAGGGTTGTGCACTCTGAGCTTTGGGAGACTTGTAATGAGAGTAAAGAAGATGGTGGCGCGTGGTTATAAATGATTCGTAGGAATGTTGGCTTTCATGAAACGTAGAGAAGCTCTAAATTGAAGCCATCTGTCCGCATAGTAAACAATGGTATCGTATTCTTGGGTCTTTCGGTAAAGCCACGTAGAGAGATCAAATAATAAAATAAAATAATAATAACAATGTCACGACGTTTCCATCGCAACACAAGCAATCGTCATCAGGTGAGAAATATCGCGGGAGAGATGCTGGTGGGAGCGCTGCTAAAGTAAGGAGTTGTAAAGGTTTGAGATGGGTGTAGCCCAAGGGTCAGTGGGAGGGGCTAGAGATTAAATTTGCATGTAAATGTAAGATCGGGTAAATCTTGACAAACGAAGCTGTGGCTATTGTATTGTGAGAGATTAGCATGTCAATGTTAGAAATTTGCTTTTAAATTTAAGCTCGGAGAGAGCTCAGAAAAAGCTATCGCCACATCCCAAACCTTGATAACTCCTTACCTTAGCAGCGCTCCCACCATATATTCTCAGCAGCTCTCCCACAATATGTCTCACCTGATGACGATTGCTTTTGTTGCGATCGAAACGTCGTGATATTGTTGTTATTTTTATTATTTGTATTATTTGATCTATCTATCTATGTGGCTTTACCGAAAGACCCATGAATATGAATTCGTGCAGTCACGAAAGTTTAAAGTCAAGATTTAATGGTATCATACATTACCACACCCGTGTGGACAAGAACATCGGTTATTGGTATAAAGCCTGGCTTACTGGGAACACATAAGTAAGTGAGAAAAACAAGTTGTCCGGGTAGACACGCTAGAGGGATGGGTCGGGAACACAACCCATTGATACCACTTCCAAATGCTGAAATTTGACAAACATTTGGTGTTGGCAAGTAAAAAAAAACGTAAATATTTTGTTCAAACTGGAGATATGTGTGGGGATAGAAATGATTAATTTGTAGATATGATTGTAGAGAGGACATGATTCTGATTAAGGTCTATAGAGTATGCTGGGTGGTTTGATGTGAATGAAGTGCTGGTTAGCCTTGTGGAATAACTTGCTGACCCGCCCAAACCGGACATCTGTGTAAAATAGCTTCTTAGCGCATCGGATTTCTCCTGCAGTTCTAAATCAATATTCTGCTGTGTGTGGGGTGGTTTCCCCACTGGCTATTTGCCGAGTCGAGCCGTGTGGTACGCTTGGCTCACGGGACATCTGAACGTGACTGAGCGCCAGGCAGGGCCAGGTGCATGAGCGATGGCGTTGTTTAATGCGTCAGACGACAGCCAGTACACGGTGGGGAGAGAGTCACCATAACATCAACATGCGGCTCCACGCTGTTCTCGGAAACGTTCGTGGTGTTACGGGGTGAATACGGAAAAAAACCCAGCATAATAATGTCAACTTATAACATGAATAGTTGTCACTCACTCTCGTAGGGTTAGTAAAACTCAGGGGCGCAAGGAGGGACCACAGACACGCGAGAAGGCAGCCAAGCAACGAGCCAGCGACAATAATCGCCCAAGCTCTGCTATCCTCAACGTACCAAGGTGTTATCGGCCAATTGATAAGTGTTTACACGTGGGAGGAAACCGGAGCACTCGGAGAAAAAAAACACGCATACGAGGGAAAACAACTATCCTGTACAAATGGAACAGGTAGATTCCACAGTATTTCTGTGTCGCCTTCTACTGGCACGTCGGCACACATGGGAAGTGAGTTTTGCAACATTTCCGTGATCCACCAACCCTTGCCTCCACAGTGCTGGATTACAAACCACGTGCAAAGCCAACACCCCTTGGCTAGGGACCTCAATGGAGTCTCTTCGACAGTTGAACTTCTACACTGGGTAAAAAAAAGATCACACACACACTCTAGAAAATGATAACAACAAGAAGCGATTTCAACATGGGATAGTGTTTGCTCACAAAATCCTGCATTAAACTTCGCGGAGAAACATTGGCGCTCGAACGGCGACACATCGGTGAGCACACCGTGCTACTCAACCCAGCCACCCGAGTCAACTCCCGGCCACGACTAACATCAGTGGCGAGTGTTATCAGCACTGAGGTTGCCTTCTTATCCCCCCCTTCCTGCCCCCCCCTCCCCCCCAGCCTGGCTTCACCAGCCCACACTGACCAGACGACACACCTCCTTCTCGTATTTGTCTCTCCACGTACAGACATTGAACTATTTTTTTACACATTCCATCAGCTACGCAGCCTTGGTAGAAAAACCTCCCCATAACCGACATATGGTATGAGGAGGCCTTAATCCGTTGGTAGTTTGAGAATGGGCGGAATTTATTTAATGAGGAAAAGTATGTCGCTTTCTTCTCTGCTTTCGATGAGAAGGAGTGGGGCGCTGTGGTGGGGAGATGTTAACTCCCTCGCCTGGTATGCAGGAAGTCGTGGATTCGATCCCGACTCTGACGCCTGCATATTTGGAGTTTGCATGCCTCTCGTGTGGATTTGTCTCCGGGTTCTCCGATTTTCCCTCCACATTTAGAATGAATGTCACCCGCTTAAGAATATTTGACTGCTTTAAATTCCACGTGACAAGCCACTTCGGTGAGCTATCATTTGTGGCCAGGTCGCTTCTGAAATAGATCTGTATAGCTCAGTGGGCCTTACCTCGTAAAATAAAAATAGTTTATAGCTTAGAGGGGGGGAAGGGGTAGAAGGGAGGGGGGGCTGAGCCCAGGAACTGCTTTGGTCGTGCTGATGTCGAGTCGTGGTGGAAGTGTCACGTGACAGCAGTGTTGATATGGGTCTGTACAGTTGGCTGGGTGCTGGCATGGATTGATGAAAAGAGTTGAATTACTTATTCAGAGGATCTCATTAGGTGTTGGCTGGGTTGCTAGTAGCGCGTTAAGATGTACATTTAATATATCCTATAGAGTGATATTTTATTTACTTTACTTTTGAGTGCCTTTCAACACTGTGCACAAAAATATCCCCATGTACCACACGCGGTTGCGTGTCCCAGGTGTCACGTGAACATTTGTATGATGCAAAAGGTCAATTCTGCATCAGATATCAATTGCAGCAGCACTCATGCATACATGGACAAGCATGTACTACAATAGACAGCCTATCCATACAGGTATCATTCAGAAGCAGAGCATTTTAGACATCAGAGCTAGGTTGATAAACCTATACACACATATTCTGTACCTTTATGGTACAACAGCTCCTGTACTTTAGCTTAGAGGAACCCCTTTTTACTGGCACACTATTCAACTATTATTTACAATTTTTAGTTACCAGGTTATATGCCCAGTGAGCTGTTTAGGTGTCAGTTTTTGTACCAGATAAAAGGGTAAAAACCTATTACTATATTTTGCTACTAGTTAAGGAGGTCTCATAGTGTAAACGCTTACCCCTCTGATAGTGCGCTACTGGTAAAGGAGGTCTCATAGTTTTTCGATGTAAAGCTTTCGTGACTGCAGGGATTCATCTTATTGGTTCTTACGGTAAAGTCACGTAGAATGGAAATAATAAAATAATAAAAATAAAACATTATAAAATAATTCTCACGACGCTTCGGCCACAACGCAAGCATCCGTCCTCAGGTGGAGAACAGGTCTGTCGAGAAGACAGAGTCTGAATGACACACCCGAGGCTTGGAGCAACTATTTAAGCTGGGATGGAGGGGGGAAAGAGCGCCTTGACAAAATAATTTTCATATCAAGAGGAATTTAGCATATTTATGGAAAATGCAGATATGCGATTAGTACTACTTGTGAAATGCGTAGGAGGTTTGGCGGGGGGTTTAAAGTCATTATGCCCGTCCATTATGCAGGATTAGCAGCATCAAAGGTAATAGGGGTAACATTAATAAAGGGTAAGAATGTTAATAGTATGTAGCTGCAGTAACTAAACCACCACGTAAACAACTAAAGTATAAACTACATAGTATCATCAGTAATCTAAATATACTCTACAATAAGCTGAGTTACTAACAGTAAGTAATACATTACCATTCTACGTCGTAAAAAATAAAATATGCTTCCATCTAAACTTTATTCTCTTACATCACACGAGTCTACACCGTACTATATACTGCCATAGACAAACCCAACATTAAATTATATACTGTATTGCTATAAACCACCCTATACCTTATACATTGTAATATTACACTATGTATTATTCTACCCACCCTAATGCATATCACACTGCTGTATATTCACTATACAATTGCGATACTATATATTACTTTGTACATTGTATTAAACATTACAATTTTATACTATTTATTATTATACAATCCGCTATACACTGTACCATTGACCGTCGCGTGAAAGATACTAAGAGGAAGCAACGAAATATGTCAATGGGAGAGTAGTGGTGGGAGACTTGCAGCGGAGCAAAGAATCCATTTCCTGCGGAGAATACAAGATATATAGTCAATGCCAGTGAGTGAAACGCGGTCTGAAAGTCACCGTAAACGTGAACACAATCAGTTAAGAGCAGAAATGGTTTATTACGTCCTTCCAATGATTGCTGAGCCAGAATCCATCTTCTTGGTTGAAATTGTCTCTGTGTTTGTATATGTGGATCGCCTCATGAACGAATCTCTCATGGTAGCCAGATGGCTTGCAGAGAACCTCTGTCTTGGAGAAGTCAATATTATGTGAGCCCACTGAATTGTAACAGTGATCTGCCACGGCTGAGGTGTTTGTCCTACCGTGTTTCAAGTCTGCTTTATGTTCACGGATGCGGTCCGAGACATGTCGTTTGGTTTCTCCAATGTAACTGCTGCCACAGAGGCAACTTAGTTTGTAGACGCCAGAGTACTGTATGTCTGGAACCACATCTTTTACAGACGGGACCAGATCACGGATTTTATGTACTGTGTTGAATCGGACCTGGATCTTGTGTTTTATCAGGATTTTGGAGATATTTTTTGTGACCCCAGCAATGTAGGGTAAGGTGATGGTTTTGAAAGGCTCCTCAACAGGATCCTTCTTGATGGTTGGAGTGATAGCTTTGCAGATTGTGTAGTCGGAGTAACAATTAGCCTTAAGAGCTTGGCGTACGTGTTTGAGTTCACTGGCAATGTGTTCCTGGTCGGAGATGCATTGGGCTCTATGGTATAGAGTCTTGATGAGGGAATTCTTCTGGGATGGATGGTGGTGGGAATCCGGTTTTAGGTAAGCATCCGTATGGGTGGCTTTCCTGTAGACAGTGTGGCTCATTGAACCATCAGGTCTCCTTTTAATTAGGACATCCAAAAAGGGTAGCTTGCCATCTTTTTCGACTTCCATGGTGAATCTGATGGCTGGGTGTATGGAATTGATGTAGTCGAGGAATTGGTCTAGAGCAGGCCGGCCATGTGGCCAGATGACAAAAGTGTCATCTACATACCTCTTCCATAAGGTCGGGCGTAGAGTGGCAGTCTGGATGGCGTCAGTCTCAAATTTCTCCATGAAAATGTTGGCTACAACCGGAGATAGGGGGGAGCCCATTGGGGTGCCCTCAGTTTGTTTGTAGAAAGTTCCATTCCAGGTGAAGTATGTATTGGTTAAGCAGTGTCTCACCAGGGGGGGTACCCCAGTATTCAGTCCTTGATGAACCAAGTCTTCAATGATTGCGATGGAACTTTGGTGAATAAGGAAACCACATCAAAACTGACAAGCAGGGCGTCTGGGGACAGGGAAATCCCCTTGATTGTCGATACCAGGTCAGTAGAGTTTAGTACCGCAGAGGTGGTTTTTCCAGTGAAAGGCCGCAGGATTTCAGACAAAAAATGAGCCAGTTTGTAGGTGGGGGAGTTGATAGTAGAGACAATGGGACGAAGAGGTGTATCTTTTTTATGTATCTTTGGTAAGCCATATAATCTTGGTGGCCTAGCTGCAGAAGGTTTCAACGAGAACTGTTTGGTTTGATCAATTAATGCGATTGAATCAGAAATGATTTTGTTGGTTTTATTGACGAGGCTGTTGCTGGGGTCTCTTTTTATTTTTGTCTAGCTGCCATCGTTGAGTAGTTCTTGAATTTTATTGTTGTATTCTATTTTGTCCATGATGACAGTGGCATTGCCTTTGTCGGCTGAGAGGATGACAATGTCATCCCTCTTTTTTAATTGAGCTAATTCAAAACGCTCATCTTTGCTGATGTTGCTAACTGCCATCTTAGCATTTTTGAGGGTTGCAGAGATTTCAGATCTTGCTATGTCTGCAGCGATGTGACTCAGGCCCTTGAGAGCCACATCTACTCGGGCAATGATATCATTAACTGGTATGTGTCTAGGTGTGACTGCAAAGTTTACACCTAGACATGCGTGTTGATTATAAATGTGGAGGGAAAAACTGAAGGACTCGGAGAAAAATCCACGCGATACAAGGGGGATAGAGTCATGCAAACTCCTAAAATTACAGGCGTCAGGGTCGGGATCGAAACACTAACTTCCTGCATACCAGGCGAGATAGTTAACACCTCGCCACCGTGGCACCCTCAGACTCATGCGTCTCTCAATATAATGAGAGATTCGAGGGTCTGTCAAGGTTAACTTGCACTTCTCGTTCGAGGTAACCTTGAAAACAATTACAGATCGCTGATGGTATACGAAGTGGTAGAGACAATCTCAGGCATTTCTCCTCTGTCATTTGATGTCAAAGTTGCACAGGAGCTGTCTTGGTATATCAGCAAACAGTGTGTTACACTGTTTAACACGTTGACTTTTGATAATAATATTATCCAGGTTCGAGGTTTTCGGATTAGATTGCGTGAATATAAATGCGTCGTTAAACCCGCCACCACCCGACACAGCCAATTAGTGAGGTTTCTCACGTAAACAAAACGTGCCAATTACTTACGAGTTCAGCACACCAGTGTGTTGGAGAGTAAACCCACAACATTCACAATTCGAGTACGACGTTATGCCGGCAATTACAATCAGCCTCATCCGGCGACGGCCAGAATTGTGGAGAGATCCTCACGTGGAACAGCATTGCATATAAAGTCTCTGACAGAAAATATCCAAACCGTTGATTGTATGTGTTGCTCATACGCACAAGGTTGACGAATGAACTTGAGTCGGATGAACATCGCGGTAGACATGGAACGTTGGACCAACGTTGGGACAACGGTGACACATTGCTGCACGATGTATTAATGTATGCCAATCGGAGGTGCGGGGAAGGACAGCAAACTAAACATCAAACGCAGTTCTCGAGATCGACGATAACATGGACCCCCCCTAAGACGGTCAACATGACTGACTACAACTCCTGCACGAATCAGATGGGAAGTGATGGCCCACATGACAATACATGACAGTCCAGATGCGTCACCTGGTGATTTCCAACCTCTTCAGACCACGCAGGGAGCACGGGGATGGCAAGCGATTAGCACCTCCGATCAACCCCGGTTGGCTAAGTTCGGTGCGAAAGGAGTTGGGCACACATGTGCATGCATGTTGCAATAGGGTTGTCACCTGTGCAGCTTTGGCATCTGCGTTCGGGTTCCAGGAATCGATTTGCACCCTTATCTTGGTACCGGTCTTGCATTCGACTTCATGACAGTGCAATGCACCGTTCGGATCGACGTACGCTAAGAAATGATCCTGGGTTTGTCGAGGGAAAATGTGGAAATCTGAAAGCAGATGTCTTGCAATGCCTGTGGCACCTGCCCTAAAGAATGATATGTCTGGAATTAAGGTGTTACAACACCGATGGGAAAACGTGTGCCTCTCGCGGGATAATACCTTGAAAAGATGAACTAACTACAAAAAATATTCATTCGCAGTTTTGTGGAGAATATAACACAATAATTACGCAGACAGTATGCCTTCATTATATGTCCGTCTTTCCGCATATCAGCATTGCTCTAGCTAGCCTGGCTCATGCTGATGAGACACCGTATGTTAAAAAATAAAACCGGTCCAGAGTTCATGCTTGTCCTGAATCAACGCTTTGCTGAAACTCCGCACTCCCAGCAAGCCGCGCGATGACAGATGGTGGGTTTGTGTCTGAAGCGCAGGGGCTGGCAGTCTCGATCGCTTCGCTTTGAATTCGCATTTTGGAGACCTCGGAGTGCCAAGACCTGCGAGTGATGTGACAGACGCGGCTGAATGCATCAGCGCGATCGTTCGTGTGCGACACTCACAGTGCCACACGACAAATGGCCGTTCTCTTCAAAGAGGTCCTAAGAAAAAAAAAATCTTAATCAGCCGTTGCCAGGCTACGCGAGTACAAGCCAAACAAACATCTCTATAGTTGGCCGGCATTCCAAGAACGGGGCTATTTTAGCTTTGTTTCATTCTATCCGCCTGATGAGCTGAGCGGCGGATAGATTATATCTGGCAAACGTTGCTTTGAAGGTGTTCGTGTGAGCGGTAGTGTAGCTGGTGAGCGCGCTGCACTACGAACCTGGCGACCCGGGTTCGATTCCCGCTCACGGCCAACACCAGTGACGATTATCTGAACCGGTCCTGGGCCTCCCCTAGGTCGACTCAGCCTCAAATGAGTACCTGGTGCGATGCGTAACCATCGCCGCTAGGTATACAAAGGCGGCCGGGCGTGGTGTTGGCCACCCACACCCCCGTCGTGTGCCTTGCCGGCCTTTATAGGTGCTCGCTAATAGCACTTGCCGCTACAGTCTGTTGAGGCTATACGGGGGATCTTTGTCTTTGTATATACAGAGGGGAGCGGTGGTGTAGCGGATGTCGAGAGTGCCCTCGATTGAGCGCCTGTCTTCCAGCATTTACGCGAGCATGCAATTGCATGGCTGCACCATTACCTTTTAGTACTGTAGCTGTTCGTGGCTATGGGTTAATTTCTCAAAACGGCGTTTATGATTTAATTTAAACATGTGAGGAACAATGGCCCGGTTGTCTGACAAAATGTCAAGGTTCAAAATTGCAGTTCAGATCTGTGTGCCAATTTGGTGAACCGAATGAATCCCCTTCTTCTTGGTTCTTTCGGCAAAGTCATCACGTAGAATGGAAATAATAAAATAATATAAATAAAACATAATACAATAATTATTTGTTTATTTCGGTTAAGTCACGTCTATAGATGAAATAATAAATTAAATTAAATAATAGAATACGACGTTTCGATTGCAACACAAGCAATCATCATCAGGTATAATAAAATAGCGACATAAAATCTAACCAGAAAACTATAGACAGACATATTAGCAGACAGATATCACCAAGATACATAGCGAGAGCAATACAGGTAACAGAGAGGGGTGATCGTCTCTGTGTGGTGGCCTTAAATAGACAGAGGGGGGGGCGGAGGCAGAGAGAGGGAGGAGGGTTAGAGAAAATATTAGCATATCAATGAGTGGTCAACAGACGTGGTGCTGCGAATGCGATGGCACGGCAAGCAAGCCTGAAAATCAGAAGGACACACTAAAATTAAATAACCTAGTAAAATATCGAAATGTAATGTAATACAACACAGAGGGTCGGTCAACACACAATTAACGCATAGCCTGGTTGATTACGAATTTCAAAGATTGCTAAGTTAGAATTTAAGTGTGAACAATCTAAAGAGAGGACACAGGCAGAGAAAACAAGTCGCCAGAGAGAGAGAAAAAAGATAAGCTTAAAACTTCCCCGTAGAAGTGGTTCAATCTTAATTTTAGAACTTTCGTGACTGCAGGAATTATTATTTGTTTCTTTCGGTTAAGTCACGTCTAAAGATGAAATAATAAATTAAATTAAATAATAGAATACGACGTTTCGATTGCAACACAAGCAATCATCATCAGGTATAATGAAATAGCGACATAAAATCTAACCAGAAAACTATAGACAGACATATTAGCAGACAGATATCACCAAGATACATAGCGAGAGCAATACAGGTAACAGAGAGGGGTGATCGTCTCTGTGTGGTGGCCTTAAATAGACAGAGGGGGGCGGAGGCAGAGAGAGGGAGGAGGGTTAGAGAAAAAATTAGCATATCAATGAGTGGTCAACAGACGTGGTGCTGCGAATGCGATGGCACGGCAAGCAAGCCTGAAAATCAGAAGGACACACTAAAATTAAATAACCTAGTAAAATATCGAAATGTAATGTAATACAACACAGAGGGTCGGTCAACACACAATTAACGCATAGCCTGGTTGATTACGAATTTCAAAGATTGCTAAGTTAGAATTTAAGTGTGAACAATCTAAAGAGAGGACACAGGCAGAGAAAACAAGTCGCCAGAGAGAGAGGAAAAAGATAAGCTTAAAACTTCCCCGTAGAAGTGGTTCAATCTTAATTTTAGAACTTTCGTGACTGCAGGAATTATTATTTGTTTCTTTCGGTTAAGTCACGTCTAAAGATGAAATAATAAATTAAATTAAATAATAGAATACGACGTTTCGATTGCAACACAAGCAATCATCATCAGGTATAATGAAATAGCGACATAAAATCTAACCAGAAAACTATAGACAGACATATTAGCAGACAGATATCACCAAGATACATAGCGAGAGCAATACAGGTAACAGAGAGGGGTGATCGTCTCTGTGTGGTGGCCTTAAATAGACAGAGGGGGGGGGGGGCGGAGGCAGAGAGAGGGAGGAGGGTTAGAGAAAAAATTAGCATATCAATGAGTGGTCAACAGACGTGGTGCTGCGAATGCGATGGCACGGCAAGCAAGCCTGAAAATCAGAAGGACACACTAAAATTAAATAACCTAGTAAAATATCGAAATGTAATGTAATACAACACAGAGGGTCGGTCAACACACAATTAACGCATAGCCTGGTTGATTACGAATTTCAAAGATTGCTAAGTTAGAATTTAAGTGTGAACAATCTAAAGAGAGGACACAGGCAGAGAAAACAAGTCGCCAGAGAGAGAGAAAAAAGATAAGCTTAAAACTTCCCCGTAGAAGTGGTTCAATCTTAATTTTAGAACTTTCGTGACTGCAGGAATTATTATTTGTTTCTTTCGGTTAAGTCACGTCTAAAGATGAAATAATAAATTAAATTAAATAATAGAATACGACTTTGAAATTCGTAATCAACCAGGCTATGCGTTAATTGTGTGTTGACCGACCCTCTGTGTTGTATTACATTACATTTCGATATTTTACTAGGTTATTTAATTTTAGTGTGTCCTTCTGATTTTCAGGCTTGCTTGCCGTGCCATCGCATTCGCAGCACCACGTCTGTTGACCACTCATTGATATGCTAATTTTTTCTCTAACCCTCCTCCCTCTCTCTGCCTCCGCCCCCCCCCTCTGTCTATTTAAGGCCACCACACAGAGACGATCACCCCTCTCTGTTACCTGTATTGCTCTCGCTATGTATCTTGGTGATATCTGTCTGCTAATATGTCTGTCTATAGTTTTCTGGTTAGATTTTATGTCGCTATTTCATTATACCTGATGATGATTGCTTGTGTTGCAATCGAAACGTCGTATTCTATTATTTAATTTAATTTATTATTTCATCTTTAGACGTGACTTAACCGAAAGAAACAAATAATAATTCCTGCAGTCACGAAAGTTCTAAAATTAAGATTGAACCACTTCTACGGGGAAGTTTTAAGCTTATCTTTTTTCTCTCTCTCTGGCGACTTGTTTTCTCTGCCTGTGTCCTCTCTTTAGATTGTTCACACTTAAATTCTAACTTAGCAATCTTTGAAATTCGTAATCAACCAGGCTATGCGTTAATTGTGTGTTGACCGACCCTCTGTGTTGTATTACATTACATTTCGATATTTTACTAGGTTATTTAATTTTAGTGTGTCCTTCTGATTTTCAGGCTTGCTTGCCGTGCCATCGCATTCGCAGCACCACGTCTGTTGACCACTCATTGATATGCTAATTTTTTCTCTAACCCTCCTCCCTCTCTCTGCCTCCGCCCCCCCCCTCTGTCTATTTAAGGCCACCACACAGAGACGATCACCCCTCTCTGTTACCTGTATTGCTCTCGCTATGTATCTTGGTGATATCTGTCTGCTAATATGTCTGTCTATAGTTTTCTGGTTAGATTTTATGTCGCTATTTCATTATACCTGATGATGATTGCTTGTGTTGCAATCGAAACGTCGTATTCTATTATTTAATTTAATTTATTATTTCATCTTTAGACGTGACTTAACCGAAAGAAACAAATAATAATTCCTGCAGTCACGAAAGTTCTAAAATTAAGATAATAC
Source organism: Lampetra fluviatilis (assembly GCF_964198595.1). Lineage (NCBI taxonomy): Eukaryota > Metazoa > Chordata > Hyperoartia > Petromyzontiformes > Petromyzontidae > Lampetra > Lampetra fluviatilis. The sequence goes on from NC_136299.1 coordinate 3,358,916, forward strand.
AATAAATCTCACGACGTTTCGGCCACAACGCAAGCAGCCGGCCTCAGGTGAAAAACTGGTGAAGAACAGGTCTGTCGAGAAGACAGAGTCTGAAGACAGAGTCTGAATTCAGAGTCTGAATTCAGACTCTGTCTTCTCGACAGACCTGCTCTTCACCTGAGGACGGCTGCTTGCGTTGTGGCCGAAACGTCGTGATAATTATGTAATTATGTTTTATTTTTTTTATTTTATTATTTCCAGTCTACGTGACTTTACCGAAAGAACCAAGAAGATGAATCCCTGCAGTCACGAAAGCTTTAAATCGAATGAATCCCCTTTCCAAAACTGAGGCTCCCTTAATGGACTGGCTTGCCCGTTTAATTTTCCCAAAAGGGAGGACGGCCTGAGACACGAATCCCAGACCCTTGAAGAGGTGCAGCTTCAATCCCTTTACGTAGGCATTCATGTGCACCCTCTACCATCTGAGCTTCCTTCACCCCAAATCACTACAACTGGATCCGTCCCATGGTCTGTGCTGGATCCGAAGCGGCTGAATCAGTAGAGGGTGCAAAGACGCAAGTGACTTGCGCGGGAGCGCAGGCAATTGCTGCGGCACCTCTTGATGAAGTGCACCGTTCGGGGCCAATGTCACGGTCAAGTATGAACACCTGCTGTGAGCCCACTGTTTCCTCTCCAGCGCTGTTCACGCCGTGTGATGTTCAATGTCGACCGCGACGCATCGTTTGTCGCGCTTTTCCACAGCCCCGTGCCAGACGGGTAGAGTGCCCAGTGAAGTATTCAATTTCATTTTGTATTAATGTACAAGAGAAAAGACACCCACCACGAGGATAATGATGGCATAAAAGGCAACACCGCTCTTTTCCCTGGTTGCTGAATCGGTGTTTTAGTGATGGTCGGGCTATTATTGTTATCAAGATATAATTGACTGCACCTCAGCAATGGCGTAATGTCGGATTGCATGTCCACCCACAGATTGTTTTTGAGTCCACATCATATTCTGTAGGCATGTCGCCATGGTGTGTAACAGGTGAGCACACTGGATTTGCCGTCGGTTCGACCTCCCAGCGCTGCAGTTGAAACAATGGTGGCAAGTCCCTAAAATCCCCTTCTGTATCCACCCAGCAGTACAAATGGGTATTCACTGTGAGTCGATGGGCAGGTTGTGTGTGATGGTGTAAAGATGTGGGTACCCTCACCGATTGGTGGCGAGATGTGAACGACCGCGCCTGGTTTCCAGGAGGTCGTGGGTTCGACACCGACCCTGACGCCTGCTGTATATTTACGGTTTGCGTGTTTCCCTCCACATTTAGAAGCATGCGTTTGGAGTACAGTATTTGGCTGCTATAGATGTTCACATGATAAGCCACTTTGTTGAGCTATAATTTGTGGCCAGGTTGCTTCTAAAAATGAGCTACATAGCGCAGCGGGCCTTACCTGTTTTAAATAATATATATATTACGAGCATGTAGCAGTAGGCTAAAATAGTGCTTTGGAGGCTTCCTATAGCTCCCTATAGTGGATGCCCTTCTGTCAGCAGTGCTGTCAACAAGCAATTTGAGGGCTGTGCCTTTAACTTCACCATTCTTTGTGAGCGGGTTCTTATTAGTTAATGAGATTGAGCTGATGGAGCCGTGATGGTATACATAATCTCTTGTCACGCAAGCGATAGACAACAATGATACATAAAAAACACGACTGTTATGCATTCATCCAGCAATAGATCACCAAGCCTCGAGATTATCTTTCAAGAGGCCCTGTCTTTGGAATGTTTGAAAATGCTCAGTTGTAAAGAGTAGTTTTTTTTCAAATGGAAGGAAACTGAGGTTCATGGGAGGAAAACAAACGATGATGCGAAACTGAAAGTGTGTACAGGTGGGTCACTAACCTATTTGCTGTACTGCCATCTCCTGGCCATTGCCCGTGATGACCTCAACATCATCCACCAACTCTCTTGATGGTGGCGTGCGGTAAGGGAGGGGTAGAAGGGAGGGGTTAGGGGGGTATGGTGGTGGTGGGGGGTTGCGGGAGGGGTGGGGTAGGGGGGGTTAAGGGGGAGGTGAGAGATTCTGGGGAGACGAGGGGTGGGGTAGAGTGGAGGGGTGGGAGGAGGTTCCGGGGGATGGCAGAGGTGGGGTAGGAGGGGGCTGGGAGGGGTGGGTGGCGGGGGGAGGGGAGGGGTGGGGGAGGGTTGGGGGGAGGGGTGGATGGCGGGGAGAAGGGTGGGGGTTTGGGTGGGGTAGAGGGGGGGGCTTTTCCTGACTCTGCTTTTTTATCCCTGAAACTGCACTTTCAGTTGGCATCCCTTGGGAGGATAAACAACAATTTGATGTTGAATGTACAACGCATTACAAGAACAATATTAATCGTGCATTCGCAATCTCCCTAAATTTTTGTTTAATGAGATGTTTACATCAATGGAAGATGCTGCCAAATTTTTCTCGCCGTGTGCTTGTTGCTGTATGTCGTGAGGCGAATGGAAATCCAGTCGGACGTTAATAGACCATTCGGCCCATTGTGGATGGGCTCTCAGCTACTCACAACCCCTGCTTGTCGTGCCCAGAACTCGTCAAATGTTCCCTAAGGGCCATCGCGCTCCATTGGGATCTCCTGCGCAGCAGAGCGTTACGGGGGTGAAAAAAAAACTGTCATGGTACGTGAGAAATTCCAATACAGTCCTCGCAAAAACAACGACGCGTCCAGCCTCCGTGCGGAAGGCGCACAGCTCTAGCTCTCAATATCTACACAACAACAAAAACACATTCCCAGGAATTCCCAATCTAGCAATGGTTGAAGGCTGTGCACGACATGTCGGGATGTATTTGTTTGGCCTGCTACCTGGATTGGAACCCCAATTCGGGCCTTCCTGCAGTGGTTGAAGATCGACAAAACACAATAACAAGAAGAGCCATTTTGATGGAATTCGGTAAAAAAAAACCCTCAATATTTCAAGAGCACCTGTGGTGAATACGAGACGGTGGTGGTCCTTAATAAATAACGGCACGAAGCAGCAGTCCTTAAAGAGCCGCGTGCGGCTACGGAGACATAGGTTGCTGAGCCCCTGAGATGGGGGGTCCATGCGTTACTCCTAGAACGGGGAGATGTGTCCATGGCTAAAACAAAAACTGCATTGGTCGCTTACGTTAGCTCAGTTTATTGAGCGACCACGAACACGCTTCCTCACTCTCTCACCATCCCCAATTCTCCCATGGCAGGGTCTGATTTTGTGTTGATAGTTCACGAGCATCCGCTGTTCATTTCTTACGGCTGTTCCGGTGGAGTTGTGTTAGGTCTGCCGTAGTTTGGAAGTAGTGTAGATAGGACCGCGGGGTATTTATATGTACACGTTGAACTTCTTTCGCATCGTACGTAGCCAATCGTGCTAGTCGGAGGTGCGAGGGAAGGACAACAAACTAAACACAAAAAGCAGTTCTAAAGAATTGAGTTTTCAATCGAGATTTTAAAGTGCATATCTCCCAGTGGCTCCCTAACATCGGAAGGGAGGAGCGTTCCAGACGGCCGCAGAAGCGCATCTGAAAGCGCGCTATGCAGTGACGGTCTTTGTTCGATGGCCAGTCAAAAAGCCGCTGCGAGGGTGGACAGAGTGTGCATGGCCAGAACTACGATTCAGTTCTTAAATTCCGGCACAGCGGGTCCGCACGATGGAGTTCAAACGATTTGTGCAATGGATTTGATGTCTCATGTGGCCCAGTAGTTATTTTGGTTCCCATTTATACTTGCTTCATCACTGTACTGTACTTTGTTTTTGTCCTTCGTCATTTTGGTGACCCAAGTAACGTTTGCACCTCGTAAAAAATCATATGAATTTGTACATTCATTGCTCGTTACTATAAAAGTATAATATTTGACCGATTTTCAGATTTAAATCCATAGAGAAATATGAAGAACAGGACATACCCTGTCACCGGTATTGCAGAATAAGCGGTATTTTATTGGACAATACACTAAACGTTGGTGGCAAAATGAAGTAGTAAATAAAATACGATTTCTGAAAGTACACAAATTGCTAAACAGGAGAGAAAATATGAACATGAGATACATAGAAGACAAAAAGGATGAAAGTGTCAAACAAACGGTTTAAAAGACAAGCCATTGCAACCCACGTGGGAGAAAATTAGATACAAAAAATAATCATCGAAGGCAACACAAGAGTGGTGTATTGGTGCGGTGAAACCTCTTGGAGCTGTGTCCACTTCCGTTTCTTGGGTGCTGAGTCAATGGGGCAGTTCACAAAATATCATTTCATTCAGCGCGCACGGTCGGCAAAGGACCGTTGGCGTGACCCCTTGCGACAGCGTTCTCATGAACTGCTCTTGCTGCCATACTCCGGCGTAACGAGTGATTTGTGTGATCCACGGATCATGGGGGGGGGGGACGGGAGGGGGGACCACGGGGGGTGGCGCCATTCCTTTGAACGTCGTCCTCCAACTGTAGCGAGCGCAATTTGGGAGATTGATCCTCGACAAATATCAGGTATAGGCATCGGTGGAGTTTGACTTCGATATTTGGGGGGGGGGGGGGTTGATTTGTCCCTCGCATTAGGAATCGCGGGTGTATATAATGAATACATATTTTAATCTTAAGAGTAAACTCCAGCGACTCCTCTACTTACGAACGAGTTAGGTTCCAGAGGTCTGTCCGTAAATCGATTTGTTCGCAAGTCCAACTTTACTCCTGTCGATTCTAAACATGTTGTACGTCGTGTACACTAAACACGGGGAATGGCTTTAAGAGTTGTAGATGTAGATGCCACCGGTGCTTCACGTTCTGCAGATGTAGATGCCACCACTGCCATCTATTGCGCGGCGGTTGAACTTACGACTCTCGGCCCGAACAGGCAACTGGACTTACTGTAGGGACATGTTTGTTAACATCTCTGAAAGTTCATAATTCGAATATTCGTAAGTAAAGGAGTCCCTTTACTGAAAATAAATGAATGAAGGTGTCTAGTTTGGGTGGGGCGTTACCCCCCCCCTCCACCTGTGCCCCCCCCGCCCCCGCATACTCCACCCATGAGTATAGGCCTGGGACAGTGCCATGTCCCTCCTTCTGGGTCATGATAATGTTGGGAGCGTGGCTCGAATTGCCCGTGCGCCCCAGGCTTTGTCCTCTTGATCGGCGGCAGAGGACGCGGGTTCCACAGCGAAACAAACGTCACCCGGAGTTTGCTGCTCGCGGCGCGATCGGGTTGTGATGACCCGCAGTTTGGGGGCCGTCCATAAATGACGTCACGCACCTAGGTGGGAGGGGGGGTCAGATATTTGTGACGATGTGTGACGAGGGGGTGGTGGGTGGTTTGAGAAATGTGATGTCGCATCAAAATGCGCAACTTTAATTAAATATAGACAACACGTTCTGCGTAATTAAATATACTTTTTTAATAGATGTCTTCTCCTACAACATTATAGTGCAGCGCCACATTAAATACGCACTACAATGACAATAGTTTAAAGCCATTTGAAGAATGTTTTTTTTGTTGGGGGGGGCAGAGCTTTGTGACGTTATATTTGAGGGGGGGGGGGGTCTGACTTTTTGTGACGCCGTGTGACGAGGGGGGGGGGGGGGTCAAAAATCGTCCAAAATCGCGTAACGTCATTTATGGACGGCCCCTTTTCCCATTAAAATTGTGTACTATGCATGTACTAATTACGTGCTATTTACCATGTATTTTTTAGAGAAAACATTCACCTACGTCAATCATCGTAAACTTGTCGCTGTGTAAACGTGCGCGTGACCCAGAGGCTGTGTTCCATGGCAGCGAGAGAAATAAAAACACCTATCGGCAAGCGCCTACCGTAATCACAAATGATCGCCGCCGACTCTGTCCAGATAGAAGGCGCACGTGTGAGGAAAGTTGAACATTGATGAATGTTTTCCGCCAGCGCAAGAATCAATTTGCCCGTCACCATTGTCCATCTCGCAAAGTCCGCTCTGGCGAACAAGGCGCCATCATCGATTTCTAATGCGCGCCCTAAATCCATCTCACCCATGTCCACGGCGGTGGCACGGAGGGTGATGGCTCGGGAACGAGAAGCGGACCTGGAATTTCCAAGTAGAGGCACAACATTTAGAAGTTGGAACAAGGTGGATCTACATCTGTTCTTTAACGGCGGTTTGTAGTGGTTGCGTTCGTGAAGGACAGCGCGTAATGGAAACACCGCGTTGTAATTAATGATATCTAATATAGGGTAAAGCACAGACCGCGATCATACGTGAGATGCGTACGCAGGCTAAACAAAGACTGAGGCACGTGGGTAGCATTTAGAAGCATCCAGCAGCGTCCCGCATCGTACGATGCTACGCCAAGCCGTACAACCGCTTATTCCTCCTCGCGCAATGTAGTTCTGGTCACTCCATCGCGTTATATCTAATTCGCATCCGCTTTATAAAAATGTGTTCCCTAATGCAGTCATCGCGTTTATATCAAATTCGCTGTGATGAAAACATAACAGAACAGACCGTATTCTTTGGGTCTTTCGGTAAAGTCACGTAGATAGGTTCAAAGAAATCAACAAAATAACATAAAACTACGACGTTTGGATCGCAACACAAACGTCGTAGTTTTTTTGTTATCTTCTTGGAACCTATCTACGTGACTTTACCGAAAGACCCAAAGAATATGAATTCCTGCAGTCACGGAAGCTTGAAGTCAATATTTAGAACAGACCGTGCTCAGAAAGGTAGCCTTACCAAATCTGAGAGAGATTAAAACAAACTCGAGATAAAACAAAAGGTAAAGGTGCAGCTCTGCTCTCACTTGCTTTCATCACTGCTGGCAGGAGGGCCTCCACTCTAAGAGAGGAGTTGGCCTACTCTTCCACGTTGCACAGATATTGTATGTATGTTGAAGTCCTTTCGCGCCGCACGTAGCCAAACGTGCGAATCGGAGTTGCGAGGGAAGGACAACAAACTAAGCACAACAAAAAGCAGCTCTAAAGAAATTAGGTTGTGTGTGCAGTTATAGTTTGTCGGGTCTACCAAGCAAATTAAACAGTACTCTTAGGTTGTTTCTGTAAAGTCATGTAGGTAAAAAATAAAATTAAAATTAATAAAAGTTAAATAAAAATCACGACGTTTCGGAGGCAACACAAGCTTCCGTCTTCAGGTGGAACCGTCACAGCACGATTGCTGTATCAAGTAAAGCCAGCGTCTCGAGAAGCTGTGACTTCATGTCTCGTTGTCTGCCTCCCCGTAGAGGCTATTAATTCTAGATTTGAAGCTTTCGTGACTGCAAGGATTCATACTCTTAGGTTTTTTCGGTAAAGTCACGTAGGTAAAAAAATAAAATACATTTTTTTATTTTACTTTTATTAATTTTAATTTAATTTTTTACCTACGTGACTTTACCGAAAAAACCTAAGAGTATGAAACCTTGCAGTCACGAAAGCTTCAAATTTAAAATTAAACAGTCTCGGTGAGATCCTACCTGGTTCAATAAACGCAATTACAACGAAACTACATTGTAAGTGTACTAGAATGGCATGTGTAGAAAATTCACAATTGCATTTCAATCACGTGCATGTAAATTACAGCAATCTTAATTTTAGAACTTTCGTGACTGCAGGAATTATTATTTGTTTCTTTCGGTTAAGTCACGTCTAAAGATAAAATAATAAATTAAATTAAATAATACGTCGTATTCTATTCGTCGTATTCTATTATTTAATTTAATTTATTATTTTATCTTTAGACGTGACTTAACCGAAAGAAACAAATAATAAATTACAGCACTGAATACAGCGGCAGTCGCTTTCATTGCATGAATGCATTATCTCTCTTTGGTCATCCTTGAGTGTTTTGAGTGGCACGTCATCGTAGTAATGGCAGAGCTTTTGGAGTCCTTTCGTGACTTTGTGCTGCAATTGACAAGTGTGAGCTGTGGCCAGTCGGCTTTAATGCAAATTGTATTGGACAGCGTCAGCTATTAACGATTCTTTAGCGCTCTTGGATAAAAGTCTGGGGTTTTAATCCCATCGACCTTGCTAAAATTGTAGGATGGCTCAATAGCAGCGACAACAAAAAGCATCCTAATGCCAGAAGCCCAACACGCAACCAGCTTTTTAAAGTAGAATTTGCAATTATTCGGCTCGCTTATGCATTTCACCCACCTATGCATATTACTTTCGCGCAGCAGTTTTTTTTATCGCCCTGTAACCATTCATCTGTCGAGAGCTTAGCGCATAACACAAGCTTGAAGACGTTTGACCACCGTGGAAGAGTAGGCCAAATGCCCTCTTAGATGTGCTGTCTAGAGCTCCCTCTAGTGGAGGCCCTTAGGCCAGCAGTGATGTGTATGCACGTATGTTGAACTTCTTTCGCACAGTACATAGCCAACCACGCCAGTCGGAGGTGCGGCGGAAGGACAACAAACTAAACACAATTTCGATTTAAAGCTTTCGTGACTGCAGGGATTCATCTTCTTGGTTCTTTCGGTAAAGTCACGTAGAAGGGAAATAATAAAATAATAAAAATTAAACATAATAAAATACAATTCTCACGACGTTTCGGCCACAACGCAAGTAGCCGTCCTCAGGTGAATTATTTATGCTAAGATGTTCTTCACCTGAGGACGGCTGCTTGCGTTGTGGCCGAAACGTCGTGAGAATTGTATTTTATTACGTGAAATTTGTATTATTTTATTATTTCCCTTCTACGTGACTTTACCAAACGAACCAAGAAGATGAAAACTAAACACACAATGCAGTTCTAAAGAAGTGAGTTTACAATCGATGTTTAAAAGTGCATGTCACCAGTGGCTTCCTAAGGAAGAACGTTCCAGACGGCCGCAGACACGCATCTGAAAGCGTGCAATGCAGTTGCCGTCTTAATTGTTAGATGGCCATCCAAAGGCAAAGCGAGGATTGTGAGCAAACATTAAAGAACGTTACAAATCAATGCAAAAGTCATCCCTGGCTATGCTGCCTTTAAAACATCAGATGATGTATGTGAATGATTTATGCTAAGATTATTTTTTAAAAAGAGAGATTAGTCCTAACATCCCAAACAGGGCTCCCCTGACACTAAGACTCTGGCAGGTGACATGGTCAAAGTCAAGACACCAAATGATCACAGCAAGACTGTCGCTCTTGTTGGCCCATTAAAGCAGGGAATGACACATTTTACTTCAAAGAGTACCGCTAGATGTCGCTAGAGAGACCGAGTAAAATATAAAATGTATTTCTGGTTGAGGCCACGTAAACATTATGAATCATGATATTGGTTGCGAAGCCCTTGCCTGTTAGGTTGTATCTGGTAAAGTCCAAGTAACCTGCATCGTGAACTGATGCAGGATCCTGAATACTGTACAAGCTTGGATTTGCTCCTAAATCTATACGATGTCATTGTCATTCTATAGATTTGAAGTTTTCGTGACTGCAAGGATCCATACTTTTTGTTTCTTTCGGTAAAGTCACGTAGGTGACAATAATAATAATAATAATAAATAATACAAAATATATTTTGAAATGTATTTATTTAGATTTTAATATTTGTATTTTATTATGTTTTCACCTACGTGACTTTACCGAAAGAACCAATGAGTATTTATGTCATTGTCCCAGAAATTCGGCAGCTTGTTGGCTATGTACGGTGCTTAAGAAGTTCAACATACGACGTAATTGTGTCGCTAGGGGGTTGCGAAATGCCCTTTCTGGGGGTGCAAAACACAAATGAAGCACGGGCACGCAAATACAACTACTTACCTTCATCAAAACCTATGTGTTTATTAACATTATAAAAAAAAATGTTTACGATTAAGAACCAAAGGGGCGTAAGGCTGCAGTGAAGGTTAAGAACCACTGCTCCAGATGTAGCGAAAAAGGGGCCGTCCATAAATGACGTCACGCACTTGGGGGGGGGGGTCAGACATTTGTAACGATGTGTGACGAGGGGGGGGGGGTGAGAAATGTGACGTAACATCAAAATGCGCAACTTTTAATAAATATAGACAACAAGTTCTACTTAATTAAATAGACTTTTTAAATAAATGTTTTCTCCTACAACATCAGAGTGCAGCGCCACATTAAATACGCACTACAATGACAATAGTTTAAAGAGATTTGAAGCATTTTTTTTTGGGGGGGGGGGGGGCAGAGCTTTGTGACGTCATTTTTGAGGGGGGGGGTCTGACTTTTTGTGACGCCGTGTGACGATGGTGGGGGGGGGGGGTCAAAAATCGTCCAAAATCGCGTGACGTCATTTATGGACGGCCCCAAAATCATCAAGTTGATAACGCTGGTGAACAGCCAAACCGGCTTCCGCAGATTTCCGTCTGCTCCGCTGCTCAATACTCAACAACGTTGGATAGCCCTCTTCGAGGCCCAGGGGATTCGTGTGTGAGTCACAACCTTCGCCTCGCGGCGTTAATCACTATTACCGTCCCACACCGAGAATCGTGCCCCCTAGCGAGCGAGGTCACGTGTACACGCACGCTTGCCCTTGGGATTAACACACGGGGTTGATCCCAATTTCAATCAAGTTAATCGTATTCGTGAGCGGTTCTACTCCTGGGTTAGATTTTTTGACAGTTTTTTCTCTTTCTACCCTATTCTTCTCTATATTTTGGTGATTTTGAAAAGTTTTTTGGTTTGGCCATGTTTGTTTGTTGTAGTACGGAGTTAGAATGATGGCTATAATCTAAGTTAACTTGTGGTTTACATGATGAGACCTCCTTTACCAGTGGAAAAATATAGTAATAGGTTTTTACCCTTTCAACTGGTACAAAACTGACACCTTTCACAAAACTGACACCTTTCAAAATGCAAACTAAAAGAAACAACTCTGATAATGATATGCACTGTCCTTGAAGTTATCGTGTGGTTGTTGTTGTTTGACTTGCATCCAACTGGGATTTTTGCACAGCGTTGGTGTACGGTGCTTTTTTTCTGGAAGACTTTGCAGTTTTTTTCTGGATTTTTCTGTTTGCGCATAGTCACTTTAAGATGCTTTCTTGTTCATGTTTTTTTTTATTTTTGTTAGTTGCGGTTGCACCCGATTCAAGAGCCGAATGGCTCACAGGGCTATACCTAATAAATGCAACTGAAACTACATTTGTAGATGTGCTCTGGCACTATAACCACATCCGACGGATTATACAACGCAATTTTACACACCCAGTATTTTACAGCAACAGTTAGTCGTGCCGTCTTATCATCCGGTAGCTGTGTGTGTGTCTGCGCGCTCGTCCAGATTGCATTCTGTATTGACACTGGGCACAACTTTGGGGTGCGTCTTACTTTTCGGGGCGCCCCATGATGTTAAACAGCGCGGTGCATGCGAATACTCCTCAAACAAGAGAACCCATCGACAATATTAAATGATAGCAACGAAGCTTGTAATGTCATTTACCAAACTCTAGACCAGCGGTCGGCAACCAGCGGCTCCGGACTGCTTCGTGACGTCACTAATTAAGGGTCCCACCGCTTCGTATACACCACAGTGCATTGCGGCTCTTGAAATATTGAAGTTTATTTCTTTGCCGAATTTGAAAAAAAAATGCCTCTTCTTGTTAACTTGCTTGCCGACCCCTTTTCCTGAGGTGTAGTTGTTTCTTTACAGAAATAGAGAAAAAAACTAAAGACAATTAATTAAATTTCGATTTAAAGCTTTCGTGACTGCAGGGATTCATCTTCTTGGTTCTTTCGGTAAAGTCACGTAGAAGGGAAGTAATAAAATAATAAAAATAAAACATAACAAAATAATTGCGTTGTGGCCGAAACGTCGTGAGAATTATTTTATTATGTTTTATTTTTATTATTTTATTACTTCCCTTCTACGTGACTTTACCGAAAGAACCAAGAAGACAATTAATTAATTCCCGGTGTCAATCCACTGTGGATGAAAGGGCCTCCCCATGTGGTTATGATCTCACCTATCCACGTTGGTCAATGTGGGTAGGTGAAGAGAGGTGGGGTGGGGGGGGACCCAGGACCAGTTGACATCTCGCTCGCCACTGATATTATTTTTCTTTCTACGGTATTAATAACGATTCAACTTGTAATGCGCTGAACGAAGAGACGGAACGACTCGGAGGCACAAGGAGGGACAGCGGGCGAGTGGGAAAGACGGCCACGCGGTGAGCCTGTGACAAATATCGCCCCGAGCTCTGCAGTCCTCTACATATTAAGGTGTCATCAGCCAATTATTGAGTATTTACACGTGGGAGGAAACCAGAGGACCCGGAGGAAACCCACGCATGCAAGGGGGTAAAACTCCATCCCATACAGACGCAACGGATAGAGTCCCACATTTTGTTTACTGGACTGCAGTCCCCTGGCACGGCAGGGTAAATGCACCACCTCCACAGCGCCCACGGGAGGGGAGTTCGTTGGCCAGCAAGTGCGCGACCCAAACCTGGCCACCACCGCGCCACCTCGTATTTTGCGGGGACGGATTGTTTTTTTTCTTTCTTTCATGGACCACGAAAAACCACTTTGGAAGAGCAGAGGGGGTCCGCTTCGGAGTGAAGAGATTGGCGTTCGAAGCAGACGCTATCATAATCAGTCAGGCAGTGGTGGCGATGCACGTAGCCTGTAACCCAGCACTGTGAAGGAAGCGAGGGTTGATGGATCGCACAAATGTTGTGGAACTCCCTTCCTGTGGGGAGGTTGAGGAGTTGCCATACCTTGGCGCACCAGGGGAATGCGGTCCAGTAAAAAATGTGGACACTGTCCGTTCCTTCTAGATTTGAGGTTTTCGTGACTGCAAGGATTCATACTCTTAGTTTTTTCGGTAAAGTCACGTAGGTAAAAAAATTAAATTAAAATTAATGAAAATAAAATAATAATAAACATCACGACGTTTCGGAGGCAACACAAGTCTCCGTCATCAGGTGGGACCGTCACAGCCAGATTTGCTGTATCAAGTGAGGCAGGGATTCCAAGATGCAAGTTCTTAAATACAATCCTCCCCCTTAACTTGTATTTAAGAACTTGCATCTTGGAATCCCTGCCTCACTTGATACAGCAAATCTGGCTGTGACGGTCCCACCTGATGACGGAGACTTGTTTTGACTCCGAAACGTCGTGATTTTTATTTTATTTTTTATTAATTTTAATTTAATTTTTTACCTACGTGACTTTACCGAAAAAACTAAGAGTATACTGTCCGTTCCGTTTGTATGGGAAGGGCTGTTACCCCCTTGCCTTCGTGGCTGTTCTCCGGCTACTCTGGTTTCCTCCCACGTATAAACACCGAATAATTGGCTGATGACACCTTCATAGGTAGAGGACTGTAGAGCTTGGGGTGAAATTCGGCACCCGCTCACCGCGTGGCCGCCTTTCCCACTCGCCCGTGGTTCCTCCTTGCGCCTCTTGAGTCGTTCCGTCGTTTCGTCGTTCTGCCTCGAAGAGGACAGCGAATACTGTGCAGCGCATTACAAGTTGAATTATTATTATTATCTTTAGCTATGGTTAATCCACTGAACAAGTCACTTAATCGTTTGACTTATCCGGCCTTTTTTTTACTCCCGAAATTTGCCCGAGCATTAGGTTTCCATCGACGATGTGAATCCGACTCCACGTGTGCCGCGAATGAAAAAGGTAGCCCTTTGTAGACATGAGCCCCGATGTCTTCGTTCGCTTGGTTGGTGGTGCAGCCGACGTAGCTTAAATGGATGAATGGGATGTTGGGCAAGCAGGTGTGGCAAAGTAATTTTCCAATCAGCCCCTTCACTCGCCAAATCCCAACAGAGGAATTTCCACGCACACTGCAATTTTCACGCAGAGTTTTATCATGCAAGGGACTGAAGAAAATGTATTTTAAAAAACATGTAAGTAAAAAAAAAACATCTTGAAGCTATTTTCGTCGCATTTATTTATTTAACTTTGATTCGGGAGGAAATTAGCTACGGAGCATCGGAGACATTATTTTGGTATGCATTTTTTTTCTCTCTCATGTTAAATAACCCGCTGCCATTACGTATGCAGATGTCCCCCAGCAAACATCTGCAGGTGATTAGCCCGTCACAGGGAGAACGAGAGAGGGCGGTAGATGAAGTATTCATCACGTTGTGTAACATATGTCCCTCCTTCCGCCCCAGAAACTGTAACTCTGAAAGTGAAAAGATGATTAACTGTGGGGAGCTGTAATGCTGCTCTAACTGTTACAGGGTTTCCACTACACCTGCATGTGATGTGTCTCAACGGCCACGCCAGAATCCAGATTTAATCGAGCAAATTCTGCAGACTAAGCACCGACGGTATATTGTCAGTGGTGCATCAGGTTACCTGGAATTGGTGGGTTATTGCCATTCTGTTTGGGAGGCATCGCCATATCTTTTCCTGGTTGACTCCTAGCAAAGCCAGATTTTCAATAGAATTGCATGAGAATAAGGTTCTAAAGCTCTCTGTAGTGACATGTTTCACCTGGAAGGTGTCATTGTGGTGCGTGCTTCCCCTTCGTATGGCTGATGTAGAGCAACAACTGTAATTTTACACCAAGGTGGTTGAGCCAGATGATTGCGTGAGGAGCGGTGGAGTGGTGAATCATGGCTGTTACGATGCTTCCTCCTTCGTATTTTTTGAATGGGGCATTGAGTCGTGATGTGTTCAATGGTTTGCTCTGGGTGACCATAGTCGCACACTGCCGAGAGTTTTAAAATGTCCATCTGTGTATTGAGTATCCGCATCTATGGCCGTGGGTGATGTGTGCTATGAGTACATTTGTATTACTGTTTGGAGAAAATGTTTTTTATATGTTGACATCATGTCCACCTCTTCACATCCGAAGCAGCTGTTTATATCACAATGTCCAGTATTAATTGCAATAGGTTATTTTGAGTTGGCTTTTTTAAAATAAAGTATATTCCCTTTGACGTAATTTTGGATTAATTTTCTTCATTATTATAATTCCCACAATGCACGTCTCATTTGCGAATGAAAACATGTCAATAATGTATTGACTTGTAGATTGCATTTATATGTTCATATATTTTAAAAAATGTAATGCCAACGGTTAGGCGTATCACAAGAAACTGATTTATCAATGAAAATACGTACGGCAGAATGTTTGTGTTTTTTAATTAGGTCGAATGTAATTGCTTCATTTGAAACCTGCAATCACGAGGCAACTCAGCAATCACCACAATGGCCAACATTCGTTTTATTCTTGAATCAAGTCACAACCCCGAGTCGTGACAATTAAGCAAATTGCCCGGGGAAATGATTCCACGGAGTGCCTTTAAAACTCTCCAGGCACGGTGATGAAGCTAAGTCCACCTTGTCCCACAAGGTGGCAGAGTTCATTCGCTTGGCTCGCCTGGCCTGGTCGAGTTTAAAACTTTAACCATGTGCAATGAAGAAGGGCAATTGCGCTGCCGGTTGTATATTATTGTTATATGTATGTTGACATTCTTTCGCACCGTACGTAGCCAACCGTGCTGATCGGAGGCAGCGGGGTAAGGACAATAAACTTAACACAAAAAGCAGTTTTACAGAAATGAGTTTTCAATCTAGATTTAAAAGTGCATAGCTCTAGTGGCTTCCTAATATTGGAAGAAAGAGCATTCCAGACGGCCGCAGAAGCCCATCTGGAAGCGCGCGATGTGGTGACCGTCTTTGTTCGATGGCCAGCCCGCTGCGAGGATGACCGGAGTTCGCGTGACCGGTTCTGCTTCAGAATTCAAACTCGACAGGTTCAAGTATAGCGGGCGTAAAATGTACCGCGCCGCGATGAGACGAAGCGACACGATTGTGGTGCGGCGTTTTCGGACACGGGGCCGAAATGTACCGAGACAAACACTCGCTCCTCGTGCTCACGCGCTCGTTCGCTCGCTCGCTCGCGCACGCGGCTGTCTGAGCACTCTCCCTGGAGATCTCGCGCGGATGGACTTCATGGCTCACAGCCGCGCAACCCTCTCTCCATATCTGGCACTCTCTGCCAAGAGAATTCCTCGGGCTGGAGCGGAGAGCAATCTAAATATACTGGAGCATGCTGATGCGTATTTGTATGGACTCGCGTTTCACGCGCCGATTCTGCACGTTGATTGTTTCGTAACGAGGATGTCAATTCTGCGGCGTGTGTATGTTGATGCAGCGTGTAACCGCATTTTCCGAATTACTCTACAAGACGCTCCAGAAACTAAACTATAAACAATATATGTTTTTACCAAGTAAGGCCCACTGCGCTATGTAGCTCTTTTTCTGGAAGCGACCTGGCAAAAAAAGGTTAGCTCAACGAAGTTGCTTATCACGTGGAAATGTATAGCAGCAGCCAAATCCTCTAAACGCGTGTTGATTCTAAAGGTGGAGGGTAAAACCGGAGGACCCAGATACAAATCCACGCGACCACCACGGGGAGACAGAATACGCAAACTCCAAAATATACAGGCGTCTGGGTCGGAAAAGTAAGTCGGCAACCCAAAACTTGCGCCCAGTGTCAATAAAGTTACACAACTATGGTCCCAAATACACACACACCTATCCCATGATAAGGGTGCACCCCCCTCCCCCCCAACTATTGCCTTAAAATACAGTGTGGTCGGTTGCTCTCACGCAAGCGCGATCACCCGAAACATCTTCACTACGCGCCGTGCTAGGGAGGCTCCATTGAATCATTAAGGCGTCGGCACGTGCAGCTCCGTAATGATGTCACCTGCTGCATGCCACAGATACAGTGAGATAATACAGGTAGGAACAACAGGTTCCACACTGCCCACCAGGGATTATTTGTCTGTGTGTCGTGCATATGTTTGCCGTGCACGAATGCGCTGTCCAATCAAGTTCCTACCTGCCCACTCCGAAGGAACGTGTTAATTCTTGCTATTACCGCTGATGGATAAATGTCTCCCAATGCAATGGCAGTCACTTTTTTTTCATCATACTTCACCACACTGGTCAATGCGGGTTTGTGAAGGGGAGTTGGGGGAGGGGGCAGGACAGGTTCTGATATCATTCGCCAGCGATGTTAGCCGTGGCCAGAAATCGAACTGTCTGGGTTCATAGCGCGTTGCACCAACGACTGTACCGCCACTCCACTCCCTGGATGCCACAAATATGGGGTCTGTAACTGATGAAAAATAAGAATAGGTTGAACCCTTTCTGGCAATATAACAGGAGGTGTTCAGATGTTCAAACACCGAATAGACACCTTTTGCAAGGAATTAAGTCTGCATTAACCACACGTACTTGTGGTGAACATTCAAACAAACGTGACTTTACCGAAAGAACCAAGAATATGAATCCCTGCAGTCACGAAAGCTTTAAATCGAAATTTATGCTCTGATAATTTATGCATTGCCTTTGAAACTGATTGTCCTACACCAGAGACGGCCTTGTTTTGATAACGTGTTTCATATTTTAAACTTTAAAGATCATAAAGATGGATCCAGTGAGGAGACCTTGGATAGGTTCGTTGTTGTCCGCAGTTCTGAGCACGTAACTTTCGTTCCATTGGTTGAACTTGCATAGACTCTGCCTTTTAGACAGCATTTCTACCGAATGTGCAGGGAACTGTCAATGTGAATGCAAGCCAAGTGTTCTTGCTTCCCACGGATTTATTTATTTGCAGCATGCAACGGGGAAGCACGCTTCCAAGTGCAAGTACGTCTCATTGTTTCGAGGTCTTAGCTTGACTCTTTTTTGGGCCACCAGATATTGCTCTTTGATTTGTCAATATGGGAATCGTTAAGAACAATAAGAGAGTTCGTATGAATGTGCCGACATGTGTGTCACTTAACACCTTGGACATCCTTGCAGCAGTGGTTCCAGCCACACCGGTTATGCCCGAGGATGCCACCTGTCCCGGTTTTTTCCCACCCAGGATCATCCTCTTATTCAGGAGATATGTATGTGTGCGTATGTTGAACTTATTTCCCACTGTACGTAGCCAAACCGTGCTAATCGGAGGTGCCGGGGAAGGACGACAAACTAAACACAAAAAGCAGTTCTTAAGAAATGAGTTTTCGATCTGGATTTTAAAGTGCAAAGCTCCAGTGGCTTCCTTATATCGGAAGAAAGACCGTACCCTGCGGGCCCAGGAGCTCTTTTGAAAGCGCGCGATGGATGCAGTGACCTTCGTTGTCCGATGGCCAACCAAAAGCCGCTGTTGCAAGGATGACCGGAGCACGCATGACGGTTTATGCTCCAGGATTCAAGCTCGTGAATTTCGATGATAGCGGACGCAAAATTCGCCACGCCGCGATGAGATGATAAGCGAAACAAACTAAACACATGAATGACAATAAAAACCCACCAGAAACTTCTGGAAGTCTTCTTCGAACATTCTTCGAACAGGTCCTGGTTTAAATAATAATAATAATGTCATTTATAAGGCGCACGGAATTTCACGGACATAAATGACCGTGGCTTTGGGGAGCGCAGTCAAGCTCAGTGGCGCTGGATAGCCGGGCGAGAGCGGCGGTTGGGTGGGTGGGGGAGGGTTTTTAAAGCGCCTCTTAAAAGTCGGTGTCGGTTGAACTCTGCGGCGAATGCGCAGCGGGATGGATGGCCGCGTATCCGGACGTCTGGGGGTGCCACGGAGAAACGACGCCCGGTAGTGGTGGCCCTGCTCCCTTGGTGTAGAGAGAAGGACGTTTGGCAGGTTTGCACGTTTGTTTAGTCTGTTGTCGTCCCACACACACACACAACCCCACGTAGGGTTGTAAAGAAGTTCAACGCACATACACATGTTTGTGAGATAGCCTTCGTTGTCTCTTGTACTTCATGGTTGACAACCCCAGCGATGCCCGCCTTTGCATGCCGATGACGGGCGGGCTGAAACGAGACTTGGGCGACGGGGTGACCTTTGCCATGGTGGTCAATAGGTGGCGATGTTTGGCCAATTTAGCGGCAACCCATGACGCCAGCAAGCAGCTGCCGGTTGCTGGAGGAAGCAGATCCCCAAAAAAATTCTCAAAAGGGGGTAGTCCTGAAATATCAAGAGTTTTTTTTTAAACCGGGTTCCTACACTAACAAAGCAAATGTTTAATGTATTTTTTCCAGTAATCATCAATAACACGATCTTCTGGGGGTGGTGGGGGAGGGCAAGGGGTGCAATGGTCACCTGCTCTCTGGCAAACTTTGCACGAACGTCAAAGATGGGAAGGAATCAGGTCCATAGTATTCATATTGAATTTAATTTCACGCGATTCAATGCAAAGAGTACAGCGGCAGGGAACATTTTTCTTTCATAATATAATTGGCTCAATTAATTCAGCACTTCAGTTATTTTGACGGTTTGTAAAACGACGTGAAGCTACGTTTGATGGAGGCTTTAAGTCACAGGAGACCACGTGAATCCGGAAACTTCCTCATTATCATCGCCTGACCCTCAAACATACCCTGGCACGTATGTATGTTGACCTTCGTTTGCACCATATGTAGCCAACCGTGTTAATCGGAGTTGGCATTGTCATACAAGTTAAACGAGTTTTGATTCACAGATGGAGTCAAAACACATTTTTGGCAGACTGAATTTGAAAGTAAGTTGTATTTACTATTCTGAGGCATAATTCTGTTCAAGTCAGTCAAAGCGCACGGTGGCAAAGGGCCTACTTACAAGTGGAAGGTTGAGGGTTCAAATCCCAGTCAAGGTCCACTCAGCCCAACTTTTTAGGAAGGAAAAAGTGGCTGTTCTATGGACAATCTGCCACTACTAGAGGAGTGTGGAATGTATTACCTTTGATTCAGGTGTGGCAATAGGCCTGAGCACTGTTATATGCCCTTCCAAGTGGGTGGTCAGTTTTGCTCAGATGCATTTGCCAAGGTTAGCGCAATGCCAAGGATTACACCGCGACACCTGTGGTTGCACTTCAGCCTTGGTAGAGAACACGAGGTCAAAGATATCTAAACTATGAACATAAATCTGATCAGCGATTTCAGAATATCAGGTTTAAATCTCCTAATTTTGATCCAATACCTTTGATTTTTAAATGAGATCACCAGCCGCGGAAGCTCCCCCCTACTCGCGTCCCTTTCCTATATACTAACCAATAATCCCGGTCGTAGTCGCCACGTCTGTTTGGGGGCAGTGAGCTCAATCTCCTCCCGGCTCGCAGTCCCCCCACGTGTGTGGGGCAGTGAGCTCAACCTCCTCTCCATCTAAGGACCCAGGAGGAGCATTGAGGCCGTGCCTCAGTCCACGGAATTTTGTAACCTGCACAAACCCTCACCCCACTACCATCTCGATGCGGTCTGTACCTTAAACCGGGCACTTGTTTTATTACAAAAAAATTACATCACCAGGAGCCTGCGTTGTTTTCCGAAAAAGAAAAATGAATCAAGTCTGTGTGTCATGCTGATGGAACAAGATTGTTTCCAGCTCCTTTGGGTGGCGTGCACATTGATGACACCACAGCACCTAGTGAGGGCTCAAGGATGGAGGACACTTTCACAATTTCGGCAACTGCCGGATTAGCTCGGTTGTATCCACTGGAGAAACGTCTGTACCCAATTGTTAAATTGTGTGGAGATTGCTCGCTCTTCAACACACCGGTGAATGGTGAGCAGACTGCACCTGCAATGCAGAGGTGCGCTGACTCGGTATTTGAAAACAATGGTGCACGTTTTTTTTACATTTCCCCCGCCTCTGTTTACCCAGCAGTATAAATGTGTTCACCGCCGTTGGTCGGCAGCTCGCACGCGGTGTGGGGTGAAGTGTGGGTACTCTCAATTCTTCCTAGAGTTCTGGTCAGTGTGGAGAAGTAGGCCAAGTAGCCGCTTCTGTCAGCAGTGTTATGAGCAGGTTAATATCGGGGCTGCAACTTTACCTATTTTTTAAAATATATATTTGAAACAACTTTTTTTTTTAAACACGCTTTTATGCAGAACCTACCTGGCCACAAACGATAGATCAACGAAGTAGCACATGGCGTAGAGATCCATAGCAGCCATCCAGCAGTATATCGATCGTCACATCGTAAACATGAATGTTCTGTAGTAATGGAAGAACTCCACGACTCCAGGAAGTAGCCCCGAGGCTTGCCATAACGTAAGGGACCGTGGGCAATTACAGCCAACGTTAGTTGACCGTGGACAATTAGACCCAAGCCGAAACATAACATATAAAAAGAATGTTAAAAAAAAATACATTTTTTATTTTTTATGATAGAATATAGTGTTGTCATCAGTATGACATAAGTTGACCAAGTTTGCAGTCGATACCACATTGGGAAGTGGGTTAAAATTTAGTTACAAGATTTGAGGATATAAAAGCGTGTAATAATAATAAAGTATGCACCTTTTATTCCACTACTCCATATTTGAGAAACATCACCTTATTTTCGATTGGCAGACGTGGCCCCAACTCTCCTAGTTGTGTTGAAGAGGTAAATGGTAAAGGCGCAGCCCTGCAATCGCACGCTCACACCACTGCCGACGGTAGGGCCTCAACTACAGGGAGCTCTAGAGAATCCCTCTTGAAGGCATTTGTCCTTCTTTTCCGCGCTTACAATACCGACTTGGAGTTTGGGAGTACCCAGACTTGACCCCATCACCACGTGACCTGCCAAATGATTCACGATGACGCACTCATTTCTATTGGGCTGCGTGGGACAGAGGTCGGTGGGGAGTGGGGGCTATGAGACGTTCCTATTGTTTCAGCTGCCGTGCCGAGAGATCGAATCGAATCAGCGACCTCTGGATTGCAAGGACTGTACGAGTGCGCTAACCGTTACAGCAAGCGGCAGCGGCCCTCTCTTTCGCGAGCGCTGAATCGTGACCTATTTGATCTGTGTTTGAAACTGCAAAAGCAACTCCATTTTCCGCAAGTTCTGGGCTATGAGTCAGGGTTATTTTTTAAGTTTGGGGTTAATTAAGATTAATGTTAGAATCACGGGGCAAGGGTTTATTCCCCCCCCTGACAAGGGAAAGTGCAGCGAGTTGAATTTTTATGACGCGTTTTAACCGCAAGAGACAAGAACGCGGGAACGACGCGTGACCTCGATGGGCCTGGCTAATTATTCCGTTGAATATAACCTCCAAGGGGAGTTTTCAAAAGTACAGAGAAAATAATTATTTTGAAACACTGCCATGGCCGCCGCAGCTGCTATTATTGAGTGATACTAGCGAGAAGGGAACGTTGGGTTCATTCTGTTGTTGTGTTAAAGTAATACGTTTCTTTGTGAGCGGTGAGATTCTACCTTCAAATCGTAGGGCTTTCCCCCAAGTATAACACACGATCAGGAACTGCCGGAGGATCCAATGTTTTATAACAGAACTTAAAATATACCATTTCAGCCTGCCATTTACAGATGAAAATTTAATAAAGTGTTACATAATGTATGGTCGTAGATTACCCTAATAGTTTTATTAATTGCATGCTTTTAAAGTTTTTTTGAAGAATGATAATTTATGTACAGGGCACTTGGTTTAAACAAAAAGGTTCCTTTAAAGAAATCAAGTATGATTGATTTGTGGTTTGCACCTACGTTGTGCTCACATCACAGCCAGTGGTGGGGCTACCCACGTGGTTTGTGTAATCCAGCACTGTGGAGGCGAGGATTCGTGGATCGAGCAAATGACGGCTAACCATCGGACAAAGGCGGTCACCGCATCGTGCGCCTTCGGGTGCGCTCCTGCGGCCATCTGGAATACTGTTCTTTCCGATATTAGGAAGGCACTGCTGTCTTTCCGCTGCGCCTCCGATAAGCGCGGTGGGCTACGTACGGTGTGAACGAAGTTCAACACACATACACATGTTGCGAAACTGCCTTCGGTGTGGGCATGAAGGAAAAGGCAGTACAGCAAGTGGTCTAATCGCCATTTGTGTCCATCTGTACGGGGAGAGAGCATTGCCCCTTGCATGCGTAGGTTTTTTTCCTGGGTGCTCCGGTTTCCTCCGACTTGTATAATCAATCAATGATTTACCCTCCTGAAAACAAGTTCTAGAACACACTGTGGCTTCCAGGGATAAATAAGTACACTTGCTATTTGTTAATTTTATACAAACCAGCACTTGGGACATATTTGGCATACATCTGTTGAATGACTGAAGTCAGAGTGTTTGTTACTGTAATGGGACATATTCCATAGAAGAAGACTGGGCAAAAATGCTTTCCAAATCGTTTCACAAGATGAATACCTCACTGTCAAAGACGGATCTGGCTTGATAAAAATACATCTTCTTACATTCTAATAGCACAATTTTGACGTAGAGGTCATTGGGGTGACTCACAATTGCATTGGAACGTTTATTTTGCAAACGTGTAATCTGTTGAATTGTGTTACAGTACATTCGTATGTTTAAAAGGTTAAATTATCCACGCTCAAATGTGAGTTGGACAGCACTTATCTCCAATCGTGGGTCATGAGCCGTTGGTGGACATTAGAATTCCGGTGGCAGTGCTAGTTTCCATACGACGGCTTCTCATGCTTAATTTGCAGTCCTTTTCCAGTTCACTGCTCGATGAAGGCCTCCACAGAGCGTCAGGCATGGCTGTTGTTTTTTTGTACCACAACCTCACTACAGATCGGTTCAAAAAGTATTTATTCATTACGAGAGGGGCCACACATATTATTTGTTTAAGACTTCCCCCCTGATGTTCGCCTCGGCTGGGAATGAAACTCAGGCAAATGGGTTCGTAGCAAAGTGCACTAACCCCAGTGCCATCATTCCACCCTCATTCATACATTGGATTACTTTCTTGCCTTCGACAATAACAACCAATTAATGATAATTCCTTGACTTTGGAATACTCCTGCTCATGCTATGTATATGTCAAGCAACTTCTTTGGCGAATGAAGACTTCAGCTGAGGTTTTTTTTCTTCTTCTTCTGCGTGTGCGAGAGAGGCGTTACGGAATGTGATTGAGTCGTGCTGCGGACACACATGGAACTTCGCCGGTTTAACAGGCGTCCCGTGAACATTGGTTACAAGTCGTACAGCCGTTCACGGTCAGACCTATTTTCACGGTGTGTCTTGACGCCACATTAAGTGATACGCCGACCATTCTCGCGGACCGAGTGAGACGTAATGGCCTAGGACGGCTATGGGACTCGTGTGTACAACAAACTCGGGTGGTTTGGGTTAGCGCGGGCGTGCTGGGACGGCCCCAAAGCACGTTTACGACCCGAAACCACGTGGCGCGTTCATTGTAGAATCGCATTTGCTTGTACAGGTACGACGCACGCGTGCGCATGTGTGTGGGTGCACGATCCTGCCGACCGCGGGGCCATTCCTAGGCAAGGACACGCATCCGTAACGAGCGAGACCTGAATCTGCCACGGGCATTAAATTAATGACGTTCTTAACTAAATTATTTTTTACACTATGAGACCTCCTTTACTAGTGACAAAATATAGTAGTAGGTTTTTACCCTTTAAACTTGTACAAAAACTGGTCCAAATACCAATGGAGACTAGGCTCTAAGAAAAACTGTCTCTGGTGTGGACCAATCAGCTTCAAGGACAGTGCATATCATTATCGTTATCAGAGTTGTTTCTTTTTGTTTGCATTGTGACTGCTTGTGTTGTGGTTATTGCAAACATGATGCCTTGTATAAAGGTGTCAGTTTTTGTACCAGTTTAAAGGGTATAAACCTACTACTAAACTATTTTTATTTTATTTTTATCAGGTACGGCCCACTGAGCTATATAGCGCTTTCTCAGAAGCGACCTGGCCACAAATGACGGCTCAATTAAGTGGCTTATCACGTGGAAAATCATAGCAGATACATACTCTGAACGCGCGTTAATTCTAAATGTGGAGGGGAAAATAACTGGAGGACTCGGAGAAAATCCACGCGACCACGGAGAGAACATGCAATCCCCAAATATACAGACATCGTTAGGGTCGGGATCGAACCCACAAACTCCTGAATATGAGGCGAGGTAGTTAACATCTCGCCACCACGACACCGCATTCATTTCGCCTAGATGGCAGTATTAGTTGGGTTTAAGGTGACATGAAAAGAAACAACAGGCGGGCCACCACGAGCAAGCTACCACCGTCTGCCACATCGCACCTCCTGGCTTTGGTATTCTGCCTCGTAGACGCTGGTCGCAGCCATCAGCTGCGTCGGAACGTCAGCAGGCCGATGCCGCATCACAATTCCTCCATGAACGGGAAATACAATGCCAGCCACAGACGTGCGATTGTGGCCATGCGACCCAAACTATGGACCACGTAGTAAACCCGTAGAGACACATAGATATACATGGAGACCCATAGAGATACAAAGAGACTCACAGAGACACATTAATGACAAGCGACAGTAGTAGTGCGATTTTGGCCATAAAACTCAAGCATATGGACCAGGTAGTGATCCCATAGAGAAACATAGAGATACTCTTTTGTCTTTTCGGTGAAGTCACGTAGGTAAAAAATAAATAAATGAAAAAAAACTCAATGAAATCACGACGTTTCGGAGGCAACACAAGCTTCCGTCTCCAGGTGGAACCGTTACAGCCAAAATCACTGTAGTAAGTGAAGAGAGCTAATAGAGAAACGCGACTCTATAGGGTAAGAGGGGGGGGGGGAGCCAAGGTCGGGGGGGGCGTGCCGTGTGGAGTCGAGGGTGGGTGCTAAGCTGAGATAAGCCCATTGATAACATCTATTAATTATGCAGGAGAGGGGGGTATTGGGGTGATTTTGGTGATTTTGGCTGTAACGGTTCCACCTGAAGACGGAAGCTTGTGTTGCCTCCAAAACGTCGTAATTTAATAAAGTAATATTTATTTATTTATTTACTTCCTACGCGACTTTACCGAAAAAACCAAAGCGTATGAATCCTTGCCGTCACGAAAACTTCAAATCTAGAATACATAGAGATATATAGAGAGACTTGTAGAGATGCATGGACACTCACAGAGACACATTAAAGACAGGCCACAGCAGTACAATTGTGACCATACAACCCCAGCTACGTACCACGTAGAAAACCCACTCTAAATGGAGGAGGAGGAGGAACAGCAAAACCACAAAAAACCCCTCTCTCCTGAAACTCCCTCGTGGCTCGCAGACCTCAAACTTTGGCGTTTAGCTCCTGAACATGTGGCCGGCCGTGTGCAGGAAGAGCATGACGAAATGGTTTAAACAGCAGCACGCGGCAAGTTGGCTTGTTGGACGCTGTAACAAAAGAGGGCACATAGGTCTCAGAATCAGACCAATACATTGGAATCCAGAATCAGAATATGTATTTGTACTCGAGGAATCCGATGAGCTATGCAGCTCTTTACTTTCACACACGTCCAATCCTGGTTGGTGATCAACTCAGCAAAATCATCCCTCCAGGGTTGTTCAACGTAGCTATCACTAAATTTCGATTTAAAGCTTTCGTGACTGCAGGGATTCATCTTTTTGGTTCTTTCGGTAAAGTCACGTAGAAGGGAAGTAATAAAATAATAAAAATAAAACATAATAAAATAATTCTCACGACGTTTCGGCCACAACGCAAGCAGCGTTTTATTTTTATTATTTTATTAGTATGTTTTTTTATTTTTTATTTTATTATTTCCCTTCTACGTGACTTTACCGAAAGAACCAAGAAGAGGTAGCTATCACTTTTTTGAGAAGACAATGGTTTCTACTGTATGTCCTGTGGATGGACTAGCCCCTGCCGCAAGAATGTGGCGTTTCCACCTCTGTTTCCGCACCTCCAAGTCAAGATAGCCACCACCATGAACCCGATTGAGCCGCAGGGACACTTGCCAGCACACACAATACCGCTCTAATTTCGATCAACATCTGTTCATGTGAATACTGCCAGTGTGTGTGTGTGTGTCTTTTTATATCACCACTCCCGAGTGAAAGACGGCTGTTCCATTGGGCTCTCACTATTATTTTAGTTGACTCTGGGTATGTACTTTTTGTGCAGTTCAACGTGACATTTCCGACTCTCTGTGGGACCTTAGGGGTGCGGCGGTGGCGAGATGTTAATTCCCTCGCCTGGTACGCAGGAGGTCGTGGGTTCGAGCCCGACCCTGATGCCAGTGTGCATGTTCTCTCCGTGGTCGCGTGGAATTTTCTCCGCGCGTTTGGATTATTTGGCTGCTGTACATTTCCACACGTGATGAGCCACTTCGTTGAGCTATTATTTGTGGCCAGGTCGCCTCTGGACAAAGAGCTGCATAGCTAAGTGGGCTTTACCTGCTCACACAAAAGAGGTATGAGTACGGTATATATGGACAGATATGTGAACACCGGAATTGGTTACGCCATGCCTAAAATGTGTAGAGTGAAAACAACTTTCTAAACTTGTGAAAAATGCGTTGCTGTAGAATAAAAATTCATGACGTAGATTATGCCTGCCTAAATTACTGCAAACAACGATAGAAAACTCTATGCGTAGGCATTGCACTGTGCTCGGGCGATTCATTGGTCAGGGCGGATACGCGATCTTATACTGCATCCGTGTATGTGTATGCAGTATAACGTGCATTTATGTATTTGTGTAATGGGTACAGCACTCTTCATGTGAGCTGTAATCATTATGAGCGTACTTTACTCCTGCAGATACAAAGACAAAGAACCCCCGTTTGGCCAGCATGGCACATGAGGGAGAGCGGGTGGCCAGCACCACGCTCGACCACCGTTAGCTCCCGGGTGGTGATGGTTACACACCGCACCAGCTACAAATTTGAGGCTGAGTCGACCTAGGGGAGGCCCAAGACCAGTTCAGATAATCGTCAAACGGTGTTGGCCGTGAGCGGGAATCGAACTTGGGTCGCCGGGTTCGTAGTACGGCGCGCTAACCCGCTACATTACCGCTCCCCGTTTGTATCCTGCGGATATAAACGCGTGTTTATATACACACACACGCGCGCGCGCATGCCGTACGCGAAACGGTATTTTAATTGCCTTAACAGTTGGCAGTAAAAAAAAGCAAATTAAAACAAGCGGACGCAGCAGGGCCGGGCAATCGTCTTAAAAAAAAACACCCAAAATCTTCCCATGGCCCCTAACCTCCAAACAAGTCGAGTTGCACGGACGGCATCCCTTTACCAAAAACAATGTCTCTATTTAGCGCTGCGGGTTCAGGTGCGGGGCATCTGGCTTGCGTTACTTAAGTGGCGCTGTTTGGTGGCGTCGGTGGGTTTTTTTAATATGGAGATTGGAAGAAGTGGGGGGGCAGGGGGGGGGCAAGGGGGTGGGGGGGCAATGGGGTGGGGGGCGATTTAGAGTGCAGGTGATGTAAATGTTGATTATAGCGGCTATATTCTTGGTTCTTTCGGTAAAGTCACGTAGAAGGGAAATAATAAAATAATATTTATATATTAACTTTACCGAAAGAACCAAGAATATGAATCCCTGCAGTCACGAAAGCTTTAAATCAAGATTTATAGCGGCTATGTTTTTTTTTAAGGGGCCTCATCTACATAGCACGGGCCCTTATTTACTTACCCACCTGTTTGTTTTGTCCACGTTGCAACACAGACAGAGGACGTTTGGCGCAACGGACGAGCAGCAGTTGACCTCTGGTTCGATCTCCCGGTGTGGCAGTTGAAACGATGCAGGGGAGTCTCTTACACCTGCTCCCTCCCTCCCGAGTGCCACGTGTGATGGGGGTAAAGCAAGGCCGTAACCATGGAGTCAACATTGGGGGGGACCAGATCTTCCAGGGGGTCTTGGGTCCCCCCCCCCAGAAAAAAAACATCTAAATTTTAAAACGAATTTCCAGCCATTTCCTGCCTAAAATATTTAAAAATGCACTAACACATAGGATGGACTTTATTTATTTATTTTTTAGCTTAATTGCTCTGTTTTTTTTACCTTTACTTGCTTCATTGTAATGGCAGATATTAGGGATTAATAAAGTACAACCATAACCACAATCATATCAACAGAAATCTATTTTATAGCAATATATTGGGGGGGGGGGACATTTTGAGCACCAATATATATTATAATTACGCCGTGGGGTAAAGTGAGGGTTCTTCATCCCTGCTCATAGATGTCTAACCAGCATGGAGGAGGAGGAGGCCAAATGCCCTCTTAGAGGGGCTCTTTAAGAAGCTTCGTCTAGTGGAGGCCCTTCTAGCATCAGCGGCGTGAGTGAGCAAATCACAGGGCAGCACTTTTACCTTCTACACGTTTTTATGCTTTCAGAATGCACGTTAATACGCGTTTAGTTTGTCTCACAATTGCGATTGTCTTCAGGCTATGCAGTTTAAATATGTGCCTCTCAATTATTAATTGAAATGTATATCGTGTTGTACACCTAACACATTAATGCCAATCTTGATTTGAAGCTTTCGTAACTGCAGGAATCCATACGCTTTGGTTCTTTCGGTAAAGTCACGTGAAAGCATAAACTATGTAATTGTTGAAAAAAATCCCATCCGCACTGACCGGTGTGGTGAAGTATGGTCAAAGCAACCTCCACGATGACGGACAAGGCTTGGAGAGTCCTTAAGTCGCAACGGTGCTAAGATGTTTACCACCTCGCCTGGGTTCGATCCCGACCCTGACGCCTGTATATTTGGAATGTGCGTGTTCTCTCCCCATGGTCGCCTGGATTCTTCTCCGGGTCCTCTGGTTTTTCCCTCCACATTTGGCAACGTACGTTTAGAGTTTTTTGGCCGCTACAAAGTTCCACGCGATAAGCCACTTCGTTGAGCTACCATTTGTGGCCAGATCGCTTCTGAAAAAGCGCTACACAGCTCAGTGGGCCTTACCTGTTAAAATAAAAAATAGTTTAGTTAAAACATCGTTTAAATAGTTTTCGTTTTTTTTATCCAGTGGTGGATTAACGAGGGCTGCGAATGAAGACGCTCGTGTTAATATCCTGCTTCGAATTAGTCATGAAGGATGTCGTGATGACGTTAGTCGATAACTAGTTAGTCACGTGTGGACTACAGTCTTGGTCCACAATGGAACAAAAGAAAATTCCCGCAAATTGCTCAATTGGGAAAACGTAGGGCAATTGTTTCACCCCTACCGCAACATCTCGCAGGACCCTCCATGATATATATCAATGACTAACTATACTCTTTGGTTCTTTCGGTAAAGTCACGTAGGTAAAAAAAATAATTTAATCACGACGTTTCGATTGCAACATAAGCAATCATCATCAGGTGTGAAAACCACAGCTAGAATGTTTTTACTAAAGTGTGAGAATTGCCGGGCTAAGGAGTTTATATAAGTGTGGACGTCAGGGACTGGGACGTTAAACTGTGCGGGGGGGAGTGGGCGGGTCTAGAAGCGAGTGGTGACTTTACCGAAAGAACCAAAGAGTATGGATCCTTGCAGTCACGACAACTTCGAATCTAGAATATATGAATAACGTTTTGAGAATCGGTGAGGCTTTCCTGGGTAGATACATGTCGTAGTATTCATTTACTGACAGCGTTTTCGATTTTACATTTAATACTGCAATTATTTTTCAATTCAAGGAGCTAGTCGGTGTTGGGATGTCTCAGACATGGTCGGACATCGCCACTGCTTGTGCTGATGTCATGAGCCGTAACTGCAGAGATGCTCGATCCAAATTGTTTGGAGTCATCAAAAACAAAGATCCCCTGTATAGCCTTAACAGACTGTTGGGGAAAGTGTCGTTAGCGAGCACCTATGAAGACCGGCACGGTACACGAGGGGGTGGGTGGCCAGCATCATGCCCGACCACCTTTCTCTTCCCAGTGGCGATGTTTACACACCACACCAGTTACGCATTTGAGGTCGAGTCGACCTAGGGAAGGCACAGGACCGGTTCAGATATTCGCCAACTGGCATTGGCCGTGAGCGGGAATCGAACTCGGGTCGTCGGGTCCGTAGGGCAGTCCGATGCCGGCTAAACCACCGCTCCCCATTACCAGGGATAGCACGCAAAATAAACCTCCAAAACTTTGTGGTTGTGCATACATCTCGTTCGTTTGCATTTTGGGCCGGACAGACACAGAGCGAATCACCCACAGTGTGCGTCTGAACAGAGTGCGGTCTCAGTGGCCGTGTAAAATAAACCCTGAAAGAAGGTCGCACAAAGACCTGTGGTATCGATTTCACATTATGTGCTACAACGCAACGTGCAATTGCTGCCAAAGCCGGCGTACACAATAAGGTCTTGCTGCCTTGTCGTCTGTCTAAACGCTGATACTACAATTCAGATATTTGTGTTTTTTTTTAAACACACGTTACAGTGACAGATGTCTTTTCCTGCACCTGTGACTCGTATGGTTGTATCTTAATTTTAGAACTTTCGTGACTGCAGGAATTATTATTTGGTTCTTTCGGTTAAGTCACGTCTAAAGATAAAATAATAAATTAAATTAAATAATAGAATACGACGTTTCGATTGCAACACAAGCAATCATCATCAGGTATAATGAAATAGCGACATAATATCTAACCAGAAAACTATAGACAGACATATTAGCAGACAGATATCACAAGATACATACATAGCGAGAGACAACACAGGTGACAGAGAGGGGTGATCGTCTCTGTGGGGTGGCCTTAAATAGACAGAGGGGGGGCGGAGGCAGAGAGAGGGTTGTCTCTGTACGGTGCGAAAGAAGTTTAACATACGTACGTACATGTACACGATTACCTGTAAAGCTAATACTTCTGGATGCCTTTGTTTTGCAATGATGGTGTAAGTTCGTCTCTTTGGCGAATGCCGAATTACTCTATGAGATCCGAAACTATAAACAATTTTATTTTATTTGACCAGGCAAGGCGCACTGAGCTGTATAACTCTTTTTCAGAAGCCACAAATGATAGCTCAACAAATTGGCTTCTGACGTGGAAATGTAAAGCAGCCAAATACTCTAAACGCGTGTTTCTAAATGTGGAGGGAAAAAAAGCCGAAGGACCCTGAGAAAAATCCACGCGACCACACGGAGAAAGACACGCAAACTCCAAATATATAACAGGCATCGTCAGGGGTCGGGATCGAACCCTCGACCTCCTGCATACCAGGACGAGGGAGTGAACATCTCGCCACAGGTTAGGCAGTGAGTTCTGTTCCTGGCCACTGCAAACATCAGAGACAAGTGAACTCGGAACCGGTCACTGGGAAGGCTTCCTTCCCTCCACCGGCCAAAGTGGTGAAGTTTGGTGAACATAAATAAAGCTCCCCACACAACTGAGAGGTCTTCATCCACCAGTTTATTGACAAACGGTAACAATTCATTATTTTACTTTAAAATATATTTGACTAACCACGGGTCGCTTGCTAATAGTGTTTACTCTTTCATCGACCGCTCTGAGCTTCATGCGATCTCTCAATTCAGCCGCTGATCATTTGCTTCATGACGCTTTCGATGTGTTCCCGTGTTATTATTATTGTGTTTTCCACCTCTCGTAGTAGGAACGTTGCTACGATGTCGACTCAAACCTCTAAGATCTGACTGAACCAGCGCTGTTATATATTTGACGCTGGCTGGGGAAAACACGTAAAATTTTTATTCTGCTATTGCCTTGATTTAATAATCCCTGCCATTCATCTGAAGTGACTTCAATTAAATCACTGCAGCATGTTTCAAACGCAGAGCGGTCAGCCAAGCTGCCTTTGAGACATATGTATGTATGTTTAACTTCTTTCACACCGTACGTAGCCAATCGTGCCAATCAGAGGTGCGGGGGAAGGACAACAAACTAAACGCAAAAATAAGTTATTTAAAAAAACGAGTTGTCAATCTAGAGTTATTTAAAAATGCATAGCTCCTGTTGCTTCCTAATATCGGAAGGAAGAGCGTTCCAGACGACCACAGAAGCGCATCTGAAAGTGCGCGATGCAGTGGTCGTCTTTATTCCATGGTTTGCCAAAAGCCGTTCGCTTAACTTGTCCCATGCATCGAGCAGCATTTCTTCTCGCGATTTGATTTCTTATTTTGGGAATCTCATTCATAGTGTGCGTGCAATTCACGGTCGGAAAACCCTTGCCCAAACGCAATTTACTCACGTGGTAGATCGGGCTCGAACTTGTCCATTTCCCGAGTGGTTCCTCGTGATCATTGTGAACATGCTATATGCATGCGGTATGAGGCTTACGTGTCTGTAATGCTGCAGATCTGTTTTGTCATATTTTGAATGGAGGAATGATTTTGGGGAAACATGCCACAATCGAGGCATCGTTCCATGATTGAGATGCTTCGTTGTCTGTGAAAACATTTCATGCATAGGTCCCGCTAATTGTGTTTCGACAGCTGGTCCCGCTTCTTTGATGATGTCCACGGTTGTCCACTCTCCTCTCGTCTTGGAGCTGTGCACTGTTTTTATTTTTGTTCAGACAGGCGAAGCGGTTGGTTCGTCGAGTGTGACATCTGGAACCTCATCCTCTTCATCTCAACAATGATTTGTTTCCTGCTCAACGTGTCCTTAGTTTGGCGACGTAAGAGACATTTAAATACATCATCTTTTGTAGGAGTGGAGGAGCCACTCGACATAAGTACAACTTTTTTGTTGTTAATGTTTTCTCTGTCATCCGAGGAGGAAGTAATTTTCAGATTTGGGCTTTGACATCAGCACACAATCACCTGCCATTCCGAATGTCATCTCTGTGTTGACTTAGAGTTTGTCTGCGTCGATTCTCACCCATTATTTTCTGTATGTTTTTCCACTTTGTCCAAAAGAAAAAATGCCCTTCTTCCCAAATTATGTTCTGATTATCTTGGTGCTGCCACGGAACAAATATCTATCCACTTGGAACTCCTGCAGAGCGATGCGTCATCCTGCACGAGAGAGTGGTGAGTGGAAGGTGATACCAAGTAACCACTTCTGAGATCCCATGCAGCACATCTCTTGTGCACAACAGGGGATCTCGCACATCACGTCCACGAGTTCCCTGCATCAGATTACGCGCGCCACGTAGCAGTGACACACTTTTGCGTTTCCAATCCTTGCGGTATATTCATCATAAATTGAGCGAAGGCTCAAATCGAACGTCACGGAAATGTGTGCGGTCATTTTGGTGACGAGGCGAAGACCAACTGCAGCCTCGGAGCCTGTTTTCATCGTCGGTAGCTGAAACCCAACCTCGAAATAAATGTCTCAGCACTGATAGCGTGGCACGCTCAACCCCCCTGTGTATGTTTTTGTTCCCACAGTATTTTGGATATCTGATGACCTATTTAATTTCTTTATGTCTATTCGCGAAGGGCAACTGCACACGTGCCTCGTGTGAAGCTCATCATGTTCAGCGGTGCCTCTTTAAAAGTGGCAAGGATTTCAATTATTTAGAGAGAGCTGTTCATTTGACTGGCACGTAATGGGCCGCTGTTGTCTAAACACATATGGGACCCTGCATTGATGTATCCTCCCACCAAAGGCATGCTCTTGCCACCCTACACCACCAGCTGTGATTAACTTTCAAACAAAACGAGAGCTCGGACTTTGAGGCGGTGCATAAGCGTTGCGTCTCAGCTTACCATCACGGGCAATTCCTTACGCGCAGCATTTATTTCGACAGACGGATACAAAATAAAAAACGACTTCCAAAAATGTGTTCTGATAATTAAAGCACAACAAAAACAAAACAACTGAACAAAAATGACAAGTGGGAGCAATGCGAGCCTGAGATTGCGGAGCACGTGGATTAGATACAAGGCCGTAGCCATGGAGTCAACATTGGGGGGGACAAAATCTTCCAGGGGGTCTGGGGTCCCCTCCCAAAAAATATCTAAATTTGAAAAATAATTTCCTGCCATTTCCTGCCTAAAATAAAGAAAAAATCACTAACACGTGGGATGGACTTTTTATATATGTTTTACAATGATGTCTAATGGTGTATTGTATTACATTGCTGTTTTTTTTTCTGTTTTCCAATTTCTTGTTTCATTGTATGTAATGGCAGAGATTAGGGATTCATAAAGTACAACCATAACCACAATCATATTAACATACGTCTATACATTGTTACATGAAGACAAGTCCAGATATTGTGGCCAAGGTTTAGCAAATTGTTGTTTTTATTTACATAGCATAGCAATTTTTTTAAAATATCTATTTTTATAGCAATATATTGGGGGGGGCATTTTGAGAATATTTTATTATATATTATAATTACGGCCTTGATTATTATATAATATACTCGGGTTAGAGACAAGCAAGTCGGCTTACCCGGGACACGTCACTTAAAGGGACGATGGCCAATAGCCAAGAAGAGCGACTGACGTTCATTGAAGAGATGCCAGGTGGATCGTTACGTGTGCCGATCTCATAATGAATTGTGGTCACTCATTCAAGCACTATCCAGCGTCACCCTGCTTTGCTTCTGAGGTCCGATGAGGTTGGACAAATTGCGGGTGATTTGATGATTGGCACACGATGTATGTAATGTCTCAACAAAAAGTCAAGTGACACAGAACCTAAAGTGTCGTGGGCAGGCAATAATAATCTTCTGAAGCCAATGAGAATCTCCATGCGGTGAAAACGACGACATTCCGCAGGATTCGACACGTTTGGCTACGTACGGCGCGAAAAAAGTTCAACATACACACGTGCAGACAGTAATGTAAGCTAGATCAGGCTTACGTGCATAAAATACGCACCTTGTGCGTTGTTTGACATGAGCCTGTATTAACAATACTAATTATTATAACAATTTTGTACATTTGGTATTCACGAAATTCTTGCAGTTCAAGGCTATCACGAAGGCGCTGAAATCCACAGATGAGGATTGTCCGCCGGTCAGGGGGCGACATTGGCCTGTGGCTTTAGCCCGGGAAAGGATTTTTTGGCTGGTGACCTGGCAAGTCTTAACGGTGACATCGGTGCGCGTGGCTTCCGATTTTTTTCTTCTTCAAACGTAACCTCGACGTCGGGATCGCTATTTTACATATTGTTGTGTATCACCAGTGCTGTCGTTTAAAGTCGGTGTGGACTCGCAGGCTACATCGTTGCGTTTCATTTTGGTTGTCGCTTGCTGGGCGGCGAGACACAGCAAAAAAAACCCAGCAGCTGGAACTAATTGAGACGGCACCTGTGATGCCACTTTAAGAAAATAACGCAGAGGGGGGGAGGAAGGGGGGAAGAATGGAGTGTGAGTATGGTGAGACATCACCCCTCTTGCGTGACCTCTCACTGCCTCTGCTCGCAGATGATGGGAAAGAAAACACACACACAAGCGAAACAAAACAAACACGGGCTTGACATTGCAAGGATCGACGGGGAAAACAATGATGTGCCTTGGGAGCGAGCGAGCGAGCGAGAGAGTCAGCGAGCGCTGCCGTCCAGCCGCTCCGCTCGTGGTCAGCGCTCTCTCCGCTAAATTGTGACCGGTACGGACCCTCTCCCCCCCCCCCCCCCTTCGGGGCATCTTAGCCTCATCTAACTCGCGTTACAGGCATAGCCGTAAGCACGCATCCCAACGCAACTGCAGTCATCCAGGGCTTCCTTGTCAAATCGATAATGAATTTGTGGTCGGTTCAAACCTCGTTGAGTCGCATGCGTTGCAAGCGACGCGGCGTGACCAATGGAATTGATGGTGGTGGGGGGGCAGGGGGGGGGGTTACCCGTTTGCTCAGGCTACAGGGAGGAGGCGAGAGCAAGGAGGGAACCTATTCAGTTGCGGAGCTGCGCTGGAGCAAGGCTTGTCTCCTGTCCTGATTGTTTTTGAGGTAGTTGTGTCCTGGGAAATCAATAATTTGCCTTCCCCCCCCCTGACGCATTAAAAGTAACGTTTTTGTTGTTGTTGTTGTTGTTGTCAGTCGCATCATGATTCACAGGTGAAGACGCATGTGCGTTGAACTTCTTTCGCACCGTACGTCGCCATCCGTGCTCATCGGAGGTGCCGGGGGAACGCACAGCAAACTAACACACAAAGAGCAGCTCGAAAGAGTCTGCATCCACGCGTGCAGTTCTCCTCCCTCCGTCCGTGACACGTGACATATTCCTCTCCTTCCTCCTTTCCACGATACGCTTCGGGGAATCTGTTTTGTTCGCATCTCAGCAGCGGTGGCAACCCACTAAGTTGGCTGGCGCTATGCGGAGGCAGGGGGAGTGGAGAGAGTGTGGGGAGTGGGGGGGGGGTGGAACAGGGCTGGGCTGTTTTGGGGCCGGCCGGGTGGCAGATCGTAACTGCCTCCTCTCGACCCCGACCCCCACGAGCCGCTGCCGCTAATTAGCGCACGCGCACGCGCGCGTCGTCGTCGTATTTTGCTTTCGCTCTCTCCCGCCGGCTCCCTCCCTCTCTCGCTCGCTCGCTCTCGGAGGAAGCGGACGTCAGCCAAATTGCTTTGGCCGCGGTGAGCTAATGCCTCCCCAGAGCGGCACTGGGGGGGAGGCCGTGATCTCCCCCCCCCTCCCACGTGCGCCCCCAACCCCCTCCTTTCACCCACCTCCCATCCTCTCACCCATCTTCCCACCCGGCATCCCACCCATCCTCCCACCCGGCATGCCACCCAGTCGCCCCTCCTTGCGTCCGGCGAAAAAAACCTATTTCCTAACGCTGACGGATGGGGCCCAGATAACACGCGGCATTAGCCGCCTGGCAATAACGCGAATGCAGATTGCAATTGACATATATACATAGCGACCTGTTGGCCCGGGCTTTGGAAATCCTCTTTGGGAATAGCAAGGGTACGGGGGTTCAGATCGTGCTGACGGAATGATGGCCCGCGGCTCGCTATTGACCGCCGCGGAGTGCGGAGTTCAAGCGCAGGGGTGTGGTGCCCTCATTTCAATTTAATTCAATGTTTCTGTTCGTTAACCAGGTGACAGCCCGTTGAATAAAAGGACCACTCTGTGAAACCCGGCGGGCATGGAGCTGGGCGTGCGATTTAAAACCTTCCCCATTGTTTTAAAGCTTTTCGTGACTGCAGGGATTAATATTCTTGTTTCTTTCGGTAAAGTCACGTAGAAGGGAAATAATAAAATACAATAAATAAAGCATAATAAAATAAAAATCTCACGACGAGGACGGCTGCTTGCGTTGTGGCCGAAACGTCTTGAGAATTTTATTTTATTATCTTTTATTTTTAATATTTTATTATTTCCCTTCTACGTGACTTTACCGAAAGGAACCAAGAATATACTTACCCATCGTGTCAAAGTGTCTAACGTCCACGCTTAAGCTCGCGGTGCACCCCGGTGTCATCCTCCACGCTGATGACCGCATCGGTATTGCCGCTGAAGCATCGACTTGTCAACTTTGCGACAGCGTTCCTGTA
Organism: Lampetra fluviatilis; assembly: GCF_964198595.1. Lineage (NCBI taxonomy): Eukaryota > Metazoa > Chordata > Hyperoartia > Petromyzontiformes > Petromyzontidae > Lampetra > Lampetra fluviatilis. The sequence goes on from NC_136299.1 coordinate 3,396,913, forward strand.
AGCAAGCTGTTAAAGCCGCGCGGTTTAGTTTTAAGATTCGAAATTGCTACACGGACCAGGCACGTGGACATTGACACACAGCACGCGCCTCTGTAAATAATCACGGAGCGCAGAAGCAGAAGCAGCAAAATTAGCAGCAGCAGCAGCAAGAAGGAGAAATGAATCGGAGCTGAAAGCGCAAGACATATTCATCCAGCAGTGGACAGCTGATGATGACAGTCATGCAAAGGGTGACGATGGTGATGTTTCCACCAAACAAGCTCATACTCCTCTGCTGAGTCGAAACGATGTTTGTTTTTTGCGTTAGATCGTCATGCGAGTCTAATGCCAACAATTTTACTATAATCCTCACGTCGTGGGCAAACAATCCAACATTGGTTTGCTTCATCCGCAACACAGGAGGACTGCTGAAAAGCCAGCAAAACTTTTGACAACAACGTGTCGCCGGAGTTTACAACCATCATCGTCATGTGTTCACAGGAGCTCGCGAGGCCTCTACGTGTACGATTGTCCTCCGCCGGTGTCTCATCGCACGGGAAGCTGAGCTGCGTCTCGTTGCTTGATCTCTTCCCCTGCCCAGGGCACGTGGCTCTGCGCTCGCTGTCAGTAGAGGGGCTTAACAATGATGGAATGAGTTCCTCCTGTAACCGATACCGATGGTGATTTCGTACAAAGTATGAAAGCTCAATAAATAATATTTAGTTTTCCTGCAGGATAGTCCCTTCGAGTGTGACGGATGAGGAGGGAGAATTACGCCGTCAGCCTTCGTCCAGTGGTTGTCACAACCTTCTTGCTATTGGCGGCCCCCCAATCAAAACCACTGCTTCCCCCCTCGTGCCTCCGTCGCTCACCTCAACTGCACTGCGTCCCCAACAAAGCACCCATCCCACCCCCCCAAAAAAAAAACACAACCAAGGTTACTGAAGCCACAATGCAGAGATAGATCACGCGTCCAAGTATTCTATGCAACGCGATGGTGTTTGTACGGTGTGCGTTTCACGTTTTGCATTCGTCACGCACAAAGCGCTTGCTACCAATGAAGCACAATGCCTTCGCGGCGATCTCGCCAAGGCATCGTGGTATCACGCATACGCTTATTTTCTAAGCTACCTTAACATAAGATAAAAACGAATACTTATCTCCGCACGATATCACGCGGGTCATGACTCACGGAAGATCTGCTGAATGCCACTCGGGTCTCAAGTTGACTGTGTTGTATTAATTGTTGTTGATGTCGTGGCTTTTGCATGCGTTCGTCGTTGCTCGCAACTTTCGCCTTGCTGTCTCTTTGCATTTGTAACTTTGTAATCTTGGAATTTGGAGCTTTGGACCTGTACTTGAGCAACCGTGATTCTTAAAAAAGAAAACGTTTAACTTTAACCACTCCTCATTATTTTACGCACTATTTTTCTAAATAAAAAAAAATTCGCCGAACATGATTTATTTCAACATCTCAAGAGTACGTTCATAAAGCATTCAACATTTCATTACGCTATCAAAACATTTTCTTCGGGGATAAAAAAAACCACGACCTGTCCCATCCTTGTTTACAATGTGGTTTCGGTCGAGGCAGGGCCGCCGTCGAGGATACACGCCCCCTTTGTTAACTACATTCAATACATGAGCCATTGCCTCATTTGTCACCGATCGTACAACTCATCAATCACGGAAACGCAACAGTGTGACCCTCGTTAACCCTTGTTTAAAGTGTTAAAAAAAACCAGTCAGCGACTTCCCACGCAAGCGAGCATTTGAGGCGGTGCTCATCTCCCACTTGCAGCCCTGCAGAGCTAGTGGTGGAAGTTCCACATTCCTCTGGCAGAGGCGAGTACATCCATGGAACAACCAATGTTGATTGCCCCAAAAAGTTGTACCTATGGACCTCCGGAGGAATGATGGGCTAAGCCAGCCCCGAATTTATTCTTTAGCCAGGTGGTGGTGGCTCTTCACGCGGTTGTCTGTAATCCAGCACTGTGGAGGCAGCGAGGGTTGGTGGGTCACAGAAAAAATCTTGAAACTTCCTTTGCCGTGAGCGTCAAGGAGAAGCCATAGCCTGGATCGCCAGGAGAATGTGGTAGAGCAAACATGTGAACTTCACATGTTCCGTCTGTATGGGATAGCGTGTTTCCCCCTCGCATGCGTGTTATTTTTTTCTGAGTGCTCTGGTTTCTTCCCAGATTTAAGGACTCGTTAATTGGCCGATAACACCTCAATATGTTGAGGATCGCAGAGCTTGGGCGCTTCTTTGTCGCCAAACGAAAATCGTTGCTGCCTTCGGACTGTGGTTCCTCGCATCTCTTAGTCTTTCTCTCCCTTCAGGTTTTGATCAAGAGCGGTACAGAGACTACGGACGACTGGGCCAGCACCACTGAGATCATGGCTCCAATTACAGCCTCACATCCTGAGACAAAATTAGATTCTTACTGGAACAAGCGTGATGGTCCCCACCTCCGAGTATCACCGTTGGCTGCTACGTATGGTGCGAAAGAAGTTTAACATACATGGTTCATTGACCAATGACATATGCATCATTGTAAACAATTGCCATTTGTTGATTAATCAGCTCAAGCTAAGCTCTGATAAAACAGGGCTGTTTCTTCGTTGGGCTTCTGGTTTCCGAACGAATAAGTTAGAAGTTCGTACTCATTGCACACAAAGCGCTTGTCACACATGGACCACAACACCTTGCTGATCTAGTCAAGGAGCATAAACCATCAAAGGAACTCCGGTCATCCTCGCAGCAGCTGCTTTTGGCCAGCCATCGAACAAAGACGGTCACTGGTATTGTGCCCTTTAAGATGCGCTTCTGCGGCTGTCTGGAACGCTCTTCCTTCCGATATTAGGAAGCCACTGGTGCGATGCACTTCCAAATCTGAATTGAAAACTAATTTCTTGAGAACTCCTTTTTGCGTGTAGTTTGTTGTCCTTTCCCCGCTCCTCCGATTAGCATGGTTGGCTACATATGGTGCGAAATAAGTTCAACATACGTACGTGATAGTAACGTCAGGGTATTATCAGAGCCAACCACTCGCTCGCACTCATCTGTGCAGCTATTGTACATCGTCTCTTTAAATGGTAACGGCGCAAAAATCTGTGATGTTACTTCTACAGCTGACAGGAAAGATAGTTTGTTACCGAATTGCTACTGCTAGGTAACTGTTTGTATGCCAATGAAATAACAAACATCTGGTAATCAAAAAGCATTGTTTAAAATCATCTCATCAGTCATCGGGGTGTAAAGTACGTTCTACAACTCTTGTCATCCACTCCGTCTCTCAGGCCTCTCTATTTCTGTGTGTTATGAAGAATGTTAATTGCCCCAAAACATCACCTATTTTCTATATTTTCTTTTCAATTAAGGCAACAGTTACTGATGAAGGCGTTGCGTTTGCTGTTAAAAGTTTGGTGGTCCCAGCAGTTATTTTCAGGAGATGCAAGCTCCAGTATTGGTTAAGCAAGTTGACGAAATTTGAGTCGGCAGTTCTTTGTAACGTTATCGAACATGGCTACATAGCCAGGTCATGATCACGTTCCCCGTTGTGTCAGTTCACACAAAAATAAACGACAAGATACGGCCCCTTTTTACAATCCACTGCTGGATGAAGGCCTGCCCATAGCAAATCGGTCATGGGCGCTGCGTGACCTAATTTCATCACCAAGGTCAATAGGGGTCAAGTGAAGTTTAGGGCCCAAGAGACCGGCGCAGATAACACTCGCCACCGCGCTGTTAGCCGTGGCCGGGCGTCAAACTCAGGTTGCCAGAGTTGACAGCGCAATGCGCGTGCAACCGCATGACAGCTGCTGCACCACCGCCAAGGGTAGCAGCATCACCAAACGATCTGTTGCATTTTTGAAAGAAAGGTTCAGTAAGTGTACCGCTCGCCGCTCATCCGTGCAACTGAAATATTCAACGGCAGTGGTGCCATGAAACTCGTCGTGATGTAACTTTTTCTTCTTATTATTATAATAAAAAAGTTCAGACTTTAGTGGACCGCTTCGCTTGGTTGCGCAGATAAAAATTGTACCCTTACATGGTGCCAGGCAAAAAGTCTGCGAGGTCAGTATTGGGCCAGAGTACATGATACCAGGTAGGTAGCTCTGTCTGCCACCCTCGGTGCCAGTCCCGTATTATATTGTAGATCTCATTTGTGAAAGGTGCAATCGAACAAAATATCATAAATATGGTTCTGCTGAGCGTCTAGTGTGTGCGAACGTTTTCATTGTCCAATTATAATTATACTTGAGCATTTACGGTGTCCCGCTGTTCTTGCATTGTGGGTCCATTCATTCTCGGGCAGGCAGGATGTGGATAAGGGGGGGGGCAAAAAGGGGGCTGGCGCAGCCAAATTCGGGACCCCCTTGCAGAGATTTACGTCTGCGGTGTGGGGCAAAAATGTGAAAGTGGCAGGCGGTGTGAATGTAACTCAATGAAATGAGCCTCTGTTCGAGGGTGCAGGGAGAGCGGGTGGAAGTGTATTGATCTCGGGATAAGTTAAAGTGGAGTGTAATTTGCTGGGGCTTTGCGCAGCATCATCTTCCAATGGTTATCAGTCTTCGCACATGGGAAAGCAAAACTTTTTTTTATATGGACTGACCGCAGCCCAGGGATGCCCTAAAGCCTATGCATGGAAAGTGTTAGCAGGCGGGGACTGCAGCAACCACATGCTGTTTCCATTTGCTGCATTTTTACCAACATTAATGGCTTTGGATATATCTCCATTTATTTGGGAGAAGAAAAAAACATCAATTTGTAACCAATAAATGTCAAATTTCAACCGCTTGTGTTCATTGTTTAAAACGAAATGTTTTTTTTATTCAGCCTTTAGATAAGCAGTTAATATTTACAGCAGCTGAATAAAAGTGGCTTCAGTGGTAAATGCTTGCAATTGGAAGATTGTGAGTTCACATCCTGATTGGGGATGGACTCAGCCCATCATCCCTCTATGGTAGATAATTTGTGCGTATTTGTCCTATACATAAACTCACCCCACACCAATAGGAAAGTGGCATTTTCATCACAAGGCCCAGGGCTGTAAAACAAAAAACGGGCACTGACTCAATGCTCATTTCATCTGGTCATCACTTTACTGAAGCATTCTGGTCACCAAAAGAAAACGTGACATCTACCAGAGAATGCAACTGATACTGTCACAGAGCATACGTCCATCGAGTAGATGGAGCTATGAAATCAGCTCACGGGAGGTAACGGCAACTTTTTAAAGGCCTTCATCCAGCAGTCGATTAACCATGGCTGACAATGATGATGACTAAACTTACATTTTGTATATTCTATCTCCAATTTTGGTCATCATGTGGATTAAACACTCGCAGATTTCCATTAATTGGCCGAATAAACCTTCGTGACAACCCGTTGATAAAATGTGAATTCCACTCATTTGAGAAGTCAAAATGATCACGCAACGAAATTGCCACGAGAAGCCACCGACCGTTGGCTTGCTAACGTGAGCGCGCGTGCACGCGGCCACACGCGCCCGGGATTTCCACGGCACGGCCCTGCGTCTCGCTGGGCCCAGCTGCCAACGTAACGTCCAGCCAGCTTCGCTTTCGCTCCGTCCGGTTGCCCGAGTTTCCGCGCGAGGGGGCCCCGCTGCCGCATGCTGACATTGCCCGTGCTCTTGTCGTTTTGGCTGTGTCCAGAAAAGAACACGCGCTTCACTGCAGCGCCAGATTAAGCTAGTGCGGGGCCTGTAGCATAAGTTAAAACGGGGCCCTAAATAAAAAAAAAACACGTAAATATATATTTTTTTACTTGCACAGTAAAGTAATTGCAAATTTTAATTTGCTATACAGCCAGATAATACGACAAATCGCTAACCTTGAACACCCAGTCGTTCATGAAAGTTGAAGGCAGTATAGTACTTTACTAATAGAGCAAGTGCAGAATCACTTAACTAGAATTGATAGCTTGCAAGCATTTAGCGCGGGGCCCTTGAAAGTGCGGGGCCCGTAGCATATGTAGCTACTACATATGTAGCTACTACATATGTAGCTACTACTACATATGTAGCTACTACATATGTAGCTACTACATATGTAGCTACTACTACATATGTAGCTACTTTTGCTACTGGGATAATCCGGCACTGCTTCACTGTCGCTCCGTTCGGTTGCCCTGGTTTCAGTTTAACACGCAGTAGGATGCTTTCGCGACCAAAATGTTGCATAATCGAGGTGTTCTGGGATAGATCCCGTCAATACAAATTCGCCGTTAAAACCGCCGCCACACGACACAGCCGATTAGTGAGGTTTTGCCACGTAAACAAAACATGCAAATTGATGACGAGTACAGCACACCGGTGTATTGGAGAGCACCTGAGTTTTCGCGAGAGAGAGCCTCACTGCGCATGCTGATATTGCCCGCGCTGTTGTCGTTTTGCTGAGTCCATTAAAAAAACTCGTGTTAGGTGATACTCGCGTGGTTTTGTTGTGGCTGTTGTAACAGCCAGTGTAATTACGTATCCTCATTGTTGTGATCCACCAGCTATGATTTCAAGATTAACAACAACGTAAGTCCCTTCCCATTGGGTGTTGATGAGAGAGCCATTCCCTGGCTCGCCAGGAGAAGGCGGTACAGCAAAGTGCGGACTAATTTGATCTTCCTCGTCTGTATGAAACAGTGGGGTGGGTTTTCTCTGAGTGCTACGGTTTCTTCTCACGAGAAAAAACAACTCATGAATTGGCTGAATACAACTCTGGCTTCCTGGGTAGATCGTGAGTAATTATTTCTATCACCTGTGCCAATCTGGAGCTGTGAAATTACTCCGGGGCTGTACAAATGAAGGCTGGGTGCGCCAACTACAGAGATTTGATCCTAGGACCTCGGATGGCCGAGGGGCTGCGAGTTTGTCGCTTATTGGAGAGGTTTGTGGTTCAGAGCCCGGCCGCCCTGGCGAATACAGTGCCGTGTATTTCAGCGGCTTTTGACTAACCATCAAACAAAGATGGTCACCGCACCGCACACTTTCAGATGCGCTTCTGTGGTGGTCCGGAACGCTCTTCCTGCCGATATTAGGAAGCCATTTGAGTTATGCACTTTTTATAAAAAAAGATTGAAAACTAATTCATTTAGAACTGATTTTTGTGTTTAGTTTGTTGACGAATATGTGAACTGGTCTTGGGTCTTCCCTAAGTACCTGCTGCAGTGTGTAAATATCAGCACTGGGAAGACAAAGGCGGCCGGGCGTGGTGCTGGTCTCCCCACCCCCTTGTGTGCCGTACCGGCCTTCAAAGGTGCTCGTGAACAGCACTTGCCCCAACAGTCTGTTGAAGACTCTGCGGGGCAGCTTTGCCTTTGGAATATAAGTGCAAGTTTTTGTTTAACACGTAGGCTTTCGCGACCAATATTATCCATAAGAGGGTTTAATTTAGGTTTGATCACGTAAATGGAAATAGCCAATTAGTGAGGCTCGTTACATAAACAAAACATGCCAATTAGTAAATAGTTCGGCACACAATTGGAGTACATTGTAAATCTCGTGGGTTTACTCTCCAATACAATGGTTTGTTGAACTAGTACATAATTGGCATGTTTTGTTTTACGTGACAAACCTTACTAATTGGCTGTGTCGGGTGGTGGTCCGTTTAACGACACATTTATATTTACGCGATCTAACGAAAAAAAACCCTCTATTATCGTGAAAGGTGTTGTTGTTTAGAAGGCAAAACACGCCTGCAGATTTCTGGGAGACCTTGCAGCCAAAAATACGCAGCTGTTTGCCACCGAGGCAACGTGTGTAACTCTCTAACTTGCCCTCGCTCTTAATTATCCCACATTCAGCGTGCACAGATGCTGCTCAACGATTTGAATTTAAAACCAACTGACGTGACCGAAAGTTGTCTTTGTGACTCAAACGCAAAGACGCCCGCCTCGCAACCCTGAACCATGTGGTGGAATTTGACCTCCTTGGGCCCTGTTTTATTCGGCCCCAAGCTCTCGACCACCAAGCCCATTTTCTCAAGAAACCCACACACACACGCAACAAAAAAAAACTGGGTCCCATATTGACAGCAGATGAGCAGCTCGAATTGAGAGGTAATCTTTTTTTGCTTTTATTGGGGAATGGAAATGTGGCAGGACATTCGCGATAGTGATACGTTTATGGTCGGGAATTAACTGCAAAAAAAAATCGTGTTGTTTTGGAAACATGTGGTTTCACAATTTTCTCCTCGCAAGCGCTGGACGAGCATGTTAAATATATACTATTATGGTGTTAAATTGTTGACTCGGGTCAAATGCGTTAAACATTACTGTCGATCGTGACAATTGCCATTGTGTACTTGTCCTTTGTTTTATGCCTTTCTGATTGAAAACAGCATTTATATCTTTCGTGGCTGTTCACGAACACACAAAGGTGCAAACACATGGTTACTCTCACGCAGCATTTCCTCTTGAGTGCCCGTATTTGCACAGCGCTCATTCTTGATGTGAGGCATCGAAATACATGTTGGTCTTCACTGTACATTATTCCACATCTTAAATTACAGCCGTTGGATATAGATCGCATGCAGACGGCGTGTTCACTTGACAAACGCATTAAACAACTGGACGAACCACCCAGTTGTGGGTATGCACGTGGCCCGGAATGGAGCACCGTGGAGGCAGCGAAAGTTGGTGGATCACTGCACAGACGTTGTGAATCGCCCTGACGGTGGCAGTCGAGGCATATCCATACCGTGGCTCGCCAGGAGAAGGCAGTGCAGCAGAAATGTTGACCCCCGCAGGTGCCGCCTGTATGGGAGACAGAGTGCTTTCCACACCACGCACGGGTGGGGGTTTCATCCGGGCATTCCGGTTTCGTCCCACGGTAAAACATTCACAATAGAGGACCGCAGAGCTTAGGCAACGCGTGTCCGCTGCCCTGCCGCTCATCTGTGATTCCTCCTCCCACTGTCGTCTCCGAGTTGTTCTCGCTCTACGAAAGCGAGTGAGTACCGTGCGGCGTGATGTAACAGCAACTAAAATACCGATGTAAAATAAATAGAAGAGAGAAGAAACATTTATTTACTCATGCATTTTTTGGTGGGAAAGTGTCGCTCGTGAAAGCTCACAAACGATATACACGCGCACGCACACACATGCGCAAAACACACGCACGCATTCGAAGACAAAGTCAAAGACAAAAGACACAGTGATCTCTTTTAGCCTTCATACTTGGAGAAGGCACCGTGCAAACAAAGCGAGGAGTGAATGCGCGCTCGGAACGACACTGACACGCAGAAAGGAATACGTGGACTTGAGAACATACCGTAGGTTAATGACATGCTTAAAACAGTTAAAAAAAAAATAAACAAATAAAAAGTAAGCGCACTTGAGGCGGCGCCTAAGAAGGCTCGGACATGCACTCAGGATGGACCAGGACCGTAAGGGGCCGTCCATAAATGACGTCACGCTATTTTGGACGATTTTTGACCCCCCCACTTCGTCACACGACGTCACAAAAAGTCAGACCCACCTCAAATATGACGTCACAAAGCTCTGCCCCCCCCACCCCCAAATAAAACATGCTTCAAATCGCTTTAAACTATTGTCATTGTAGTACGTATTAAATACGGCGCTGCACTGTGATGTTGTAGGAGAAAACATTTATTAAAAAGTCTACGTGTTGTCTATATTTATTTAAAGTTGCGCATTTTGATGTGACGTCACATTTCTCACCCCCCTCCCCCCTTCGTCACACATCGTAACAAATGTCTGACCCCCCCCCCTCCCCTAGGTGCGTGACGTCATTTATGGACGGCCCCTGGGGGGGAACTCATGTCCCACGGGGGGTGACGAAGATGAACTACTAACTAACTACACTTGGGCAGGACACGTGACGGCCAGGAGGGATGATGACCGATGGTGAAAAATGATGACGAAGTGGCTATCAAGGAATGGAACGCATTTAAGAGTACGTCCACTTGGGAGATGGAGCTCGGATGCAGGTGCTGGCTGGACGGATAATTCCATTTCTCGGATCATGAAGGGTGGAGGCGGTTTTTGTGAGGCCTTCATCCGGCAGTGGTTGACCTTGGCCGCTGATAATTGTGGAGACAAAGCGAAGTTTTTGTCATTGTCGTGGGATGGGATTGGATGGCGGCGGGGGCGGGAGTGAACCGCGACGCGATAGAATGGCACGGAATTAAAATGCCGTTCTCGAGTGAATCCCCCAGGGCAAGCTGCCACCGCGGAGCCCGACTGTGACCCGAACGAGGTGTTGCTGTCTCAGAGTGCCCTAGTACCATCCACCGACTCTGCAGCGCGCGCACCTGGCGCACCGCCTCGCACTGAAGAGGGCAATGCACGCACGGACCAATACCAACAGCCGCCCAGTCGCCACCACGGCGCCTGTGCCAGGCCAGGTGCACTTTGAGGCTATCACGCGAAGTGTGATAGGGGGTGATGGGACAGATCCAGGTGCCGTGGGTTGACTGACTGAGAGGACTGGCAGATGCACCACCTGTACCCGCTACTGTGCCAACGTGCTGCATTTTAGCCGACGCTCCGCTCGTTGTTGTGAGAGCATC